>NC_044033.1:526447707-526790923 GCF_901765095.1 Microcaecilia unicolor
TTACTTGTTGCACACTCCCAAAAGAGGCAGTGGATCCCTAATCTAGCTGAGTAATAACTCTGACTGGATCTGTCTTCCACAGACTTGCCACATCCTGTAACAGCAAATGCTACAGCTTAAGTGTGTGTTGACTGAAAAAATGCTTCCTTAAATTTCTTTTAAATCTGCTGCCGTTAATTTCAGGGAGCATTTCTAAATCCTAGTATCCTCCGAGGACAAGCAGAACAGATGTATCCTTACACTTGGTTGACGTCATCCCGATGGACCCCTGGTGCAAACGTTGCTGAGGCTACTACTACTACTTATCATTTCTATAGCGCTACTAGACGTACGCAGCGCTGTACACTTGAACATGAAGAGACAGTCCCTGCTCGACAGAGCTTACAATCTAATTAGGACAGACAAACAGGACAAATAAGGCATAAGGACAAAGAGAAGCAAGATTCCGGAATCCCAAAGAGTAGCAAGATTCCGGAACCCAAATAATAGCAAGATTCCGGAATCCCAAAGACTACTACTACTACTTATCATTTCTATAGCACTACTAGACGTACGCAGCACTGTACACTGAACATGAAGAGACAGTCCCTGCTCGACAGAGCTTACAATCTAATTAGGACAGACAAACAGGACAAACAAGAGATAAGGGAATTACTAAGGTGGGGATGATAAAATAAGGGTACTGAACAAGTGAATAAGGGTTAGGAGTTAAAAGCAGCATCAAAAAGGTGTGCTTTTAGCTGAGATTTGAAGACGGCCAGAGGTGGAGCTTGACGGACCGGCTCAGGAAGTCTATTCCAGGCAGAGATGGTACAGTAAGATAAAAGGAACGGAGTCTGGAGTTAGCGGTGGAGGAGAAGGGTGCAGATAACGGATAGGAAGCCAGTGAAGTGACTTGAGGAGAGGGCTAATATGTGGCTGTATATCGTTAAGTGGCTTTTAGCAGCAGTCCCACCACAAATGTGCCAATGCCTTCCCACCCAACACTCGAGCGCAGGACCCTCAGTATTTGTTTTTTTCCGTTGATCAAGGTGGCCACATCCCGCTTATCTCCTCCAGCGCCTTTTTCTCACATAGTTGCCTTACCATGCGGGTATTTTTCACATTTTGTTACTTTCTTCCCTCTAAGTTCGTCCTTCATATTTTTCTTAGCATTTTTGGCACTTTCAGGTATTCTTGTTTTTTGCAACTCCCAAGGCCCTCTTAGACCAGAGCACCGAACTGAATTTGAGATAAGCCTCTTTTTGGCCTCACCATTGAGAATTTTGGTTTAGCAGCGGTTCTTTTTGCCGTGCCTCGGAAGAACCCCAGTGTCTTCAAAAGATGCACACAGTTCAATGATGTGATATCCAGCACTGACCCCCATAATTGGTGTGTAGGGTTCTTCGGATCTGCCTGTCAAGACCCATCTAACTTTGTTCTCTGTTCTAAAATGCAGAAAAGAACACAGGCACCAGAGGGAACTTTTTGGGACCTCGAAGTCCAGTCTATCAGCATCAGCACCGTCCAACACTGGGAGTGCACCTCCATCGAGGACCTCTCCACCACCCTTGACGTCAGGCACTAGTAGCAAGCTCCGGAACTGATCTGTATCAGACCTGATATTGAGGACATATGGATTCAACGTCTTCCTCTTTGACACCAAGGGACCCCGATGTGAGGCATTGGGAGAAAGCCAAGAAGCATCGGCCCCCTTTTGATTCACAGTGCCGGGAGCTCCGTGACATTGGCTTCGCCGGCACCCAGAAGCGTCGACACTGAGAGGACTACTTCCCCTCTTTTATTCTGATGTCACCTTGAGATCAAGAGGTATGCATGCATTTTGGTGCCGAGGCCTGGACATCTTCCAGACAGCCGAGACAAGACGCAGCCTCAGAAGTCCCGTCAGAACTATTTTGCTGAGTCTGACACAGACTGGTCATGGGAGTCTAAGGAAGAGCTAGACTGCATCTCGGAGGAGGGGTCATATAGCATACCCTCAAACCCCTCTCCACCTGATGAAGAGGAGGAAGTCTCCACCTGAACCCCTCTCCTTCACCCTAGGGGTTGATGCCGCCGACTTTGACAGGTTCAAGACATCAGCATATGGAGAGATTTTATGCGTACTATCTCTCATGCAAAACTCCTCAAGTTGGAGTTATTATCGAATAGGTGGAGCTAACTGTTTGATGACAGGATTGAACATGTAAGGTGAAAGAGGAAGCTCTGCTGCTGTGTACCACTCTGATTTGGAACCTAGAAGATAAACATCAATCAACTAGCACTGTGTTTTAGGGATTGTAATACAGAATTCTAATCCCTGTCATAAAGCTTGCGGGAGAGCTGTATTTATCCGGGGTTGCCAAAACACCTTGTCAAATGCCTTTTTCAGCATCCAGGGATGTGACCAGACCCAGGATTTTCTGGGCCTTAGCCCAGTTGATGATATTAAAGAGCCACCTCGTATTTGAAGTAGAGGATTTGCCTTTCACAAATCCCATTTCATGAATAAGGGAAGGCAGTTCAAGCTTCAGGCTTATGTCCAGGGCCTTGGCAAAAGATCTTAAATGTTTGAGTTAAGCAGCAAAATCAGCTAATAGGATCCACAGTCAGTCTCCACCCTCTCAGGCTTATAAACTACTACTACTCAACATTTCTAAAGCGCTACTAGGGTTACGCAGCGCTGTACAATTTAACATAGAGGGACAGTCCCTGCTCAAAGAGCTTACAATCTAAAAGACAAGTGAACAGTCAGTCCGATAGGGGCAGTCAAATTGGGGCAGTCTGGATTTCCTGAACGGTAAGAGTTAGGTGCCGAACGCAGCATTGAAGAGGTGGGCTTTAAGCAAAGACTTAAAGATGGGCAGGGAGGGGGCTTGGCGTAAGGGCTCAGGAAGGTTGTGCCAAGCATAGGGTGAGGTGAGGCAGAATGAGCGGAGCCTGGAGTTGGCGGTGGTGGAGAAGGGTACTGAGAGGAGGGATTTGTCCTGTGAACGGAGGTTTCGGGCGGGAACGTAAGGGAGATGAGGGTAGAGAGGTAGTGAGGGGCAGCAGAGTGAGTGCATTTGTAGGTAAGAAGGAGAAGCTTGAATTGAATGCGTTATCTGATTGGAAGCCAGTGAAGTGACCTGAGGAGAGGGGTGATATGAGTATATCGGTTCTGGCGGAATATAAGACGTGCAGCAGAGTTCTGAACGGATTGAAGGGGGGATAGATGGCTAAGTGGGAGGCTGGTGAGGAGTAAGTTGCAGTAGTCAAGGCGAGAGGTAATGAGAGCGTGGACGAGAGTTTGGGTGGTGAGAGGAAAGGGCGAATTTTGCTGATGTTAAAGAGGAAGAAGCGACAAGTCTTGGCTATCTGCTGGATATGCGCAGAGAAGGAGAGGGAGGAGTCAAAGATGACTGAGGTTGCGGGCAGATGAGACGGCATGTGACTCGAGCTGGGGGGGAGCCACTATATCAAAAAAAGATATAGTGGAATTAGAAAAGGTGCAGAGAAGGGTGACAAAAATGATAAAGGGGATGGGACGACTTCCCTATGAGGAAAGGCTGAAACAGCTAGGGCTCTTCAGCTTGGAGAAAAGACGGCAGAGGGGAGATATGATAGAGGTCTATAAAAATAATGAGTAGAGTGGAATGGCTAGACGTGACTATTTTGTTTACTCTTTCCAAAAATACCAGGACTAGGGGGCATGCAGTGAAGCTACAAAGTAGAGGTAAGTGGAATGGAATACGTGGATGTGAATCGCTTGTTTAGTCTTTCAAAAATACAAAGTTAAAGGAACCACAAAATAAACAGCACAGTAAGCAGGATATAGGAGATACGTAGGAAGAGAAGAGGAACAGAGCATGGCTATCCATGTCGCCTCAGACCACCACACCAAAGAAAGCAAGGAAAACCACCATTCATGATGTATTGTAAGCCACATTGAGCCTGCAAAGAGGTTGGAAAATGTGGGATACAAATGCAATAAATAAAATAAAAATAAATAAAATAAGAGTCCATTACAGATCCTATGTACTCCTCCCAAGCTCTCTTGAATTCAGATACGTTTTTTGTCTCCACCACCGCCACCTGGAGTCCGTTTCACGAATTCACCACCCTTTCCACGAAGAAATATTTCCTTGGGTTACTTCTGAATCTGTTATATTTTGCATTCATCCTATGCCCCCTCATTCCAGAGCTTCCTTTTAGTTGAAAGAGACTCGCCTATGCATTTCTGCCACGTAGATATTTAAACATCTGTGTCATATCTCCCCTCTCCCGCCTTTCTTCCAAAGTAAGTACTTTCATGACTGCCTACCTTGGGAAAGATAACTCTTTACGCTGGATTGAAAGAGGGAGTGCATTTTATAATACTGGTGATAGGTAGAAAAATGTATTTGTCTTGTAGATGCAAACTGTGGTCGAAAAATGAATGGAAAACATAGGTGATGTTTAGTGGTTAAGTAAAATGTCCACTATAGGCCTCACATTTACAGCCCAAAACAATAGTGATAAGTACATAAGTATTGCCATACTGGGAAAGACCAATGGTCCATCGAGCTCAGCATCCTGTTTCCAACAGTGGCCAATCCAGGTCACAAATATCTGGCAAGATCCCAAAAATGTACAAAACATTTTATAGTGCTTATCCCAGAAATAGTGGATTTTCCCCAAGTCCATTTAATAAAGGTCTATGGACTTTTTCTTTAGGAAGCCGTCCAAACCTTTTTTAAACTCTGCTAAGCTAACCGCCTTTACCACATTCTCTGGCAACTAATTCCAGAGTTTAATTACACGTTGAGTGATGCAGCTGCAATGTACTTCCAGGAAAGAAAGGGATAATTCCAACGGCAGTTACAAGCCTGAAAGGCAGTGATACTACTTAAGGTTGGATGAGTAACATTGGGGAAGGAAGAGGGGTGTCAAGTTATTTGTGGAAATTTATATGTGCATTTTCTCAAAATGGAAAAATCATCCCTGAGCAGACTGAGTGGGCCATTTTGGTCATTGTGTGCCTTGATTAATTCTGTTACTGCATTACAGTAGCACTGAGGATAATTTTAAAAAGGTATTTCCACAAATAAAACAATATTTTGCATGCAGAAATAGGCCATTATAAAATTGTCTTCTTGATACACACACAAGTTTACTGGATTTGAGTGGAGGCATTGCCAGGGCAGGGTTAGAGAGGGATTATCATTTCCATGTATCGTTCATAAAATGCTCCTTTCTGAATTTCTGATCTGAAGAAGGGTTACCTTCGGAAGCTCATCAACAAAATGTATTAAGTTAATCCAATAAGTATCAGCTTATTTTCTTTGTTTTGTTTTATTTCTATTTATTACCTTTAAAAGTGGACTAACATGGCTAACCTACTACTTTACCTAAAATACACATGTATGTGTGCAAATTAATTCAGAAAATTGTGCATGCCAAAGAGCAGGGATTGGTATTCACAGCGATTTAACCTACTACTACTTACCACTTCTATATCGCTGTACACCATACATGAAAAGAAAGTCCCTGCTCAAAGAGCTCACAATCTAAATAGGATAGGCAAACAGACAGAACAACTAAGAGGTAAGGGAATTAAAGAGAGGTGGGGATAAAAGGGTACAGTGCAAGCGAGTAGTGGTTAGGAGTCAAAACCAGCGTCAAAGAGGTGGGCTTTCAGCCTGGATTTGAAAACGGCCAAAGATGGGGCTAGACGTACAGGCTCGGGAAGTCTATTCCAGGCGTGAGGTGCAGCGAGATAAAAGGAACGGAGTCTGGAATCAGCAGTAGAGGAGAAGGGGACAGATAAGAGAGATTTATCTACAGAATGGAGTACCCGAGGGGGGGGGGGGGGGCGTAGGGATAGACAAGAGTGGAGAGATACTGGGGAGCGGTAGAGTGAATGCACTTATAGGTCAGTAAGAGAAGTTTGAACTGAATGCGGAAACGGATAGGGAGCCAGTGAAGTGACTTGAGGAGAGGGCTAATGTGAGCGTAGTGACTCCCGCGGAAAATGAGTCGCGCAGAAGGGTTTTGGACTGATTGGAGAGAGATGGCTAAGTGGGAGGCCGGTGAGAAGCAGGTTGCAATAATCTAGGCGAGAGGTGATAAGAGTGTGGATAAGGGTTCTGGTAGAGTGCTCGGAGAAACGGTTCCTGGCCAGTTAAATCACTTGCTCAGGGCTAAACAGTCATTTGCAGCGGCACTAAACCTGTTAGTGTTGAACTAAAAGCCAGCTATTTTGAGGGTGTTCCAGGGGCAAAGTTGGCTGGTTAGGACTGACTTGTAGGCAGCAGTTATCTTCACTCAAAGCTCTGGAACTCTTTGCAGGAGGATGTGGTATCAGCGGTTAGCATATCTGGGTTTAAAAAAGGTTTGTACAAATTCCTGGAGGAAAAGTCCATAGTCTGCTGTTGAGACAGACATGGGGAGGCCACTGCTTGCCCTGGGATTTGTAGTATGGAGTGTTACTTCGGTTTGGGTTTCTGCCAGGTACTTGTGACCTGGCTTGGGCACTGTTTGGAAAACAGGATACTGGGCTAGATGGATCATTGGTCTGCCCCAGTATGGCTACTCTTATGTTCTTATGCGGTAACCCATAGCCGGTTTAAGTGCCGACTATCACACACATCCAGCTATGTGTTAGACGGCTCTGCAAACACAGAAATTCAGTGCCAAAGTCTGGAAGTGGCGTTGAATTTCTGAGCTTAACACCAGCCGATTGCCGCTGACGGAATATCGGACCCATAGATTTCCGGGGGTAATTTCCAGAGTGGGAATATGGGTATGCTTTTGGGTTAAAAATGTATTGGTTCCTCCAACGGAAAAAGTATGCTTGTACTATTTGTAAATCGATGCAGCTATAAAATTTCCTCCATAGTAGAGGCCTGACAGTTAAGGACTGGTTGAGGCACTTGGCCTGCCATGTTGTTCCATTTACACTTCTCTAGTTAAGGATATCTCCCAGCTGTCAGCTACACAAGCTTAACCCTCCATGGCATATCACACCTTTTTTGTTTTTTTGTCAGCAGCGTGTGGCTGCTGTAGTGTTCTACAGTGTGGGATTTTGGAGATTTTCAACTGTTTCTGGTGCAAAATGGGTGCTCATGGTGTCATCAGCAGAGATCTGACTTCAGAGTAAGGTGCAGAGAAGGGCGACAAAAATGATAAAGGAAATGGAACGACTTCCCTATGAAGAAGGCTGAGAAGGTTAGGGCTCTTCATCTTGGAGGAAAGGCGGCTGAGGGGTGATATGATAGAAGTCTACAAGACAATGAGCGGAGTAGAGCGGACAGATGTGAAACGTTTGTTTACACTTTCAAACAACAACAAAACCAGGGGACACAAGATGAAGCTAGAATATGGTAGATTTAAAACAAACAGGAGAAAGTTTTTCTTTACTCAGCGTGTAGTTAGACTCTGGAACTCGTTGCCGGAGAATGTAGTGACAGCAGCTGGCCTTACGGAATTTAAATTTCCTGAGGGCAAAGTCCATTGAACATTATTAAGAATTAAATTTTTTTTTTGTTTTTTGGGGGTTTTGCCGGGTTCTTGAAGCCTGGATTGGCCACTGTTGGAGACAGGATGCTGATGGACCCTTGGTCTTTTCCCGGTATGGCGGTACTTATATACTTCTGGAGTCTAAAATACGAGTCGGCAAGGGGCTATATCCACTTGTCCAGGCAAGGAGCTGTTTTGAATTTTGAGCAGAGAGTTCTCTTTAAATGGCTGACCCACACATGTTCCAAGCTGGAATGTTTGTGGCTTGTAGTTGCCTGACGTGCTGTGAATTTCAAACCATTGATTTTGTGGTTATACACTTCAGAACATTCCTAGAACTCATTCACATTATACGACGACGTTGCTGTGAGCCCAGGTGCCATTCAGAGTACAGAGACTTTTCGAATGGAAACATCAAAGTACCATGTGGTTTATGGTTTGAAAAAGAAGCATTTTAGTTCTGTAACTTGTTCCCACATTTGAATTGGAAATGGCTACCTGTTCACCTGGAAATAAGCCTGTATCAGCAGTGCATAGCATCTGCAACAAAGGTATGTGGGGGGAGGGGCAGGTAGCCAAATTTCTCAGACTTGCTAATGTTTTTTTTTTACTTTACAAATTTTTTTTTTAATTTCTTTTCCTGGGGACATGCAGGATGACATTTCTTACAAGTGAGCAAGGTCATCTGATGAAGCCCAGTTTGGAGCATAGTTAAGCCCTGGAATTTGTTGCTAGAAGATGTGGTAAAAGCAACTAGCGTACCCTGTTTAAAAAAAATGGTTTGGATAAGTTCCTGGAGGAAAAGGTCTGTAATCTATTGTTAAGGTAGACCTGGGGAAAGCCATTACTTACCCCTGGAGGTAGGTATCTACTTTTTGGGATCTTGCCAGGTACTTGTGACCTTGATTGGTCATTGTTGGAAAGAGGATATTGGGCTAGATGGACCTTTGGTCTGACCCAGTATGGCACTGCTTATGTTCTTAAGAGTTCTAGAGAATGCTGTACTGTGCATTGCCAGATTTTCCTATATCAGCATTGCCGTGCGGGCCACCTCAGTTCTGCATGTCCTGTGGAGTCATTAAGTGTGTTGCAGCATAATAAAAATTTTGGGGAGGAGAGCAAGCATTATATTTCTGTGCGCCTACTTTTTATAGATGTACTAGTAAATAAGGCCCGTTTCTGACTCAAATGAAACGGGCGCTAGCAAGGTTTCCTCGGAGTGTGTATGTTTGAGAGAATGTGTGTGAGAGTGACTGTGTGTGTGAGAGAGAGAGAGAGAGAGAGAGAGTGAATGTGCGAGTTTGTGTGTGTGACATATAATGAGAGTGTGTGTGTGAGAATGAGAGGCGGCATGGGCCCCCTCCCCCCTCCTTCCTCCCTCCCCCATCCCAGTTCCAGGGTTTCCCCCTCTACCTCTGCCATTCAGGGTCGTCGTCCCCCCTCTCCCTCCCACGTTCTGGGTCCCTTCCACCCCCCTCCCTCTCCTTTTAAAAAGGTTGCTGTGACAGGAGCCTTCATCAGACTTCTAGCAGCAAACGGCACAGCAGCTCTGGGAGTGTGCGTTTTTGATTGCTGTAGAGAGTCTTCAGCTCGGGTCGTTTAAAATAAAAGTAAAGAAAAGGAAATCTCCCAGCTCTGTAGCTGTGGTGCCGCATGATGGCCGAGAAGCTGCGCCAAGGGGTGGGATCCTCCGGCGCTTGCAAGTTCTGCACCGCCGTGGATACAGCTGATGATCCGGTTCTGGCGGTTCTTTTTCCTTCAGCTGGTTTGGTGGAGCCTTCGGGTGCGTCAGCGGCGGTCTGGTCTTCACGCTGCTCAGATTCGGGTCACGCTGCTGTTTTGGCCGGAACGGTGGCCATTTTGTCAGCCCTTCAAAGCGTTTTTTTTTAAATACGTAGGAGTTCACGTTGACTCGCGCCGCTGTTCTGTGATTGGACACAGTCGATGACGCTTGCGGGAACAGGACCACGAATGCTTCAATGTTTTTGTCCACGCTGCCAGCTTCAGAACGTTGCAGGTGGGTTTTATTATACAGGATGTGGTCATGCTGTTATAAGAACCTTTTTCTGCTCAGTGTGCTGCGGCGGCTAAGGAAGCAACTAGAATGTTAGGTATTATTAGGAAAGGAATGGAAAACAAAAACGAGGATATTATAATGCCTTTGTATCGCTCCATGGTGAGACCGCATCTCGAATATTGTGTTCAATTCTGGTCGATACATCTCAAAAAAAGATATAGTGGAATTAGAAAAGGTGCAGAGAAGGGCGACGAAAATGATAAAGGGGATGGGACGACTTCCCTGTGAGGAAAGGCTGAAGCGTCTAGGGCTCTTCAGCTTGGAGAAAAGACGGCTGAGGGGAGATACGATAGAGGTCTATAAAATAATGAGTGGAGTTGAATGGGTAGATGTGAAGCATCTGTTTACTCTTTCCAAAAATACTAGGACTAGGGGGCATGCGATGAAGCTACAAAGTAGTAAATTTAATACAAATTAGTGAAAAATTTCCTTCACTCATCGTGTAATTGAACTCCAGAATTCGCTGCCAGAGAATGTGTTAAAGGTGGTTAGCTTAGTGGGGTTTAAAAAAGGTCTGGCCAGCTTCCTAAAGGAAAAGTCCATAGACCATTATTAAATTGACTTGGGGAAAATCCACTGCTTATTTCTGGGATAAGCAGCATAAAATGATTTGAGCTTTTTCGGGATCTTGCCAGGTACTTAAGTACTTACTAGATTGGCCACTGTTAGAAACAGCCAGCCTGGTTGAAAAGTGAGGTGAAGGAAGCTATTAGGGCTAAAAGAAATGCCTTCAGAAAATGGAAGAAGGAACCGTCTGAAAATAACAAGAAGCAGCATAAGGAGTGTCAAAGCAAATGCAAGGCGCAGATAAAGAAGGCCAAGCGGGATTACGAAAAAAAGATAGCATTAGAGGCATTTTTCGGTATATTAAAAGCAGGAAGCCAGCAAAAGAATCGGTTGGGCCGCTGGATGACCGAGGGGTAAAAGGGGCGATCAAGGAAGACAAAGACGTAGCGGAGAGATTGAATGAATTCTTTGCTTCGGTCTTCACCGAGGAAGATTTGGGTGGGATACCGGTGTCGGAAATGATATTTCAAGCGGACAAGTCGGAGAAACTTACTGACTTCATGGTAAACCTGGAGGACGTAATGGGGCAGTTCGGCAAACTGAAGAGTAGCAAATCTCCTGGACCGGATGGTATTCATCCTAGAGTACTGCTAGAACTGAAAAATGAGCTTGCGGAGCTACTGCTAGTGATATGCAATTTATCCTTAAAATCGAGCGTGGTACGAGAAGATTAAAGGGTGGCCAATGTTTTTTTTTTAATCATTTATTTATAATTTTTTCATTTTACAAGGATCACTTGCAAAACAGTAAAACAGAGATGATTGTTTTCTTCTAATATTGTTTTAATGTACAATCTCAACAAGATAAATGGATTTTATACAATCTTTCTCTTTCTTAGACGACAAAATAAATAGGGAGAGTGAAACAAGACAAGGAGATCAATTTAAACAACAGCAAACAAAGAAAACGTGGTATTAACCCGATTATCCCCGGTTATTATTTATCTAAATCATTATTCCACATTGATCATCTGGTTGGTTTCTTCAAGACCATAACGGTGCATAGTCCATCAGTTTCATGTATGGAAACATACTTATTGTCCAATATTAGTGAAAGTAATACACCTGATTTCATTTTTTTCCCTTTTAAAACCAGAAATTGTTTAACAATACAAACCCTTGAATCTCCAATCCAATTCCCGCTGATTAAAGTAATCCCAGTTTCACAGGCTTCACTCCTTTTGAATTAATATATTAAGAGGAATCATTTCAGAGGAAAAAAAAACATTAGGAGTCATACCCGGAACTCTGGGAAAACAACAATCTCGATGTTAATCATCTGTAACAATATTCATTTTGTTCAAATTTTTCTGGTCTTTTATCATTTTCAAATCTTAACCATTTCCTACTTCAGTAGAACTTCATTTGCTGTATATTCTCAAAGGATTTGATTAGATTATCCATGTGGCTCATTAACAAGACTATATTTTTCTGGTCTTTTATCATTTTCAAATCTTAACCATTTCCTACTTCAGTAGAACTTCATTTGCTGTATATTCTCAAAGGATTTGATTAGATTATCCATGTGGCTCATTAACAAGACTATATCTGAAGCAAAGTCATTCTCTACCACCGTCAAGTCCTGGAGCACCCTCCAGATGACATTCAATGCAACCTCCACGGGAGCCAAAAACTCCAAGCTGATAACTCTTAAGGGTTTAGGAGTAGCACCGCCGACACGGGTTCAGCTGTAAACGACTTCCGTTTCAGCATACACTCCTGACTCATTCCTCCACTCCTTTGGGCATGGTGGTTAAATGATTTTTGAGCGATGAAGTTGTTTCCAGGTCCAAGAGCATCGACCCTCCTTCGTCGGCGCTAATCAAAGGACTCATCAACCTAGTCATCTATGGGCAGCTCGTCACACAGCGGTCCCACACTTGCTGCACAGGGGACAAAACGCTGGTCATCAGCGGCTGACCCCCCATTGTCCCCTTCCTCTGTTAAGGAAATTTCAAGTGAACAAAAACTGAACTTCAGAGGACAGCTGGGCCGTTGAGTGTACGAACTTCAGGTCACCATCTTTCCCCTCTCCCTAATTTGGGACACTCTTTGTCTGGTTTCTCCTCAGAGGCCTGTCTGATATGGGTAACCCTTCAGCATAGCCCTCTGAGTCATTGAAACACGGAAGCCCCTCCACCACTTACAAGGTGGTGTCCCTTCGGAGGGGAAAGGGTGGCCAATGTAAAGCCGATTTTTAAAAAAGGTTCCAGGGGAGATCCGGGAAATTATAGACTGGTGAGTCTGACGTCGGTATCGGGGAAAATGGTAGAGGCTATTATTAAAAACAAAATTACAGAGCACATCCAAGGACATGGATTACTGAGACCGAGTCAGCACGGCTTTTGTGTGGGGAAATCTTGCCTGACCAATTTACTACAATTCTTTGAAGGAGTAAACAAACATGTGGACAAAGGGGAGCCGGTTGATATTGTGTATCTGGATTTTCAAAAGGCGTTTGACAAGGTACCTCATGAAAGGCTACAGAGGAAATTGGAGGGTCATGGGATAGGAGGAAAAATCCTATTGTGGATTAAAAACTGATTGAAGGTTAGGAAACAGAGAGTGGGGTTAAATGGGCAGTATTCACAATGGAGAAGGGTAGTTAGTGGGGTTCCTCAGGGGTCTGTGCTAGGACCGCTGCTTTTTAATATATTTATAAATGATTTAGAGATGGGAGTAACTAGCGAGGTAATTAAATTTGCTGATGACACAAAGTTATTCGTCGTTAACTCACGACAGGATTGTGAAAAATTACAGAAGGACCTTACGTGACTGGGAGACTGGGCGGCTAGATGGCAGATGACGTTTAATGTGAGCAAGTGCAAGGTGATGCTTGTGAGGAAAAAAGAACCCGAATTATAGCTGTGTCATGCAAGGTTCCACGTTAGGAGTTACGGACCAACAAAGGGATTGGGTGTTGTCATCGATAATACACTGAAACCTTCTGCTCAGTGTGCTGCTGCGGCTAGGAAAGCGAATAGAATGTTGGGTATTATTAGGAAAGGTATGGAAAACAGGTGTGAGGATGTTATAATGCCGTTATATCGCTCCATGGTGCGACCGCACCTTGAGTATTGTGTTCAATTCTGGTCGCCGCATCTCAAGAAAGATATAGTGGAATTGGAAAAGGTGCAGCGAAGGGCGACGAAAATGATAGCAGGGATGGGACGACTTCCCTATGAAGAAAGACTAAGGAGGCTAGGGCTTTTCAGCTTGGAGAAGAGAAGGCTGAGGGGAGACATGATAGAGGTATATAAAATAATGAGTGGAGAGGAACAGGTGGATGTGAAGCGTCTTCACGCTTTCCAAAAATACTAGGACTAGGGGGCATGCGATGAAACTACAGTGTAGTAAATTTAAAACAAATTGGAGACAATTTTTCTTCACCCAATGCATAATTAAACTCTGGAATTCGTTGCCGGAGAACGCGGTGAAGGCGGTTAGCTTGACAGAGTTTTAAAAGGGGTTAGACGGTTTCCTTAAGGACAAGTCCATAACCCGCTACTAAATGGACTTGGGAAAAATCCACAATTCCAGGAATAACACGTATAGAATGTTTGTACGTTTGGGAAGCTTGTCGTGGATAGGATGCTGGGCTCGTTGGACCCTTGGTCTTTTCCCAGTGTGGCATTACTTATGTACTTATGAGATATTGCTAAACTGAATGGACACATGCTTGTGTAAAATGTAGGTGCACAAACTCAGTGCCTGCTTTTATGTGCTCTCCGTGTAGGAATTTCCAGGGATGTCTTTTGGATGGAACTGTGATGTTTGTGTGTGTTTTATAAAATGCTTATTTACATCTGCCTTTGTAAGAGGGCCCCAAACTTACACGCAGAGGTACGCTAACTCGGAACTACCGCCGGTCCAAGGCGGCCGCTGGCAGTAGTTCTGCCTCGAGCATATGCCATTTGCGCTGGACTGGAAAATGTTTTTTTTATTGTATGGTACTAATCCAATGGTAATCGGTATTCGCCACACTGCCCGGTTACCGCCACCTCAATGGGTGGCGGTAAGCGCTCCTCGTCATGCGGTAAGTGTTATCTTACCACATAGCCATATTTTTAGGGGCTATTACCTGCTGCGGTAAAAATGGCTTCGGCGCGCGGGAAAAATGACCCCTGCCGCTACTGCAGGGCCCTTTTCCCCACATCTTAGTAAAAAGACCCCTCTGTGCTTTCTTGGGCATAATTCTGGGGGTGCTTATTTTATAAAGGGACATGGGGGGGCAGACTCAAGAAAAATGGCAGGAAGTATTTTTTCACGGAGAGAGTAGTGGATACTTGGAATGCCCTCCCACAGGAGGTGGTGGAGATGAAAACGGTAACGGAATTCAAAAATGCGTGGGATAAACATAAAGGAATCCTGTTCAGAAGGAATGGATCCTCAGAAGCTTAGCGGAGATTGGGTGGCAGAGCTGGTGGTGGGACGCGGGGCTAGTGGTTGGGAGGCGGGGCTAGTGCTGGGCAGACTTCTACAGTCTGTGCCCTGAAAAAGGCAGATACAAATCAAGGTCAGGTATACATATAAAGTACCACATATGAGTTTATCTTGTTGGGCAGACTGGATGGACCGTGCAGGTCTTTCTCTGCCGTCATCTACTATGTTACTATAGAGGTCCTAGTACTAAACCGTGTAAGGTGCTAATGGACGCCTAACGCAGCAAAAAAAAATGGAGTCCTGCAGGTCGCACTCTAGTGTAGTGCCCTGTGGTAATTTTGTAATCTGCACATGCTAAAATATTTTTCTTCTTTTTTTTTTTTTTGAGGGGGTGTGTCAGGGGTGGAGAGTAGACATTCCTGCTCCAACCAGTTAGCTCATTTATATTACTGCATTCCATTTGCTTAGCGCATGGTTAATTCAGGAGCCCCCACCACCTACAGAATGGGTGGCAGTAAGTGCTTCTGCAGTCATTTTTTAAAAATGGCTGAATGCTAATGGCAATATTAGCGCATGGCTATTAATGCAAAAATATTTTATGGTCTTGGTGGGCGGGAAAGACATGTGTAAGTGTGCTCTAAAGGCCAATTTTTTACCACAGTTAGAATCCTATCCTTATTTTCGAAGGAGAAGGGCGCCCATCTTCCGACACAAATCGGGAGATGGGCGCCCTTCTCCTAATGGTGGCCAAATTGGTATAATCAAAAGTCAATTTTGGCCGCCCTCAACTGCAGTCCATCGCAGGAGTGGTGAAAGTTTAAGGGGGCATGTCGGAGGCATAGCGAAGGCGGGATGGGGGCGTGGTTCACACATGGGCACCCTCGGTCGATAATGGAAAAAAGAAGGGCAGCCCTGATGAGCATTTGGCCGACTTTACTTGGTCCATTTATTTTCAGGACCAAGCCTCAAAAAGGTGTCTGAACTGACCAGGTGACCACCGGAGGGAATCGGGGATGACCTCCCTGTACTTCCCCAGTGGTCACCAACCCCCTCCCACCCTAAAAAAAAAAATTAAAAACATTTTTTTGCCAGCCTCTATGTCAGCTTCAAATGTCATACCCAGCTCCCTGACAGCACTATGCAGGTCCCTGGAGCAGTTTTAGTGGGTACTGCAGTGCACTTCAGGCAGGAGGACCCAGGCCCATCCCCTCCTACCTGTTACACTTGTGGTGGTAAATGTGAGCCCTCCAAAACCTACCTGAAACCACTATACCCACATGTAGGTACTCTCCTTCATTCATAAGGGCTATGGTAGTGGTGTACAGTTGTGGGGAGTGGGTTTGGGGGGGGGGGATTTGGTGGGCTCAGTACCCAAGGGAAGGGAGCTATGTACCTGGGAGCAATTAATGAAGTCCACTGCAGTGTCCCCTAGGGTGCCCGGTTGGTCTCCTGGCATGTGAGGGGGACCAGTGCACTACAAATTCTGGCTCCTCCCACAACCAAATGGCTTGGATTTGACCGGTTTTGAGATGGCCAGCCTCGGTTTCCATTATCGGTGAAAACCGAGGCCGCCCATCTCTAAGTCCGGCGATGTCAACATTTAGGTCGACCATCTCTAAGGTTGACCTAAATGTTGAGATTTGGCTGGCCCCGACCGTGTTATCGAAACGAAAGATGGACTACTACTACTACTACTACTACTATTTAGCATTTCTATAGCGCTACTAGGGTTACGCAGCGCTGTACAAGTTAAAACATGGGGAAGGACAGTCCCTGCTCAAGAGAGCTTACAGTCTAAAGGTAACAAACTATGTAGTCAGTGTAGTCAGTGTATCATGAATGGGGAAGGTGGTTAGGCGCCAAAAGCAAGGGAGAAGAGATGGGTTTTGAGTAAGGACTTAAAGATGGGCAGGGAGGGCGCATGGCGTATGGGCTCGGGGAGTCTGTTCCAGGCATAAGATGATGCGAGGCAGAAGGGACGGAGTCTGGAGTTAGCGGTGGTGGAGAAGGGTACAGATAGGACGCCCATCTTGTTCGATAATACGGTTGGCTCCGCCCCTTCCCGGGGCCGGTACCGGAGATGGGCGCCCCTATAGATGGGCGCTCCCGTTCGATTATGCCCCTCTATGTTACCCATTTAAAGGTGGTGCAATTTGGGTACATAGAATTGCATTTTCAGTGTTGTAAGTAAGCAATGTGCAGGAACAATTTTATAAGTAGGCTCTATGAGGAAATAGCACCTACTGTTACGCAACATAAACGTAGGCATTCCCAGGGATGGGGAATGGGTAGAGAGGGGGCAGGGCTCATGCTGATGCTGATACATTTTATAAAGTGCATAAATGGTATTCTTACTGGCACATGCACACATAAGAACAGGGGTAACGTTTTGTGCAGAAGGGTTCAGGTAGGTGATTCTGTAAAGGTACATTACGATGCCTTTATAAAATAGATGTAAGGTATTCATCTATTGACTTCCCTACCTAAGCACTTTGTTTAAAAATAAATCTATATTCTTCCTGTTAGAAAGTATACTGGAATCTTTGATGAATGAAAGAGACCTTAGAATTTCAGATCCCACTGAATAGGATAGTATAGTTTCTATCACATAGTTTGACTTCTCAAACTGCCTGGATGTCCAACCGCCACCTGAAACTGAATATGTCTAAGACTGAACTTATTGTCTTCCCACCCAAACCCACTTCCCCTCTCCCTTCACTCTCTATCTCAGTTGAGAACACCCTCATCGTCCCCGTCTCATCTGCCCGCAACCTCGGTGTCATCTTCGACTCCTCCCTCTCCTTCTCTGCGCATCTCCAGCAGATAGCCAAGACCTGTCGCTTCTTCCTCTATAACATCAGCAAAATTCGCCCCTTCCTCTCCGAGCACACCACCCGAACTCTCATCCACTCTCTCATTACCTCTCGCCTTGACTACTGCAACCTACTCCTGACCGGCCTCCCACGTAGCCATCTACTCCCCCTTCAGT
Organism: Microcaecilia unicolor; assembly: GCF_901765095.1. Taxonomy (NCBI): domain Eukaryota; kingdom Metazoa; phylum Chordata; class Amphibia; order Gymnophiona; family Siphonopidae; genus Microcaecilia; species Microcaecilia unicolor. The sequence continues at coordinate 526,465,181 of NC_044033.1, forward strand.
CCATCCAGAACTCTGCCGCACGTCTTATCTTCCGTCTTAACCGATATACTCGTATCACCCCTCTCCTCAAGTCACTTCACTGGCTCCCAATCAGATACCGCATACAGTTCAAGCTTCTCCTACTCGCCTACAAATGCACTCGATCTGCGGCCCCTCCGTACCTCTCTACCCTCATCTCCCCTTACGTCCCTACCCGTAACCTCCGCTCTCAAGACAAATCCCTCCTTTCAGTATTCTTCTCCACCACCTCCAACTCCAGGCTCTGTCCCTTCTGTCTCGCCTCACCCCATGCCTGGAACAAACTCCCTGAGCCCATACGCCGTGCCCCCTCCATGCCCATCTTCAAATCAATGCTCAAAGCCCACCTCTTCAATGTTGCCTTCGGCACCTAATCACTACACCTCTTCTCAGAAAACTTATTTACCCCAACTTGACATTTCGTCCTTTAGATTGTAAGCTCTTCCGAGCAGGGACCGTCCTTATTGTTAACTTGTACAGCGCTGCGTAACCCTAGTAGCGCTTTAGAAATGTTAAGTAGTACTACTACTACTACTACTATTTAGCATTTCTATAGCGCTACAAGGCATACGCAGCGCTGCACAAACATAGAAGAAAGACAGTCCCTGCTCAAAGAGCTTACAATCTAATAGACAAAAAATAAAAAATAAGCAAATCAAATCAATTAATGTGAACGGGAAGGAAGAGAGGAGGGTAGGTGGAGGCGAGTGGTTACAAGTGGTTACGAGTCAAAGGCAATGTTAAAGAGGTGGGCTTTCAGTCTAGATTTAAAGGTGGCCAAGGATGGGGCAAGACGTAGTAGTAGTAGTAGTAGTAGTAGTAGTAGTAGTAGTAGTATGTGTGTGTGGGGGTTGGGGGTAGGGGGTAGGGGGGTTATTTAAAAAAACTTCTCAGGTTGTAACACTTTGACCTAAGATAACGATGATGATGTCACCCATGTTCTAAAGATGGCTGAGGGGGCCTTGTATGACATGTCTAATGGTTCTGTAAATCATTGTCTTGAGATACTTACTTCTTGTGTAGGTCCAATAAAAGGTATCACAGCCTATAAATAACTCAGTTTTTTTCTTTAGGACCAGTACAGCTACTATGATTTTATACAAAGTACCTCTCTTGACTTTAAAACATTTTTCTTTTTCTCTTTAAAAAAAATGTGGTCTTATTTAGACTTTCAAGAAAAGAAAACCTACTATGTACAAAACCTACTATGGATCCAACTTCTCCTTCTTAGGTAGCCAACTCTGGAATGCACTCCCCAGACCCATCCGATCAATCAGTAACTATCTACCCTTCCGGAAATCACTAAAAACCCATCTGTTCAAACAAGCCTACCCAAACGACCCAGACTAATCCTATGTATCCATCTACCCAACACATATCCAGGAAACGACGACAATAACCTAGACTACGTCTCCCACCAAATTTCCATTTGCTTATCCCGTGTCCCATCCCCCTCCTTCTTCCTCTACTCCTTCTTCAATGCTCACCTACCCTTGCTCTGTTAACGTTTTATCCTTATTCTACTGCTAAATTCATGTGCTGTATCTCTTAACTTTTGTAATTCATGGAAGCCACATTGTGTCTGCATTTGTGGGAAAATGTGGGGTAGAAATGAACCGTAAAGAAATAATAAATAAATAAATCTTCCACAATTTAATATGCTTTAATTTTTGACTTCCTAAAATCCAACCACCTTCATCTACATTTTTTTTTTCTCTTGAGGACAAAAGAACAGCAATACTGCAGGCTGTCACTGAACTGTCTTTATTTATTCTTCTGTTTCTTGGAAGGAAGCCAGGTTGTAAGCTGCAACTGGAGACCTTGTGACGCACAGGCTTCCAGAACAGAAAGTTTAGGAATTCTCCAGCTAACAAAGTTAGGATTTCAGTTACACACACACACACAAAGCTTTGTTGACTTTCTCTGGCAGTCCTGGTACATTCAGTCCTGAACTGTACGAGCCCCTTCGTTGGTCACATGTACAAAAGTAGATCTGTGTTTATGCCTCACCTTTCTTTGCCCACTCTGATTAGTCTTCACTGCATGCGTGTTGTGTTCTTGTAGCAGGAGAGGCTCAAAGATCCTGAAAAGCAGAGATAACGTTACTCCATAGAAATGGGAACAAGGAGGAAACATAGAACTACAGGCCTGTACTGGTGAACAAAGTAATGGAAGCACCATTACTGAAGGGTAGAATAATGCAGTACTTTCAAGCTAGTGGCTTTATAGGGGAAAGGGAAATGGGACTTGAATTACTGCCTTTCTGAGGTTTTTCCAACTACATTCAAAGCAGTTTACATATATTCAGGTACTTATTTTGTACCAGGGGCAATGGAGGGTTAAGTGACTTGCTCAGAGTCACAAGGAGCTGCAGTGGGAAACGAACCCAGTTCCCCAGGATCAAAGTCTGCTGCACTAACCACTAGGCTACTCCTCCACTCATTCCACCAATAAGAGCCAACCTCATCAGTGATGTCACAATGGCTTGATTGCCCGATACAGTTCCCCAGGATCAAAGTCCACTGCACTAACCACTAGGCTACTCCTCAACTCATTCCACCAATAAGAGCCAACCTCATCAGTGATGTCACAATGGCTTGATTGCCCAATACTTGGCTCACTTCTGATATTGTGATGTCATAAGGGAAATGGGACTTGACATAATGCCTTTCTGTGGTTTTTGCAACTACATTCAAAGCTGTTTACATAGTACGTACAGGTACTTATTTTGTACCAGGGGCAATGGAGGGTTAAGTGACTTGCCCAGAGTCACAAGGAGCTGCAGTGGGAAGCGAACCCAGTTCCCCAGGATCAAAGTCCACTGCACTAACCACTAGGCTACGCCTCCACTCATTCCACCAATAAGAGCCAACCTCATCAGTGATGTCACAATGGCTTGATTGCCCGATACTTGGCTCACTTCTGATATTGTGATGTCATAAGGGAAAGGGGGAAATGGGACTTGATATACCGCCTTTCTGAGGTTTTTGCAACTACATTCAAAGTGGTTTTACATATATTCAGGTACTTATTTTGTACCAGGGGCAATGGAGGGTTAAGTGACTTGGCCAGAGTCACAAGGAGCTGCAGTGGGAATCGAACCCAGTTCCCCAGGATCAAAGTCCACTGCACTAACCACTAGGTTACTCCTCCATTCCTCCACTGTATAGGATTCTAGGGAATAGAAACATTGGAGTCCTTTTACTAAGCTGCGTAAGCGTCTACTTCAGGGGCGTAGCTATGTGGGGCCACGGGGGCATAGGCCTCCGTAGATTTGGCCCTGGCCCCCCCGGCAACCCTGCCGACCCCTTCGACCCCCCCCCCCCCCCCCCCCCCCCCCCCGCCAACACCGTCGGGTACGTTTGCTGACGGGGGTCCCCAACATGCTTCTCACAGGTCTCCCACTTAGCCATCTCTCTCCTCTTCAATCTGTTCAAAATTCTGCTGCACAACTAATATTCCGCCAGGGTCGTTATGCTCATATTAGCCCTCTCCTCAAGTCACTTCACTGGCTCCCTATCCGTTTCCGTATTCAATTCAAGCTTCTCTTATTGACCTATAAGTGCATTCACTCTACCACTCCCCAGTACCTCTCCACTCTTGTCTCTCCCTACGCCACCCCTCGGGTACTCCGTTCTGTGGATAAATCTCTCTTATCTGTCCCCTTCTCCTCTACCGCTAATTCCAGACTCCGTTCCTTTTATCTTGCTGCACCATATGCCTGGAATAGACTTCCTGAGCCAGTACGTCAAGCTCCATCTCTGGCCGTCTTCAAATCTAAGCTAAAAGCCCACCTTTTTGATGCTGCTTTTAACTCCTAACCCTTATTCACTTGTTCAGAACCCTTATTTTATCATCCTCACTTTAATATTCCCTTATCTCTTATTTGTTCTGTTTGTCCTAATTAGATTGTAAGCTCTGTGGAGCAGGGACTGTCTCTTCATGTTCAAGTGTACAGCGCTGCGTATGTCTAGTAGCGCTATAGAAATGATAAGTAGTAGTAGTAGTAGTGGTGGCGGCAGGGAGGTAAAAAATGGGGGGCCACTCCCCCCTCCCGCCGAAGTCTGGCTACGCCCCTGGTCAACTTGTGCCTAATGCGTGCCAAAATGAAGTTACCGCCCAGCTACCGTGTGCTCTTATTGTTATTTCATTTTTGGCGCGCATCCAATATGTGCGTCCAGAAAATAATTTTTATTTTTGGATGAATGTATTGGACGCGTGCAGGTCATTACTTCTTGGTTACCGTGTGAGTCTTTACCGCTAGGTCAATGGCTGGTGGTAAGGTTGCAGACCCAAAATGGATGCGTGGCAATTTTGATTTTTGCCAAACCTTAATTTTTGGCAAAATTTTTTAAAAAGGCCCTTTTTTTTTTTAACAGGCACGCTAAAAACTGGATCGGCGCACACCAAAAACCCACACCTACACTACCGCAAGCCATATTTCAGTGCACCTTAGTAAAAGGACCCCATAGAAACATGATGGCAGATACGTTCTTAAGATAAATTAGCAACACTGTGGAGATACAAAGAAAGCAAAGATGAAAATTCAAAACATTTAGACAGAATCCAGTACAATTCTACAAAGAACATTAATGCAAGTAAACTACCGACCCAAAGAGAAACAGAAAAAAATGTTCTGATGAAATATGAGTATCAAGTAAACCACTACAAAGAAAGAGAAGGGCTCTCTTGCATACAAATGAAAATTGAAAAGGGAAAACACAGGGCCGTGCCAAGGGTCTCTGGCGCCCCCCTGCAGACTACCAGTTGGCGGCGCCCCCCCCCCCCCCCCGCACCTGCCTGGCTCCAAGGCAGCGATTCCCCTCTCTCCCCTGCCCTCCCGCTCCCATGTAGGAACTGCCCGCCCTCTTCTCCCCCCCAAGATCCTGTTCCTTTTTTTTTTCTTTTAAATTTACCTTCCTCCGGCAGCGCAGCGTCATTGAAGGAGGCGGCGCTCCCAGTCCCGATGTCTCTAGCCTTCCCTTGTTCGCTGCTCACTGCCCCGCCTTCTTCTGACGTCATACGTCATACGTGAGCAGCGAACAAGGGAAGGCTAGAGACGTCGGGACAGGGAGCGCCGCCTCCTTCAATGACGCTGCGCTGCCAGAGGAAGGTAAATTTAAAAGGAACGGGATCTTGGGGGGGAGAAGAGGGCGGGCAGGGTAAGCACGCAGCGGCGGCGCCCTACAGAGGATAGCGCCCCCCTGCGGCGCTTACCCCGCTTACCGCATCGGCACGGCCCTGGGAAAACATCAATGTTCTCTTAACATAGTAGATGACGGCAGAGAAAGACCTGTAAGGTCCATCCAGTCTGCCCAATAAGATAAACTCATATGTGCTACTTTATGTGTATACCTAACCTTGATTTGTATCTGTCATTTTCAGGGCACAGACCGTAGAAGTCTGCCCAGCACTAGCCATGCCTCCAAACCACTAGCCCCACCTCTCAACCACTAGCCCCGCCTCCCCTACCGGCTCTGCCACCTAATCTTGGCTAAGCTTCTGAGGATCCATTCCTTCTGAACAGGATTCCTTTATGTTTATCCCACGCATTTTTGAATTCTGTTACCATTTTCATCTCCACCACCTCCCGTGGAGGTGGTGGAGATGCCAAATTGCCCATCCATTCTGCCCATCCACAGCAACCATTATCTCCTCCTTTCAAAAGATCTTTCCAAACTGGATTGATTTATTTTATGTGACCAGAGTGGTAGATCAGAGTATTGGAATAGATGTGGCCTATCTAGATGTATTTCAATAAATCCTTTGATATTGTTCCACACAGAAGACTTTTAGGGGCCGTTTTACTAAGCCACGTAGGCGCCTTCGTGCGCCCAACTTGCGTCAATTTGGAGTTACCGCATGGCCCTTGCAGTAATTTCATTTGACGCGCATCTGCTACGTGCTCCGGAAAATTAATTTTTATTCTCTGGTACGTGGCAGAAACCGGGCAGTAATTGTCATTCTGCGTGCGTAGATGATTACCGCACGGTTAACACGTGAGACTTTACTGTTAAGTCAATGGCTGGCGGTAAGGTCTCAGACCCAAAATGGACACGCGACAATTTTTATTTTGCTGCACATGTATTTTCAGCAAAAATATTTTAAAAAGGCCTTTTTTTTTGTTGTTACAGGCGTGCTGAAAAATGGATCTGTGTGCGTCCAAAACACGTGCCTACACTAGCGCAGCCCATTTTCCGGTGCACCTTATTAAAAAGGCCCTTAACAATTAGCAAGTCTGTGAGTTCGAACACAAATTATGAACTGGGCGACACTGGTCGCAAATGGTGTCCACCCTGGTGAAGGGATGTGAGCAGTGTGCTGTCACTCTCTCAAAGGAGTAGTGTGACCAGCAGGGCACTTCCAATAAAAACAGGAAGACAGAGTACCAGTAGAAAAAACTTTATTTTAATGCCCGACACAACACCATGTTTCGGCCAACTGCCTGTCTCAGGGGCCGTAATATGAATAAATAAACTTGGGAATGTGTAGCATTTGCTGTCTTGAAAAAGACACTTTGTGCAGAAAAGGGTTTTTCCTCTTTTACAGTAATCGCTGACTTTAGCGCTTTTCTTGAACCTCTCTTCTGCACCAAGCGCCTTTTTCTAGACAGCAAGTGCTACACATAAGTACGTAGTACATAGTACATAAGTATTGCCACACTGGGACAGACCCAAGGTCCATCAATCCCAGCATCCTGTTTCCAATAGTGGCCAAACAGGTCACAAATACCTGGCAAGATCCCAAAAAAGTACAAAACATTTTAAGCTGCTTATCCCAGAAATAAGCAATGGAGTTTCCCCAAGTCCAATTTAATAATGGTCTATGGACTTTTCCTTTAGGAAGCCGTCTAAACCTTTTTTAAACTCTGCTAAGCTAACCGCCTTTACCACATTCTCTGGCAATGAATTCCAGAATTTAATTACATGTTGAGTGAAGAAATGTTTTCTCCGATTCATTTTAAATTTACTACTTTGTAGCTTCATCGCATGCTCCCTAGTATTTTTGGAAAGCGTAAACAGACACTTCACATCTACCTGTTCAACCCCACGCATTATTTTATAGACCTCTATCATATCTCCCCTCAGCCGCCTTTTCTCCAAGCTGAAGAGCCCTAGCCGCTTTAGCCTTTCCTCATAGGGAAGTCGTCCCATCCACTTTATCATTTTTGTCGCCCTTCTCTGCACCTTTTCTAATTCCACTATATGTTTTTTGAGATGTGGCGACCAGAATTGAACACAATATTCGAGGTGCGGTCGCACCATGGAGCGATACAAGGGCATTATAACGGCTTCATTTTTGTTTTCCATTCCTTTCCTAGTAATACCTAACATTCTATTTGCTTTCTTAGCCGCAGCAGTACACTGAGCAGAAGGTTTCAACGTCATCAACGCCAACACCTAGATCTCTTTCTTGGTCTGTGACTCCTAACGTGGAACCTTGCATGACGTAGCTATAATTCGGGTTCCTCTTTCCCACATGCATCACTTTGCACTTGGTCACATTAAACGTCATCTGCCATTTAGACACCCAGTCTCCCAGTCTCGTAAGGTCCTCTTGTAATTTTTCACAATCCTCTTGTGATTCAACAACTTTGAATAACTTTGTGTCATCAGCAAATTTTATTACCTCACTAGTTACTCCCATCTCTAGATCATTTATAAATATGTTAAAAAGCAGCGGTCCCAGCACAGACCCCTAGGGAACCCCACTAACTACCCTTCTCCATTGAGAATACTGACCATTTAATCCTACTCTCTGTTTTCTATCTTTTAACCAGTTTTTAATCCACAATAGGATTATACACATTCCCAAGTTTATTTATTCATATTAAGAGACAGGCAGTTGGCTGAAACATGGTGCCGTGTCAGGTATTAAAATAAAGTTTTTTCTACTGGTACTCTTGTCTTCCTCTTACATAGTAACATAGTAAATGACAACAGATAAAGACCTGTACGGTCCATCTAGTTTGCCCAACAAGATAAACTCATTTTACATGGTATGTGATACTTTATACCTGAGTTTGATTTGTCCTTACCTTTCTCAGGGCACAGACCGTAGTAGTCTGCCCAGCACTGTTCTTGTACTAAGTTCTGAAGTTTAACATTGAAGCCCCTTAAAATTTACACTCCGGCCCATCCCTATCTATTCAGTCACGATCAGGGCGTAGACCGTAGAAGTCTGCCCAGTACCAGGGCTGCTTCCCAAATACCAGCGTCGCCACCCAATGTCCGCTAAGATTCCATAGATCCATTCCTTCTAAACAGGATTCCTTTGTGTTTATCCCACGCATGTTTGAAATCCATGACCGTTTTCATCTCCACCACCTCCCGCGGGAAGGCATTCAACATATCCACCACCCTCGCTGTGAAAAAATACTTGCTGACATCAGTCCTGAGTCTGCCCCCCCCCCCCCCCTTCAATCTCAGTTCATGTCCTCTAGTTCTACCGCCTTCCCATCTCCGAAAAGGTTCATTTGCGGATTAATACCTTTCAAATATTTGAATATCTGTATCATATCACCCCTGTTTCTCCTTTCCTCCAATGTATACATGTTCAGGTTGGCAAGTCTCTCCTCGTATGGTTTGCAATGCAAATCCCATACCATTTTTGTAGCTTTTCTTTGCACAGCTTCCAGTCTTTTTACATCTTTAGCAAGATACGGCCTCCAAAACTGAACACAATAATCCAATAAGCCTGTTGTTATTGGAGGTGCCCTACTGGTCACACTACTCCTTTGTTTGGACTCTTAAACATAGAGGACCTTGCGAGACTGGGAGAATGGGCGTGCAAGTGGCAGATGAAGTTCAATGTTGACAAGTGCAAAGTGATGCATGTGGGTAAGAGGAACCCGAATTATAGCTACGTCTTGCAAGGTTCCGCGTTAGGAGTTACGGATCAAGAAAGGGATCTGGGTGTCGTCGTCGATGATACGCTGAAACCTTCTGCTCAGTGTGCTGCTGCGGCTAGGAAAGCGAATAGAATGTTGGGTGTTATTAGGAAGGGTATGGAGTCCAGGTGTGCGGATGTTATAATGCCGTTGTATCGCTCCATGGTGCGACCGCACCTGGAGTATTGTGTTCAGTACTGGTCTCCGTATCTCAAAAAAGATATAGTAGAATTGGAAAAGGTACAGCGAAGGGCGACGAAAATGATAGTGGGGATGGGACGACTTTCCTATGAAGAGAGGCTGAGAAGGCTAGGGCTTTTCAGCTTGGAGAAGAGACGGCTGAGGGGAGATATGATAGAAGTGTATAAAATAATGAGTGGAATGGATCGGGTGGATGTGAAGCGACTGTTCACGCTATCCAAAAATACTAGGACTAGAGGGCATGAGTTGAAGCTACAGTGTGGTAAATTTAAAACGAATCGGAGAAAATTTTTCTTCACCCAACGTGTAATTAGACTCTGGAATTCGTTGCCGGAGAACGTGGTACGGGCGGTTAGCTTGACGGAGTTTAAAAAGGGGTTAGATAGATTCCTAAAGGACAAGTCCATAGACCGCTATTAAATGGACTTGGAAAAATTCCGCATTTTTAGGTATAACTTGTCTGGAATGTTTTTACGTTTGGGGAGCGTGCCAGGTGCCCTTGACCTGGATTGGCCACTGTCGGTGACAGGATGCTGGGCTAGATGGACCTTTGGTCTTTCCCAGTATGGCACTACTTATGTACTTATGTACTTATGTCTTCCGCGTCTGCGGTCTTCTGTCAAAGTCTCTCATCACAGTCTTTTTTTTATATAAGTGACACTGAGGAAGGGCTGGAGAAGAAAGTGTACTGTTTGCAGATGATATTTTGGAATATTGCAACAGAGGCAAGTCACTTCCCCGTTGCCTAAGGTATGATTTAGATTGTAAATCCACTTAGGCATGGAAATAACTTGTGTACCAGAAAGTTACTTGCTTTGAGTTTGGATTTAGAAAGACAAGTAAAAAAAAAAAATCTAAAAATTCAAATATGAGAAGAGGTAAGATGAAAAAAGTTTTTTAAATTTGGAAAAATAGTCAAACTTGTGGCAATTATACTTTAATATATATATATATATATATATATATATATATAAAAAGCAAAATCAGGGGAGGTTAAGATGGCGACACAGTGAAGATGCTGATTGAATCTCTCCTGTTTGTGGTTTATTTTTACTTGGCTTTTTAGCTGATGTATTTATATTTCTCATGCTGAAACGAAAGGGGAAGTTGCAGGCTCCTGACTGGCAGCATCAGACCCTGCCATTGAGGCAGGTGGAGATTACCAGCTTCACAAAACTATACAATGGGGCAAACCAGCCAGCCTGAGTGTGAGGGAGGGCTCAGGTGTTGGGAGTGAAGTTTCGCTTTGTCCCTCCGGCCCGATTCCTTCTGAACAATCTCGGGATCAGGTCTGCCAACCAATGTGATAGTGGCAGACATGCTGATAGGAAGGACAAGGCTATTTGAGACTGTCGGATTTGCCATCTTTGAGAATGCCCGCTCAGGCACTCAAGTTCAGTTTTATTTTGATATACCGCAAAATCATTACAAAAATATCTAAGCGATTTACAATTTAATATGAAAGGGAACAAACAAAAACCAACATAAAAGATAAAGGAAGAAGTAAACAATAACTACTACTACTTATCATTTCTATGGTGCTACTAGACATACGCAGCGCTGTACACTTGAACATGAAGAGACAGTCCCTGCTCGACAGAGTTTACAATCTAATTAGGACAGACAAACAGGACAAATAAGGGATAAGGGAATTACTAAGGTGGGAATGATAAAATATGGGACTGAACAAATGAGTAAGGGTTAGGAGTTAAAAGCAGCATCAAAAAGGTGGGCTTGTAGCCTAGATTTGAAGATGGCCAGAGCTGGAGCTTGACGGACCGGCTCAGGAAGTCTATTCCAGGCATATGGTGCAGCAAGATAAATGGAACGGAATCTGGAGTTAGCGGTGGAGGAGAAGGGTGCAGATAAGAGAGATTTACCCAGTGAACGGAGTTCCCGGGAAGGAATGTAGGGAGAGATGAGAGTGGAGAGGTACTGAGGAGCTGCAGAGTGAATGCACTTGTAAGTCAATAAGAGGAGTTTGAAGTGTATGTGGAAATGGATAGGAAGCTAGTGAAGTGACTCAAGGACTAATATGAGCATAAGGACACTGGCGGAATATTAGTCGTGCAGCAGAATTTTGAACAGATTGGGAGAACATTTTGAACAGATTGCGGGAGGTGGTGGAAATGAAAACGGTAACGGAATTCAAACATTTGTGGGATAAGCATAAAGGAATCCTGTGCAGAAGGAATGGATCCTCAGGAGATTAGTCGAGATCGGGAGGCGGGGCTGATGGTTGGGAGGCAGGGATAGTGCTGGGCAGACTTATACGGTCTGTGCCAGAGCCGATGGTGGGAGGCGGGGCTGGTGGTTGGGAGGCGGGGATAGTGCTGGGCAGACTTATATGGTCTGTGCCAGAGCCGGTGGTGGGAGGCAGGGATTGTGCTGGGCAGACTTATACGGTCTGTGCCCCGAAGAGTACAGGTACAAATCAAAGTAGGGTATACACAAAAAGTAGCACATATGAGTTGTCTTGTTGGATGGACTGGATGGACCGTGCAGGTCTTTTTCTGCCGTCATCTACTATGTTACTGTGTATTGAAGAGGAGAGAGATGGCTAAGTGGGAGACCTGTGAGAAGCAAGTTGCAATAGTCTAAGCGAGAGGTGATAAGAGTGTGGATGAGGGTTCTGGTAGTGTGCTCAGAAAGGAAAGGGCTAATTTTGGTGATATCATAGAGAAAGAAACGACAGGTTTTAGGAGTCTGCTGAATATGTGCAGAGAAGGAGAGAGAGAAGTCGAAGTTGACCCCAAGGTTACAAGCCGATGAGTCAAATAAAAAGGAAAAATAAAAAAAGGATAAAATTGCAATTTATAAATTAACAATGCACAAAAATTACAGGATCAAGGGGTGGGGGACCCCAAAGGAATTAACTACTGTTATGCCATCTGCTACAAAACAAGGCTTAGCCTTATAGAAAATACAAATCAAAGTTGTGGAATTACCTGAATGAAAGAAATGAGACTTAAGGGAAGCTTTGAATTTCTGAAATGAAGCCTCAGCTGTAAGGGAAGGGGGGAAGATTGTTCCAGAGCGTTGGGACAACAACACTGAAGCAGGTGTGGCAGAGGACGTCAAGCCAAATATGAAGATGAGAAGGAACAATAAAAAGATGTTGTTGAGAGGAATAAATGATTCAATCAGATGCATATGGGACCAAAAAATCAGACAAAAATACTCAAAAACTGCTTTGCAATAAGTTGATGAACTGTAGTCGCTCGCTTGGCTTTGTAAAAGAAGCCCTAAGTCACTGGCCAAATGCTTGCGACTAAATTTAGTGGCCTGGACAGGCGCTATGTATATTTTATAAACCGTACCTAACTTTAGGTGTAGGTTACAGGTTACGACTAGGCACCAATTTTTACGGCACCATATATAGAATCGTGTTCATAGTGGATACCTGCTACGTGGGGAGTAGAAAAAATAGGATTTTGGAATCAAGCACTGAATCTTAAGGATCCCCCCCCCCCCCCCCCCCCCCAGGCACATTCTGTTACTGGGAAGAAGCATAGGAGAAAATTAATACATGAATAAATACAGTGTCGTTATGCTCATATTAGTCCTATCTTCAAGTCACTTCACTGGCCTCCTATCCGTTTCCGCATACAGTTCAAACTCCTCTTGTTGACCTGTAAGTGCATTCACTCTGCAGCTCTTCAGTGCCTCTCCACTCTCATCTCTCCGTATATTCCTCCCCGGGAACTCCGTTCACTGGGTAAATCTCTCTTATCTTGGAGGAGGGAGGTCTCCTAGAAGGAGAGCATCACCCTGGTGAAGTAGGAAGTACTCCTGTAGCCAGGACCTGCCCACCAGGGGATGTATTATCCTTTCGCACCGAGGATATATCTCCAAATGTTGCCCAGGAGGGAAAGGTTAGGACAGCTGTTGTACTTGGTGATTCGATCATTAGGCATATAGATAGCTGGGTGGCTGGTGGACGTGAGGATCGCCTGGTGACTTGCCTGCCTGGTGCGAAGGTGGCGGACCTCACGCGTCACCTAGATAGGATTTTATATAGTGCTGGGGAGGAGACGGCTGTCTTGGTACATGTGGGTACTAATGACATAGGAAAATGTGGGAGAGAGGTTCTGGAAGCAAAATTTAGGCTCTTAGGTAGAAAGCTGAAATCCAGATCCTCCAGGGTAGCATTTTCTGAAATGCTACCTGTGCCACGCGCAGGGCCCAAGAGACAGGCAGAGCTCCAGAGTCTCAATGCGTGGATGAGACGATGGTGCAGGGAGGAGGGCTTTAGATTTGTTAGGAACTGGGCAACATTCTGGGGAAGGGGGAGCCTATTCCGAAAGGATGGGCTCCATCTTAACCAGAGTGGGACCAGGCTGCTGGCATCGGCGTTTAAGAAGGAGATAGAGCAGCTTTTAAACTAGAAATGGGGGGAAGGCCGACAGTCGCTCAAAAGAGCATGGTTCGGGATAAGGTATCTTTCAAAGATATCACCATAACAGGGAAGATAGAGTATCCTGATAGTGAGGTTGCAAAAGAGATTGTAGTAGATCGGGTATCTTTAAATAACAATAAAAATCAGACAAAAGATTGCCAATTAATACTGTCAAGTACTAAGCATGATGTACTTAGGAACAACAAACATAGTTTGAAATGTCTATATGCGAATGCCAGGAGCCTAAGAAATAAGATGGGGGAGTTGGAATATATTGCACTAAATGAAAAATTAGATATAATAGGCATCTCTGAGACCTGGTGGAAGGAGGATAACCAGTGGGACACTGTCATACCGGGGTACAAATTATATCGTAGTGATAGGGTGAATCGGATTGGTGGAGGGGTAGCATTGTATATTAACGAGAGCCTTGAATCAAATAGATTGAAAATTCTGCAGGAAACAAAACACTCCTTGGAATCACTGTGGATTGAAATTCCATGTGCAAAGGGGAAAAGGATAGTGATAGGAGTGTACTACCGTCCGCCTGGCCAGGACGAACAGACGGATGCGGAAATGTTAAAGGAAATCAGGAACGCAAACAAACTGGGCAACACAATAATAATGGGGGATTTCAATTACCCGCATATAGACTGGGTTAATGTAACATCTGTACACGCAAGGGACATAGGATTTCTTGATGAAATCAAGGACAGCTTCATGGAACAGCTAGTTCAGGAGCCGACAAGAGAAGGAAAAATACTAGACTTAGTCCTTAGTGGTGCTCATGATCTAGTGCAGGGGGTAACGATACGAGGGCCGCTTGATAACAGTGATCATAATATGATCGGTTTTGATATTGGCATTGAAGGAAGTGAAACTAGGAAATCAAGTACGCTAGCGTTTAACTATAGAAAAGGTGATTACGACAAAATGAGAAAAATGGTGAAAAAAAGACTGAAAGGAGCAGCTCGCAGAGTAAAAAACTTGCATCAGGCGTGGATGCTGTTTAAAAACACCATCCTGGAGGTTCAGGACAAATATATTCCACGTATTAGAAAAAAGGGAAAAAAGACTAAACGTCAGCCGGCGTGGCTAAACAGTAAGATAAAGGAAATCATTAGAGCCAAAAAACAATCCTTCAGAAAGTGGAGAAGAGAACCAACTGAAAGTAACAGGATAGATCATAAGGAATGCCAAGCCAAATGCAAAGCGGAGATAAGGAGGGCAAAAAAGGACTTTGAGAAGAAATTAGCGTTGGAAGCAAAAATACATAGTAAAAATTTTTTTAGATACATTAAAAGCAGGAAACCGGCCAAAGAGTCGGTTGGGCCGCTGGACGAAAATGGTGTTAAAGGGGCGATCAAGGAGGACAAAGCCGTAGCGGAGAAATTAAATGAATTCCTTGCTTTGGTCTTCACCGAGGAGGATTTGGGGGGGACACCGGTGCCGGAAAGAATATTTGAAGCGGGGGAGTCGGAGAAACTAAACAAATTCTCTGTAACCTTGGAGGATGTAATGGGTCAGTTCAGCAAGCTGAAGAGTAGTAAATCACCGGGACCTGATGGTATTCATCCCAGAGTATTAATAGAACTAAAAAATGAACTTGCGGAGCTACTGTTAGAAATATGCAATCTGTCCCTAAAATCGAGTGTAGTACCGGAAGACTGGAGGGTAGCCAATGTTACTCCGATTTTTAAGAAGGGTTCCAGAGGAGATCCGGGAAATTATAGACCTGTGAGTCTGACGTCGGTGCCGGGCAAGATGGTGGAGGCTATTATTAAGAATAAAATTGCAGAGCATATACAAAAACATGGACTGATGAGACAAAGTCAGCACGGATTTAGTGAAGGGAAGTCTTGCCTCACCAATCTAATGCATTTTTTTGAGGGGGTAAGCAAACATGTGGACAATGGGGAGCCGGTTGATATTATATATCTGGATTTTCAGAAGGCGTTTGACAAAGTGCCGCACGAAAGACTCCTGAAGAAATTGCAGAGTCATGGAATCGGAGGTAGGGTATTATTATGGATTAAGAACTGGTTGAAAGATAGGAAGCAGAGAGTAGGATTGCGTGGCCAGTATTCTCAGTGGAGGAGGGTAGTTAGTGGGGTCCCGCAGGGGTCTGTGCTGGGTCCGTTGCTTTTTAATGTATTTATAAATGACCTAGAGATGGGAATAACTAGTGAGGTAATTAAATTCGCCGATGACACAAAATTATTCAGGGTCGTCAAGTCGCAGGAGGAATGTGAACGATTACAGGAGGACCTTGCGAGACTGGGAGAATGGGCGTGCAAGTGGCAGATGAAGTTCAATGTTGACAAGTGCAAAGTGATGCATGTGGGTAAGAGGAACCCGAATTATAGCTACGTCTTGCAAGGTTCCGCGTTAGGAGTTACGGATCAAGAAAGGGATCTGGGTGTCGTCGTCGATGATACGCTGAAACCTTCTGCTCAGTGTGCTGCTGCGGCTAGGAAAGCAAATAGAATGTTGGGTGTTATTAGGAAGGGTATGGAGTCCAGGTGTGCGGATGTTATAATGCCGTTGTATCGCTCCATGGTGCGACCGCACCTGGAGTATTGTGTTCAGTACTGGTCTCTGTATCTCAAAAAAGATATAGTAGAATTGGAAAAGGTACAGCGAAGGGCGACGAAAATGATAGTGGGGATGGGACGACTTTCCTATGAAGAGAGGCTGAGAAGGCTAGGGCTTTTCAGCTTGGAGAAGAGACGGCTGAGGGGAGATATGATAGAAGTGTATAAAATAATGAGTGGAATGGATCGGGTGGATGTGAAGCGACTGTTCACGCTATCCAAAAATACTAGGACTAGAGGGCATGAGTTGAAGCTACAGTGTGGTAAATTTAAATCGAATCAGAGAAAATTTTTCTTCACCCAACGTGTAATTAGACTCTGGAATTCGTTGCCGGAGAACGTGGTACGGGCGGTTAGCTTGACGGAGTTTAAAAAGGGGTTAGATATATTCCTAAAGGACAAGTCCATAGACCGCTATTAAATGGACTTGGAAAAATTCCGCATTTTTAGGTATAACTTGTCTGGAATGTTTTTACGTTTGGGGAGCGTGCCAGGTGCCCTTGACCTGGATTGGCCACTGTCGGTGACAGGATGCTGGGCTAGATGGACCTTTGGTCTTTCCCAGTATGGCACTACTTATGTACTTATGTACTTATCTGCACCCTTCTCCTCCACCGCTAACGCCAGACTCCGTTCCTTTTATCTTGCTGCACCATATGCCTGGAATAGACTTCCTGAGCCGGTCCGTCAAGCTCCATCTCTGGCCGTCTTCAAATCTAAGTTAATAGCCCACCTTTTTTAAAAAAAATCATTTATTTATAATTTTTCATTTTACAAGGGTCACTTGCAAACAGTAATACAGAGATGATTGCACATTAATACAATATAAGACGAAAACAATCCCAACTAAATATATGGATTATGTACAATCTTTCCCTTTCTTAGACCACAAAGTGAAGAAAAATAGGGAGAGTGAAATAAGACAAGGAGATCAATTAAACTGAAAAAAGAAAATATGGTATTAACCTGATTATCCCCAGATATTACTCATCTACTTCATTATTCCACATTGATCATCTGGTTGGCTTCCTCAAGACCAAATACGGCATATAGTCAATTCATAAAAGCCCACCTTTTTGATGCTGCTTTTAACTCCTAACCCTTATTCACTTGTTCAGAACCCTTATTTTATCATCCTCACCTTAATATTTCCTTATCCCTTATTTGTCCTGTTTGTCTGTCCTAATTAGATTGTAAGCTCTGTTGAGCAGGGACTGTCTCTTCATGTTCAAGTGTACAGCGCTGCGTACGTCTAGTAGCACTTTAGAAATAAGTAGTAGTAGTAGTCTTTGGGATTCCGGAATATTGCTACTCATTGAGATTCCGGAATCTTGCTACTCTTTGGGATTCCGGAATCTTGATACCCTTTGTCCTTATCCCTTATTTGTTCTGTTTGTCGTAATTAGATTGTAAGCTCTGGAGCAGGGACTGTCTCTTCATGTTCAAGTGTACAGCGCTGCGTACGTCTAGTAGCGCTATAGAAATGATAAGTAGTAGTAGTCTTTGGGATTCCGGAATCTTGCTACTCTTTGGGATTCCACACAGAATCTTGCTACTCCTTGGGATTCCGGAATCTTGCTACTCTTTGTCCTTATCCCTTATTTGTCCTGTTTGTCTGTCCTAATTATATTGTAAGCTCTGTCGAGCAGGGACTGTCTCTTCATGTTCAAGTGTACAGTGCTGCGTATGTCTAGTAGCACTGTAGAAATGATAAGTAGTAGTATTAAGCTTACTACTTACATTCCTTTTCTGGATTTCATCAGTATTGCAATGAAGCGCGGAAAGCCACAGCACCAGAAAGAAACGCTGCCAGAGAAAGACACTCCGAGCACTGAGCAGCTAAGGGATTAACATAGTCCCCTCTACACCAAAAAAAAAAAAGAGAGTTTTGATATATTTTAGTTTTCAAACAAAATGCTGCTGTAATGCTCCCTCTCTGGCTTTATTCCAGTCCAGTCTCTTTAAGGCTTCTTTTAAATCTTAACCCGTGGTCCTCCTGATCACACAGCCTTGTAGGTTTTAACAGTTTTTATAAATAGTTTCCAGAAGTCTTTCTGTCTTGTATGTTGTGTAAACTCTGCAGAGCAGGGGCTGTATTGTACATGTATCTGTACTTTCTCCTCAATTATTCACAGAACTTAATTAGGCGTGGATTTCTCAAACCATGGATCTCTCCAACAACCTCTTTACTTTGACTTAGGGGGGGGGGCTTTTACTAAGGCGTGCCGAAAAATGGCCTGCGCTGATGTAGGCATCAAAACCATCCACAACCATCAAAATTTCAGGAAATCACTCAAGACCATGCTATTTGGACAAGCTTATCCCAAGGACTCAGCAAGTGTCTCCTCTGCTTGATACATGTCAATCTAGTGACAATTTTGGACACATCTACCCTTCCCTCCTCTGCCCCGGTTTCCCTGCTCCTTCCGTCCCTTCCCCCTCTTCCCCATTATTTCTTATGTAGGTTTTGTGTTGTATTAGCTTAATTTTACTGCACTGGCGTCTGCCTCTGCGGTGCGCTGTAAGCCACATTGAGCCTGACGCTGTTGGGAAAATGTGGGGTATAAATGAGATAATAAATAAAATTAAGGGTCAGCATCTGGGGTGGGCTGCTGCACTCAATTCCCTCACCCAGGCTTAGTTTATGCGTCACCCAGGATCCAAGCAAGGCAGCAGAATGGTAGGATTACCATCCACTTTCTGCTCTGAGTTTGTTTATTTGGAAGAATTAAAGTTGTAGCATACTTTTTTTTTAAACTAGTGTTCAAAAGTACGAAGACTAGGGGACACTCGAAGAAGTTACATGGAAATACTTGTAAAACAAATAAGAGGAAATATTGTTTTCACTCAACGAATAGTTAAGCTCTGGAACTCTTTGCTGGAGGATATGGTAACAGCGGTTAGCGTATCTGGGTTTAAAAAAGGTTTGAACAAGTTCCTGGAGGAAAAGTCCATAGTTTTCTGTTGAGACAGACCTGTGAAACAACTGCTTGCCCTGGGATTTGTAGTATGGAGTGTTGCCACGATTTGGGTTTCTTCAAGGTACTTGTGACCTGGCTTGGCCACTGTTTGGAAAACAGGATACTGGGCTAGATGGACCATTGGTCTGGCCCAGTATGGATGCTCTTACGTTCTTATGTAAACAGTTGTGAATATTTTGCTTTTTTTTCTTTATTTAAATCTTAGCACAAGAAAAAAAAATAGGATTTTAGGAATTGGAAAACTTGCACAGATTTATTCACATCCGGTATTGCAGAACTTGGAGGTGCTGCTGTGCTGATCACCATTAGAGGTGTGGTGCAGAATTGTATCAAGTGCTGTGCAAGCAGTGAGGCTGTTCAGGATGCAAATATGCAGGGAAGTAAAATTTATTCCCAGCCCGCTGTCTCCTCTCATTGGAAGTTGCAAAGAAGGTGGGTTTTGGGGGGGGGATGGGGGCAGCGGGTGAGTCACGTAGGTTGAGAATTGAGCATGTGTGGGGGTTTCAGTATTGGCAGCTGGGAGCGCTGCCAGTAACTGCACTGGTTATCTTAGGGGAGTTACGGTGAGCTGCGGATGTCTTCAGCTGGTGGGGGGGTCGTGGAATCCCCATCAGCTAAGGTATTTAAGTTTAGCAGGGGAGACGGAGAAAAAATGTGTCGTGCCCACCCATTCTACCTGTTGGTCATCAGCACGTGTTTTGGGGCGGGGGCCTGCCTCAGGGGTCAGGTAGATATCTGATGTTATGACAGAAATTCTTAACAACAAGAGTTCAGAAGATCTTTTTTAGTAGAGGTCACAAAGAAAATCCTCTGCAAAGGTAGCCTAGCAGCCTACGGAAACTTCAATATTGTTTGTAAGAAAGTATAAAATAATTCTCTAGCTGAAGTCTTCTGAGTCTGGAGAAAATTTAAAAATTACAATTTGATACCCCTTTGCCTGTCTGGCCTTCCCTTATCCCTTATTTGTCCTGTCTGTCTGTCCTGATTTAGATTGTAAGCTCTTCTGAGCAGGGACTGTCTTTTCTTCATGTTCAATTGTGAAGCGCTGCGTACGACTGGTAGCGCTATAGAATGATTTGTAGTAGTAGTAGAAGCCTGCCCTTGCAGATCAGCAACGCGGCCGCGCAGGCTTCTGTTTCTGTGAGTCTGTACGTGCAGGACGTCAGACTCACAGAAACAGAAGCCTGCGCGGCCGCATTGCTGATCTGCAAGGGCAGGCTTCTACATGGAATGCTGCTAGTGGAATAGCAACATTAACATTCCATGTAGAATCTCCAATAGTAGCAACATTCCATTTAGAATCATTCCTATGTGTCCTATCTGTCTGTCCTACCCTTATCCCTTAATTGTCCTGTCTGTCTGTCCTGATTTAGATTGTAAGCTCTTCTGAGCAGGGACTGTCTTTTCTTCATGTTCAATTGTCAAGCGCTGCGTACGACTGGTAGCGCTATAGAAATGATTTATAGTAGTAGTAGTAGCACTGCCACAGTGGGTGTGAGTTTCTGTGGTCTTGGGCCAGGAGAATAGTTTTGGTAGCTGCAGTGGAGCCTGCAACCCTCTCAGCTTTACTGCATGCACTATCTTGGAAAAAGGAAAGAGGGGGGCAGCAGAAGGAAAGCCAGGAAACCTTGAAGTGGTTTAATTAAAAAGGGCTCTGTGAGTGGGTCTGGCACTGCCCTGATCGCAGTGAACAGAAGAACGTGTGCCAGATACAACAGACTGTATGTACCCAGCCCTTGTTTTCATTGGGATCATTTCATCACCCAGAGAGCAAAGGTCTCCCAGCTGGATATGCTCTGACTTGGGGGCAGATAGTACTGGGAGAATCAGTAGTAGCCTGTTGCCCACTGATAACCTTTGGCCTTTCTCGGCCATTGTAATCGCTGGCCTGAAATCATTTTTTTTTGTGTGAAGCATTGCTTAAGGTATTAGGGCACCGAGGCTTGTGACTCCACCACCCAGATCTGTCATCCCACAGGGAGGAGTTAGGATGGGGTGAGAGGGAGGCGTTGTGGTTTTTGAATGAGTGTCTGTGTGCAGCGTAGGCTGCACTTTCTTGTCCTCTCGTGCCCTCCAGTTTTAGCATTTAATGTTCTGTAAGCTCTTGGGGGGGGGGGGGTTGTTTTTTTTTTCTTCTGCCTCTTTCACATGGGCTCATCTTTCGCCAGGGTCGCTTTACTCATACTACCCCTCTCCTCAAGACCCTTCACTGGCTCCCTATCCGTTTTCGCATCCTGTTCAAACTTCTTCTGCTAACCTATAAATGTATTCACTCTGCTGCTCCCCAGTATCTCTCCACACTAGTCCTTCCCTACACCCCTTCCCGTGCACTCCGCTCCATGGATAAATCCTTCTTATCTGTTCCCTTCTCCACTACTGCCAACTCCAGACTTCGCGCCTTCTGTCTCGCTGCACCCTACGCCTGGAATAAACTTCCTGAGCCCCTACGTCTTGCCCCATCCTTGGCCACCTTTAAATCTAGACTGAAAGCCCACCTCTTTAACATTGCTTTTGACTCGTAACCACTTGTAACCACTCGCCTCCACCTACCCTCCTCTCTTCCTTCCCGTTCACATTAATTGATTTGATTTGCTTATTTTATTTTTTGTCTATTAGATTGTAAGCTCTTTGAGCAGGGACTGTCTTTCTTCTATGTTTGTGCAGCGCTGCGTACGCCTTGTAGCGCTATAGAAATGCTAAATAGTAGTAGTAGTAGGCTCATGTATGTTTGCAAAACACACAGCTCTGATGGTGGGTTTTCAGGGATTTTGCCGGAGACCTAGAGACCCTCTTCAAAACGCAGCACAAGGGGACTGAATATGCAAGAGCTCCCAGATTTGAAAGCTATGTTTTATGCGTCTTATGTAACGTAGAAACTGAATATTGCACAGCCTGTAAGGGGGCCCCAGGTTCATCTAGTCCAGCGGTTCTGGATCTTTCTTCTGTTCTGACGCACTGAACACTGCAATTCACAGCTGAACAAAAAAAAAAAATCCTAAATATCTCGTTGTTAAACGTGATGTGAAATTAATGTAATATATTCCTAAACAGAATTTTCTTTGGGGCCCTTTCACTAAGTATGTGATCCAGTTCGGAAGTACTGCCCAGCTACCGCGTGGCCCAAGTGGTAATTTCATTTTTTTTCCACTTTAAGGTTTTTTTATTGTAATAATTCTGTAACAGTCATTTTCGCAAAGAGCACATCCTTCTCACATTTGCCCACGCAGGGGTCATCATTTGCTGGACTATAACATCTTGAACTTATCAACTATATACATTTCTCCACAACACGTTATCAAAATAGTCCCATAAACAGTATCCGCTCCCCAGACAGACCCGTGCGCCCATAGTATACACCATCACCTCTCCCGCCCCACCAACCACATCCAACTTGAGAATGCCCCCTGATTCTTTGGGACACGCTCTCTCTCCCCCTCCCACCACCCCAAACCCACCCACCTCCTATAATACTCCACCATCCTAAATGCATGTCAATCGCTGTTGTAATCGAGCCCATCCGCCTTTATGTCGCAGTACCCCCCCTCCCTGCAGTATGTCGTTATGTGCTCCATTTGTATTAACTGACCCAATGCAGCTTTTAACTCTTAACCCTTATTCACTTGTTCAGAACCCTTATTTTATCATCCTCACTTTAATATTCCCTTATCTCTTGTTTGTCCTGTTTGTCTGTCCTAATTAGATTGTAAGCTCTGTCAAGCAGGGCCTGTCTCTTCATGTTCAAGTGTACAGCGCTGTATACGTCTAGTAGCGCTATAGAAATGATAAGTAGTAGTAGTAGTCTTTGGGATTCCAGAATCTTGCTATTATTTGGGATTCCGGAATCTTGCTACTCTTTGGGATTCCGGAATCTTGCTACCCTTTGTCCTTATCCCTTATTTGTCCTGTTTGTCTGTCCTAATTAGATTGTAAGCTCTGTCGAGCAGGGACTGTCTCTTCATGTTCAAGTGTACAGCGCTGCGTACGTCTAGTAGCGCTATAGAAATGATAAGTAATAGTAGTAGTCTTTGGGATTCCGGAATCTTGCTACTCTTTGGGATTCCGGAATCTTGCTACCCTTTATCCTTATCCCTTATTTGTCCTGTTTGTCCTAATTAGATTGTAAGCTTTCGAGCAGGGACTGTCTCTTCATGTTCATGTGTACAGCACTGCGTACGTCTAGTAGCGCTATAGAAATGATAAGTAGTAGTAGCATTTCCAATCACCCAATGTTGGGGAGTCCGCCCTCTTCCAATGCTGTGCTATGAGACACTTAGCTGCTGCCAACCCCTAGCGCAGTCATTTACGCTCCTCCCACAAGTCCCTCTCATTATGTAACTCCAAGAGGCACACCAAAGATGATCCAATCAACTTTAGCGACGCCTTCCAGTGGCGTACCAAGGGGGGGGGGGCGGTCTGCCCCAGGTGCACGCCGCTGGGGGGGGTGCCACGCGCCGGTCAGCGTCGTTCGTTTCCATGCTCCCTCTGCCCCAGAACAGGAAGTAACCTGTTCCGGGGCAGAGGGAGCATGGAAACGAATGACGCTGACCGGCGTGCGGCACCCCCCCCCCCCCCAGCAGCGTGCACCCGGGGGTGAGGGGGTCCTTTCGCCGGGGGGTCGCGCTGCACGGGGGGGGGCGCATCGGCGATCCGCCCCGGGTGTCAGCGTCCCTAGGAACGCCACTGACGCCTTCATAACAGCCTGCCAAAAGGGCACCACCCTGGGGCATGTCCACCATACCAGGTGGTAATTTCATTTTTTACGTGTGTCCAGTACGCATACTGGAAATATATTTTATTTTCCGGCGCGCGGCAGTAATCGGCATTGTACATGTGTTGACGATTACCGGCCAGTTAACGCATGAGACCGTACCGCTAAGTGAAGGTCTCGGGCCCAAAATGGACGCGCACCAATTTTCATTTTTGCCACGCGTCCATTTTCGCCCCCCCCAAAAAAGGCCTTTTTTGCAGGCGCACTGGAAAATGGATTTGCGCTTGTCCAATACACACATCTACAACAGCGCAGGCCATTTTTCAGCGCACCTTATTAAAAGGACCCCATTTGGCTTATACACATCCGTTAAGATTAAAGTGAACGTTAGAACTTTGAGAAAAAATGACTAACTTTATCGGTGAAAAGTCTGAGACCGACGTGTTGCATACAGTAATTAGACTTGGGATTTGAATGGTTGGCAAATTATCTCTAAACTTATTGTCACCATCAAGAAACCTTTACCCATCTTAGGGGTCCTTTTAGTAAGGTGCTTTGAAAAGTGGCCTGTGCTGTTATAGGTGTGTGTATTGGATGCACGCAGGTCTCTTTTTCAGCACCCCTTCAAAAAAGGCCTCTTTTTTTTTTTTTTTTTGACCGAAAATGGATGTGCGGTATTTGGAGCTGGTGCAGACCCTTTGTAGTCAGACCATTGTAGAGTGCATTACAGTAATCCAGTCTTGATGTTACCATGGCATGCACAACTGGGATAAGATTTTTCTTCTCCGTGTAAGAAGAGAGGCAGCGTAGTTGTCACATATAGTAGAAGCAGCTCTAGAAGGTTGCTTGGATTTCGGGAATGTTGAATCTAACTGTATTCCAAGGTTCCTGACTTGTGATTTGAGGGGGAGTTCGTACTTCCCAAAAGAGATTTTGATGTCAGGTACGTGTCCACTTGTGTTAGGGACTCAGAAAAGCTTGTTTTTACTTGGGTTCAGGCAAAGTTTGTTGTTGTTAGCCCATTCTTGAATTATTAGGTAATCAGTTTATTCCAGTCTGTAGGAAGGTCAGGTTCAATGGGTATGAGTAGCTGCACGTCATCTGCGTAGATGTAGAATTGAGTGTCCATTGACCACCAAATCAGCTCAGTTAGTGGCTTCAGGTCAGTGCCCATAGGGTTGGCGATGAGCTGCTGCCAGATATTATGGATTGTTGCCTGTATGATAGATTAGGATCTGAACCACGCAAATACTGTTCCATTGATATCTGTTTCTGCTAGTCGTGTTAGCATGATATCATGATCCACAGTGTCAAAAGCTGCTGAGAAATCTAGCAGTACTAACAACGAGGCGAATCCCCTGTCTCAGTTTCTGAGCCTCTGACAAAAACAGGAAGTTGCATCAGAGAGGCGTCCGTAGTAAAGGGAAGAGGCGGGTGCCGGCAGCAGTGCAGCGTACGGGAATCACTGCCGGGTTTGGAATGTGACAAATCGGGTAAATGCTGCAAACAGGGTGGAGGAAGGAAGGGAGATGCCATTCCCAGAAGAGTGGGGAGGTGCCACTCCCTGAAGAGTGCCGCTTGAGGCCCCCGCCTCAGGTGGCCTAATGGTCGAGCCGCCCCTGATGGCACCTAAAAATTTCAGCGCTGAAAAAAAATGCTTAAGCGGTATTCTATAAGCCGTGCCTAAAGTTCAGCGTGGTTTATAGAATTAATGCTTAAGCTGAGAGGTCATGCGTCAATTTAGACGCTACCATTTGCACCAACAAAAACATGGTGCTAATGCCTTCACCTAAATTTTAATATGTGGAGCACCATTATTCTACAATTACGCATGTAATTAAAAACCATGCCTATCACCCTCCCATTTCCACACCTCCTTTTTTGGGCCACGTGCAAATTTAAGACGATTAATTCCCAATTAAGGGGCCCTTTTACTAAGCAGCGGTAGGGCTAAGGTGCGCCAAGTTGACAGTACCGCTGGGGTAGCGTGGGTGCCCGGCGGTGTATTTTGAAATTGGCACGCGCTGTTTCCTACGGTAGAAAACGTTTTTCTATTATCTACCGCAGGGGGCGTTCCCGGCGGTAATCGGCAGCGTGGCCACATTGATGTGTATTGCCTGATCGCCACATGAGTAATGGCGTGAGCCTTACCGCCAGGTCAATGGGTGGCGGTAAGGGCTTACGCAGTAAATAGCTGCGTACTGGCCATTTACTGCCCCATTTTTTAAAAAAGCCATTTTCCCCAGCTGCGGTAAAAAAAAAAAAAATTCACGTCCACACTTCTGCAGCTTTGTAAAAGGGTCCTTAAATCTAATTAGTGCTAATAATTGCTTGTCAAAAATCCAATTATTGGAACTAATTGGCTTGTTCTATTGCGTTGCGTGTGCAAATCAGGGCCGCGCCTAAATTTACACACACAATTTTTGGTGATAGAATCAGGGAGATAATGTACAGTGTTCCATCAGTTACATTCATAACAGAGAGACCTGCTCATGCTTTACCCGTATGTTCACGCATCAGTAGAGAATAACGCACGGTTCTCGGTTACATGTGTAAGACGTTTATATGCACAAGAGATACGCAAAGACGAGTACTTAGATTACAGAAATTGAAGAGCACTTTTTCCAAAACTCCCTCAGTCCATTTTTTTTGTCAGTTTGGAGTTAACACAATTAATTTCGTTTTATCAGGGCAAAGCTTATTCCTGTGCCAAAACTCACCAAGTCCGTGGTATTTTAATGAGTTTGCATTGAATACTGTATGCAAAACTCACTCAGTCCAAAAGCCACTACTTGATTTTCTCAAAACCGCTGCTGGTGGACTGAGTGATTTTTGGCAAACTACTCTTTCAGTTGAAAAAGAGAATAACAAAAAAACCTGAAAAGGATGGGAAGGGAAGGAGGCAGGAAGTAGGGGAAAGGAAAAGAGCTGGAAGGGGATTGAGAGAAGGGTTTTTATGTACCAGAATAGTTCAGATAAAGCTCATTTAAACAGTGTGCTATATTTTGTAGGCTAAGAATCTACTGTATGTTTTCTCTAGTGTATTTAGGGAGTCCTGATCATTGCTTCTGTTTAAAAAAAAGGAAAACCCTAGTGAGAAGGAGGCTGGTTTTTTTAGACTTCATTTCATATAAGGTAAGATTCTTTTGTTAGAAATCTCTGAGAGTTCCTTTGGAAGTTTGCCCAGGTACAGTACCTGTGTTTAAGGTTATAAAAAGCCCTGTCTCACTTTAGAGCTGGGATTGTAGTCTGAGCTGTTTCTCTGGTTTTGCAACTTTACCCGAGAGCTGTCAGGAGATTCTGACTTCTTTCACCTTATAGCAGGGGTTGTCAGCCAGTCCTCGCCATACCACCACCCAGCCACTTAGGTTTATGCATCAGAGAAATTTGCATCCACTACCTGAATTGTATATTATCATGCATATTGATTGTGGGTATCCTGAAAACCTGACTGGTTGGATATGTCCCGAGAACTGGGCCAGCTAGTATCAATTAAGTGGCAATTATTGACACTTATTAGCTTGTTAAGATAATTAAGTTACGCACCCCATACAGAATGCCACCAGAATTGTGCGCTCAACCAAAGTCGCATTCTATAGAATCTGGGGAAAAACCTGTTACATACTAAGTATTGCCATACTAGAAAGACCAAAGGTCCATCGAGCCCAGCATCCTGTTTCCAGCAGTGACCAATCCAGGTCATAAATACCCGGCAAGATCCCCAAAAAAGTACAAAACATTCTGTACTGCTTACCCCAGAAATAGTGGATTTTCCCCAAAGTCCATTTAATAACGGTCTATGGACTTTTCTTCTAGGAAGCCGTCCAAACCTTTTTAAAACTCCGCTAAGCTAACCGCCTTTACCACATTCTCTGGCAATGAATTCCAGAGTTTAATTAATTAGTCTAGTAAAAAAAAAAAGGTATCACTTGAAAAAGGAAGTCGTTTTGGGAGGCCAGGAACAAAAGGTGCTTGCAGTCTGCTCTTATGTGACGGTAACACAGAAGCAGGAAAAAGAGAAATAGGATTTTTGTTTTGCTACTGAAGCACCATACTGAAATTGAACAGTGACCTCAGTGGTGTCTCTTTGGCTTTCCTTTTGAATTACAGTCCTCAGGAGTACAGGCCAGGCTCTGCCTCGTGAAACATTGCCTGCGTGCGAGGCCCGTCTCTTTTTCTGTTGCGGCTGTTTTGCAAACAGGATAATATGACACCACCCCTTAATGAATGCCACGTGTATTTCTGTTTCTGGCATTCTGTGAAGCCTCCTTCAGTCCTTTTTGGGTGGGTGTGGTTCGTATCGTAGTGCCTCTATAAAAAAACGTTCGAGAAGAACAGAACACTGTGATTATATGGCTTGCACCTTGCTTTACCTTTCATTACAGTTGAAACACCGGGGGGGGGGGGGGGGGGGGGTGGAACAACAATGCCCCATATTTCGATTCCCATTTATTTTGTTCTGGAAAGGTATCGGGTGTTTGAAATTCCTGCAAGCTTCCCTAGTGGTTAGCCTAGTGGTTAGTGCAGTGGACTTTGATCCTGGGGAACTGGGTTCAATTCCCACTGCAGCTCCTTGTGACTCTAGGCAAGTCACTTAACCCTCCATTGCCCTGGTACAAAATAAGCACCTGAATATATGTAAACCGCTTTGAATGTAGTTGCAAAAAACCTCAGAAAGGCAGTATGTCAAGTCCCAGTTCCCTTTCCCTTGTTGCTGATGGAGGATTTGTCTTAGTGGTTGGTGTATAATACATAGTAACACAGTAAATGACGGTAGATAAAGACCAGCCTGACCCATCCAGCCTGCCCTGAAAGGTGGGCAGGGTTGTAACTTCAACTCCATGCATATTTCCCTCTGTCTTTAGGGTTGGAACTAGGCTTGCTTTTTTGAGGTAGGCTGTGAAAACTGTCTTCATGCTGTTTTAGATTCTTTAATTTGTATTTTGTGTTTCTTAGGGCTGCATTTCAATTAAAATTTGTAATTGTGATTAATCGTGCAATTAAAGGTATGGATTTTTGTTCCCCCTACTGCAACAATTGAGGGTTAAGTGACTTGCCCAGAGTCACAAGGAGCTGCAGTGGGGGAAAGAAAAATAAATTACATACCTTTAATCACGCGGTTAATCACAACTAAAATTTTAATCGAAATTTCAGCCCTTGTTGTAACTGATACCTAGTTCAGTCTACTCCATGCCTTTTTTTTCTTTGAAGTGTGAAAGTTTTATTTTAAGTTTTACTATGTGGAAATGCTCTGTATTTGCCATAAAGGGATCCTCTGTTTATCACACACCTATTTGAATTCCTTCACTGTTTTTGACCCCCATCACTTCGCCAAAAGAGCATTCCAGGCATCCACCACCCTATGAAAACATTCCCTGATGTTGTTTTTAAATTTCCCTCCTTGCAACTTTTTCATGTCCTCCAGTCTTACAGCCTCTCCGGTTTTTTGGAAAGGGTTATTTGGTTCCTTAATATCTTTCAAGAATTTAAATGAGACTATGATAACTCCCTCCTCTCCTCCAGGGTATACGTATTCAGTTCTTCAGGGGAAATATTATATTATACCGTTTGCTCCCTAAAATGTAGTGGGTTTTCATAAGTACATAAGTATTGCCATACTGAGAAAGACCAAAGGCCCATCGAGCCCAGCATCCTGTTTCCAACAGTGGCCAATCCAGGTCACAAATGCCTGGCAAGATCCCAAAAAAGTACAAAACATTTTATACTGCTTATCCCAGAAATAGTGGATTTTCCCCGAGTTCATTTAATAACAGTCTATGAACTTTTCCTTTAGGAAGCTGTCCAAACCTTTTTTAAACTCTGCTAAGCTAACCGCCTTTACCACATTCTCTGGCAACGAATTCCAGCGTTTAATTACACGTTGAGTGAAGAAAAATTTTCTCCTATTCGTTTTAAATTTACTACATTGTAGCTTCATCACATGCGCCCTAGTCCTAGTATTTTTGGAAAGCTTGAACAGACCCTTCGCATCTACCCGTTCAACTCCACTCATTATTTTATAGACCTCTATCATATCTCCCCTCAGCCGCCTTTTCTCCAAGCTGAAGAGCCCTAGCCGCTTTAGCCTTTCCTTATAGGGAAGTTGTCCCATCCCCTTTATCATTTCTGGCGCCCTTCTCTGCACCTTTTCTAATTCCACTGTATCTTTTTTTGAGATATGGCGACCAGAATTGAACACAATATTCGAGGTGCCACGTCTCTCATTTGCTGCTTTTGGCGCTCATTGGTTAGCCCAGAACTAACTTCTCGTGGACTAACCACTGCAGTCAGAGCACCAGGGATTTCTCCGATGTTTCTTGGTAATTTGACTGCCTACTTATAAATCTAGTGTACATAAGCACCTTTCCGTCTTTTCAGAATCAGATTTCTTCTTTGCCTCTGAAGCTTAAGAGGTCATGTGGCCTCTTCCTCTTGATGGTAAGATTAATATTAAGTTTATTAGTGTTGTCTACAAATGTTTACAGGTGTAGAAAGTGTTTCTGCCCCATGGCCTTTCCTTTTTAGTATTTAGGTTCTGATATCAAGTGAAAATATGCTCAGATGGCCTTTCCCACTGCTTTACAGCATGACTGGGCTTCAAGGCACATGGCCTAAGAAAGATTATTGCTAGGTCACTTCACAGCAAGCATCAAGTTCAGTAGCTCCCATCTGGCATGTTTTCAGCTATGGGTAGACTGGAGAAAAATGGATTAGGTATAAACCTGTTTGTTGTCATGAGGTGTGAAGCAAAAGGTGGCCTCCTTCTTACATTCCTTCCCTCTTCCATCAAGGAGAAAGTTTGTAAGCTGAAGTTGAAGTACTGGCTACAAGAAAATAGTAAGGATGGGCTGTCATTTGTGAGTAATAGTGAGCATTCTCCTTAATGAGGGCACACTATGTGCAAGGAGGGTACACTCTTTGCCAAGAGTGTGCATGTGCACGCACGTTCGTGCAGATTCCTTCACATGCACTACTCGAAAAAGTGTGCATTTTTTGAGAATGTCCCAGCTGGTGTTGCTCAGCAGGGCCGCCGAGAGGGGGGGGGGCAGGGAGGGCAAAATTCCACGGGCCCGGACCTCCAAGGGGGGCCCGGCACCGGGGTCAGGCCGCCGGTGCTGCAGTCCCCGGTCTCACCTGCCTGCCTCCACGGCTCCGGGCCCCCTGCATTCAATGCGGCAGTCGCAGATCGCCTCTCTTCTGGACCTTCCCTCCCTGTGTCCCGCCCTCATGGAAACCGGAAGTTACGTCAGACGAGGGCGGGACACAGGGAGGGAAGGTCCAGAAGAGAGGCGATCTGCGACTGCCACATTGAATGCAGGGGGCCCAGAGCCGTGGAGGCAGACAGGTGAGACCGCGGACTGCGGCGGGGGTGGCACCAGTGGGGGGGAGCGACGGGCGGGCGGCAGCAGTGGGGGGCGCAGGCGGAGCGGCCTTGCCCTGCGCCCAGCCTAGTCTCTCAGCGGCCCTGTTGCTCAGCAGTAGGTTAGTACTTTGTAATTGAGAAAAGCAAGTGTAATAACACTACATAAGTATTGTATTTTTAAATTCTTTATGATATTTGTTACATTTTGTTTGTGTTTAATGTGAGAAATGAAACATAAGGAATAGGTATAGTAGATATATTTGTTTGTAAAAACAGAAACAGAGCACACAGGAGTAGAAAAATATTAAATATGTTTAATATACTTTGTTTTAAGTTCTCATTCGAACACATTTTGATAGACGTTTTTTGTTTTTCAATTCGGAGCACATATGTATAAAGACTTACTTGAGTCAACTCGTGAACAGGCGACGTACAATGGGTTTTGTAAGTTGATTCAACATTTGACCTTGAGCCTTATTTATCGACATTGCAAAGACTAGTTGAACTGGAAACTGCGGTTTTTTGAAGTGTATCTGATAGATGGAATAAGAGGAATTTTAGGTATAAAAATGTGCTGTCCTTTGACTCAGCCTCTCAAGATTGTAGCTTCATTAAAGTGTGGCATTAGAGTTTTGTGTGCCATTACGTAGCTTTGGAGCATTTAGATTTTGTAGCAGTATGATTGGCGAAACAGTTTTTAAGTGTAGTTGATGTGGTGGAATTCCCGGTGGATGCAGTGAATTTAGAAATTCAACTTGATAACTTACAATATCATTAGTACTTTGCATTCTGTCAATGGTAAATACTCTTTAGTTTCACCTGGTAACATTTCTTGGATTTAGTTGTTTGTTTCATTGACGTTTACGTTTTTCAGAGCTAGAATTGTTAATTCGCATAACCATACTTGGGGTTTTTTTTTTTTTTGTTAAATCTTTTTATTTCACTTAAAGTAAGACACCATAAAGCCAGTGGCGTAGCCAAAGTTGGGCCCGGGTGAGCCCAGACCCACCTAGTAGCAGCACACCTATGATGTGGTTGACAGGGATCCCCAAGCCCCACCAGCCAAAAACTCCCAACAACTGTCCCTCCTGAATAACTTGTAAATAGAATATCTTCGCCTGCAGTGAGCAGCGACTGATACATACTACTTGCACTACAGCCTTCCCTCTGATGTATTTCCCGCCTAAGCGGAAACAGGAAGTTGCATCAGCAGGAAGACTGTGGGGCCAACGTGAACAGTGTGTATTGGTGCTTTCTGCTGGTGAAAATCTACTATTTAAAAAGTATGCAGGGGGGGGGGGTGTTTGAGAGACCATATGGCATGCAGGCGAGAGAGGGAGAGACCAAATCACTTGTGGGACAAGGTGGAGTTCTTCTGCCCACCCATCTTTGGCCCAGGCCCACCCAAAATTGTGTTTCTGGCTACGCCCCTGCATAAAGCATTGACAATTTAACAACTCAGAAATTCACCCCTATTCCCCCTCCCAACAGTCTGCAGTCTTGAGTAGGTGGCTCACAGTGCTAACAACCAGAGAAAATTGTGTGGCGCTAGTGTGAGATAGTTATACCGTTCAACCAAATCCATTCAGTTCAGGTATGGAGACACCCACAAGTTCAGGCTACCTGGAACGACCTCTCTAGCCTATTCATATAAGCCTCCCAAACTGTGTGAAACTGAGAGAGCCTATTTCAACACATAGCAGTGAGTATATACATCAAATATACAAAATAGACTTTGCACTGAACTTGATGGAGAGCAGGGACGTCCTGCTGCTTCCGTTAAGCGACCTGCTGATGTACTAAGCGGTAGCTCCTCACCCACAGTTCTGCAGGACCAAAATGGTGGAAACAGTCAGCCACCGTTGGTGGGACCCGAACCCCCAGGATCTCAAGACACCCATTCCATTATCTGTCCCCAAATGTGCCCTGGCCTCCAAGGTTCGCCAACAGAGGTCTGATTCCCAACAGGGGGTCTTTTACTAAAGATTAGCTTGAGTTATCTGGAGCAGGGCCCATAGGAATAAAATGGGTCCTGCAGCAGATAACTTGAGCCGAGCTTTACTAAAAGACCCTCATTGCTTTCAAGCGTACCAGAGTGAGATGCAAATGATATAGCAGACTCTCTAGATGCATATAAGTTTTATATCTTACCTCCCACTCCCGTTCAAAATTCTCTACCCTTCTCTTTTACCTAGCTACATTTTTGCAAGTAAAACTTATTTGGATTTATTTACCGCCTTTTTGGAGGAATTTACTCAAGCACGGTGTACAGCAAGAATAAGTCAAACATAAGCAATAGACAGTAAAAATATTCAAATAACAATATGAAGTATGGCGTAGTATACGACTTACAACGTCAACACAATATGTAATAAAACATTTTAATAACCTAGGGTATAAGCAAAGATAGAACATAAGATAGAGTAATAGGAGAAAGAAAATAAGGTACTAATTTAAAGATAGTTGCAAATGAGGTCAGAAAGGTGTTAGGGTAGGAGTGAACGAACATGTCCTGCTGTAGAATGTACAGCTCATGTCACTCCTTGTGTGTGAGTGAGACTAACAAGTTAGTTACTTCTTCCATTTAAAGGCCTTGGTTGAAGAGCCGAGCTTTCACCTGCTTCCTGAAGTAGAGATAGTCTTGCGTTAAGCAGAGCCTTTCAGGAAGTGCATTCCAGAGTGTGGGGGCTACTCCGGAGAAGGCTTGCTTGCAGGTATCGCATCGTCTGATGTACTTTGGAGAGGGCGTGATTAGGGATACTCCTTGGGGGTACCCAGACATAATAGCCCCGACAAAACAGCCTTGTAACAAAATAGTCCTTGACAAAATGGCCCAGAACAAAATGGCCTCTCCCACAAAATAACCCCCTTAATAAAATAGTATTAGTTAAGAGTTCCAACATAGTCTGTTTATCTTAACAAAGGCATTTACCCAAATAGACTGTGTTGGAACTCTTAACCTAAAACTAATTTTGTCTTTATTACCTATAAAATTAGTATTTTAAAAACTTTAGCTCAAAGCAAAGACTGCAGCAGACTTCCTGTATTTGAGGAAAACTTATCACCACCCGAACCCAGAATTCTCATCTCTACTGCTACTTCCTGTTACCGCGTAGACGTGACGAGGCAGAGACATCCAGACACAAGGGGTCGGCTGGTGATCAGTTCTCCACGAATACAGGGATTCTCTATAAGTAAATTTGAGCAGATCCTTTTGCAGTGAACTGCAAGGTAAGTTCTCCCCCTGTCTGAGGCCATATTCTGGGCAGCCTGATCGGGCTCTTTTGACGGGGGGCTCATTTGTCAGGGGCTATATTGTAGGCAGCCCGTTTTGACAGTGGCTGTTATGTTGGGAGCTTTTTGTCAGGGCTATTTTGTGGGGGGTGCATTTTGTCGGGGCTATTTTGACCGGTTTTCCACCTGCAAGTACTTAAGTATTGCCATACTGGGAAAGACCAAAGGTCCATTGAGTCCAGCATCTTGTTTCTAACAGTGGCCAATCCAGGTCACAAATACCTGGCAAGATCCCCAAAAAGTACAAAACATTTTATACTGCTTATCCCAGAAATAGTGGATTTTCCCCAAGTCCATTTAATAATGGTCTATGGGCTTTTCCTTTAGGAAGTCGTCCAAACCTTTTTAAAACTCCGCTAAGCTAACCGCCTTTATCACATTCTCTGGCAACGAATTCCAGAGTTTAATTACATGTTGAAGAAACATTTTCTCCAATTCGTTTTAAATTTACTACATTGTAGCTTCATCGCATGGCCCCTAGTCCTAGTATTTTTGGAAAGCGTAAACAGACGCTTCACATCTACCTGTTCAACTCCACTCATTATTTTATAGTAAGTTAGGGTGTTTTAGAGTGGGTTGTTTATTTAGTGCAATATCATCTCCAACTAATTCTGAATACTGCAGCACGACTGATAGAAGGCTGCAAGTGGCATGACCACATCACACCCTTACTGCAAAAGCTACACAGCTACCCAATACTTTACAGGGCTAAATTTTAAACTCTTAAGTTTACTACTACTACTACTACTACTTAACATTTCTAGAGCGCTACTAGGGTTACGCAGCGCTGTACAATTTAACAAAGAGAGACAGTCCCTGCTCAAAGAGCTTACAATCTAATAGACAAGTGAACGGTCGGTCCGATAGGGGCAGTCAAATTGGGACAGTCTGGATTCACTGAACGGTAAGGGTTAGGTGCCGAACGCAGCATTGAAGAGGTGGGCTTTAAGCAAAGACTTGAAGACGGGCAGGGAGGGGGCTTGGCGTAAGGGTTCAGGAAGGTTGTTCCAAGCATAGGGTGAGGCGAGGCAGAATGGACGGAGCCTGGAGTTGGCGGTGGTGGAGAAGGGTACTGAGAGGAGGGACTTATCCTGTGAACGGAGGTTACGGGCGGGAACGTAAGGGGAGATGAGGGTAGAAAGATAGTGAGGGGCAGCAGACTGAGTGCAAAAGCTACACAGCTACCCAATACTTTACAGGGCTAAATTTTAAACTCTTAAGTTTATCCACTATTTCTGGGATAAGCAGTATAAAATGTTTTGTACTTTTTTGGGACCTTGCCAGGATGCTGGCCTTCATGGGCCTTTGGTCTTTCCCAGTATGGCAATACTTATGTACTTAGGATTTTCAAGGCCCTCAGACAAAATGGGCCAGAGTAGTTAAAGAATAAGTTTGCCCTTTACAAACCTTTGAGACTTCTAAGTACATAAGCACTGCCACGCTGGGAAAACTACTACTACTACTACTTATCATTTCTATAGTGCTACAAGGCATACGCAGCGCTGCACACCATACACACACAAAAAAAAGACAGTCCCTGCTCAAAGAGCTTACAATCTAGATAAGAACAATTAAGGGTAGGGGAATAAAGAGGTGAGGATGAAGGACAGGGCAATAAGTGAGGATACTGAGTAAGAGAGTCATGGTTAGGAGTTGACCAAAGGTCCATCAAGCTCAGCACTCCGTCTCCTACAGCGGCCAATCCAGGCCCCAAGAACCTGGCAAAACCCCAAAATTTAATAACGATCAATGGACTTTTCCTTCAGGAATCTGTCCAGACCCCCTTTAAACTCAGCAAGGCCAGCTGCCGTCACTACCCTCTCAAGGATCATCACTATCTGTACCTTCATCAAAAGAAATTGTATGATATGATACCCACCAGCGAACCTTCTGAGAAGTAACCCCCATGGTCTGGAATTTACTCCCAGAGGGGTTATGTCTAACTGGAGACTACCCTCTACTTCAGGAAGCAGGTGAAAACCTGGCTCTTCTCCCAAGCCTTTAATACATAGGGTGGCTGACTAGACACCCATTCTGCACCTGGACTAGCTTGCTACACACACTGTAACTTAGACCAGTTCCTTATATCTTGTTTAACTGTACAAAGAACTTGCCTTGAGTTTAACGAACCATCAAATTATCCCATCTTATTCTCATCATGTGTCTGCTCTTGGCCCCTCAGCTATATAGTAAGCCATATTGTAGACAATCTTTAGCATTATATCTGTGTTAGTTGAATGTTCTAATGCATGTTTATTCGGTGTATCATTAGTATTATGCTAACCTTGTATTATATCTCTGGTATTCGAATTCCAGTGCTGTGAAATATGTCCATTTTTGATACTGTTTCACGGTAGTTCTGTTATTAGATTTCAATTTACTGTTTTCAGGTTTACCTCATTTATTGTATTTATGTTTCTTCTTGGTTATTTTGCTTTTGTTATGCTGTTAACAAAATTATAAGCTTTATGTTAAACGGTACCTACGGTATACTTCCTTGGGTGAATCTCTTCAGACAGCTGCATTCACAGATTGTTGTGCTGTGTTACATAGTAACATAGTAAATGACGGCAGAAAAAGACCTGCACGGTCCATCCAGTCTGCCCAACAAGACAAACTCATATGTGCTACTTTTTGTGTATACCCTACTTTGATTTGTACCTGCCCTCTTCAGGGCACAGACCGTATAAGTCTGCCCAGCACTATCCCCGCCTCCCAACCACCAGCCCCGCCTCCCACCACCGGCTCTGGCACAGACGGTATAAGTCTGCCCAGCACTATCCCCGCCTCCCAACCACCAGCCCCGCCTCCCACCACTGGCTCTGGCACAGACCGTATAAGTCTGCCCAGCACTATCCTCGCCTCCCACCACCGGCTCTGCCACCCAATCTCGGCTAAGCTCCTTAGGATCCATTCCTTCAGAAACCTACTGAAAACTCATTTTTTTCAATTTAGCCTTTCAGAAAGCAAAGAATTCTATTTGAACATTATCCAGTCATGCAAATAACTTCACTTCTTCTTTCCTCCCTAATCCTATCTAGCCCTAATTGTACCCATATTTATTCATCTTCACTTCTTTGTTAACAAACTTAATTACGATTTAATCTTCTTCTCTATCCATCTACCCTTAAGAACAGTTGCATCCAGGTTAATTCACCACATGTTATATATTTTTTTACAAAGCTAGTGTTATAGCATTATTGTACTTTATAATCTGTTTATGTAATTTTTAATATGTATCATCCATTTAATTGTTTGTTACGTAAGCCACATTGAACCTGAGTCACTCTCGAGCTAATGTGGGCTAAAAATGTCATAAATAAATAAGTGCAGGTAGATTTATCCAGAACTCAGTATCGGCTTTCACCAGATAAATGCCCTCAAATATTTAAATCAACATAACCAGTTAAATGTAGACAGTAATCATTACCCTCTCCACAGGCTCTTAAATATTGACATCATAGTAAATGATTCAAAAAGAGTAAGGACAAAAACCACTCTACAGGTAATATCAAAGAGACTAGGGGACCTTTTTACTAAGCCACGGGGGTTCCTATGTTCGCCCAATGCGCATCAATTTTGAGTTACCGCCCAGCTACCGCATAGCCCTTGCGATAATTTCATTTTCAACGTGCGCCTGCTACGAGCGCCGGGGAAAAAGTTTTATTTTCTGGTGCGCAGCACAAATCGGGCGGTAATCGTCATTCTACGTGCGTAGACTATTACCATACGGTTATTGTATGAGACCTTACCGGTAAGTCCAGTGGCGTACCAAGGGGGGGCGGTGGGTGCGCTGGGGGGAGTGCTGCGCGCCTGTCCGCTACGTTCGTTCTGTGCTCCCTCTGCCCCGGAACAGGCGTGCACCTGGGGGGGGGGGTCCTTTTGCCGGGGGGGGGGGGGGGTCAGCCCCCCTAGGAACGCCACAGGGTAAGTCAGTGGCTGGTGGTAAGGTCTCAGACCTAAATTGGACTGCGCCAATTTTTATTTTGCCACACGTCCATTTTCAGCAAAAATTTAAAAGGCCTTTTTTTACAGGCGTGCTGAAAAATGTATCTGCGTGCGCCCAAAACATGCGGCTACACTACCACAGCCCATTTTTCGGCGCAACTTAGTAAAAGGGCCCCTGGGAGTAGTAATGAAGATGTGGCAACCAGCGTGAGTAAATTCAATGCACACACATCAAATATATTGAATGTATTCTAACCTTCGTTAATATATACTGTTTTTCAGTAATATTGCTTTATTCATTGTTGGACTTCCAGTACTAAACATGTGATAAGCTATTGGATCTCCTATAGCACAAAGCTATTTCAAATCCAAGCTCTCAAACCTTCAACAGTTATCTGCCTCCAATAGCCCAGGTTAAACTAATATTTTAAAACAGTGAATTTATCATAAACTATTCACTTCCAAGATAGTTGAAATAGTAAAATAGAGAGCGACTACTTAGCTGAAACAGACACACAGTCCACAGCTCTGTGAAGGCGAGTTTATGTAACCCAACATCTACAAACAAACAAAAGGCGTTTCGATCAGTGCGACCTGCTTCCGGGGTGATTGAAAGCAGTCGCTAACACAATCAAAAATGCTGGTACGACGACGCCATCTTCAAACACGCTCACATATCTGAGATGCCTCACAGCTCGTATGGGAAGTCCAATGATGAATAAAGCAATATTAACGAAAATCAGAATACATTAAATATAATTGGTGTGTGTGCATTGAATTTTCTCACTCTGGTTGATGATGGCACCTGAAAATCAAATCGAGCCTTCCTGGATGCTCAGTTGTGACTCTTCCACTTTACCTAGATAAGTATTTGACATCCAAATTCAACCCAACACAGTTTCCCCTTGTCAACCTCTCTTCTCCCGCTGAAGCTGAGGTACGTGGTTTTGACCTCCATGGAGTGTCCATTTTCAAATAGCAGACATTTTCTGGATAACAAAACATGGTCAAAATATGGGGTTTCTTCTTTATGAATGATGGTTCTTAGATATTGGAGTTTAGAATGAAAGGTGTTACTGTTTTACTTTGGCTGACTCACTTAAGGTCAAAGATGATGATGATCTGTCAGGTCTATTTCCAGTTTGGCTTGGATTTAGAATTATTATTTTTTTTTTTGTTCATCTTTTTTCCAAATCTGACCTCAAGGCAATTTCCTGTTCTTTGGCCCTTGGATTTCTGCACTCCAAATGTATGGTTTTGCATTTATTTTTGGATTACGTATAATTATCGGACTTTTTTTCGATTGTTTAAAGTCTTCATCTTTTATCTTCTTTATCCAACTCTGTCAGATCTCCTCTGTTGCAAATATTCTTATCTAGAAACAGGCACATTTTCCTTTCTAAACCTTCCTCAATGTCACTTTACTTGCAGT
The DNA here is from genome assembly GCF_901765095.1 of Microcaecilia unicolor. Classification (NCBI taxonomy): domain Eukaryota; kingdom Metazoa; phylum Chordata; class Amphibia; order Gymnophiona; family Siphonopidae; genus Microcaecilia; species Microcaecilia unicolor. The sequence goes on from NC_044033.1 coordinate 526,505,009, forward strand.
TTTTTTCAATGCCTTTGAGTTGAACTAATGCTTGTGACACCTTCCTAATCACTTTGCCTTTACCAGAATGGACACCATTGACTCTCTCTCTCTTTGAGTCCTGTTGCTCATCCAGCCTCTTGCCCAGTTTCAGATCTTTTGTACCATCCCCCACACAGGCTGGCTTCCTTGACAGTCTTCTGTGTGGAACGATGTAAAAGGCCTTAATAAAATCCAGATTGGCCACGTCTACTGCACAATCTCCCTATCACCACCCCCCCCCCCCCAATCTATTACTTCCGTTGCTTTGCCCTTCACAGATGTTGAGTTACTAGATCTGCAGAGTTCTGTTTCCTCCTCTGTTGTTGTTGCTTTCCAGCCTCCTGTTTAAGTTGAAAACTCTGAATGGTATTGTAACAACCTACTATAAGGGTCCTTTTACTGAGCCGCAGTAAAACGTGGCCTGCGGTAGTGTAGGCGTGTGTATTGGGCACGCACTGGGCCAGTTTTTGCCACATCTACAAAAATGGCTTTTTTTTTTTTTTTTTAATGGGATGGGAAAAGGTCCTGCGGTAAAAATGAAACCAGTGCGCGCCCAAAACTGGCTTGAGCCCTTAACACCACCCATTGATCTACTACTACTACTTATCGTTTCTAAAGCGCCACTAGACGTACGCAGCGCTGTACACTTGAACATGAAGAGACAGTCCCTGCTCGACAGAGCTTACAATCTAATTAGGACAGACAGAACAAACAAGAGATAAGGGAATAGTAAAGTGAGGATGATAAAATAAGGGTTCTGAACAAAGTGAATAAGGGTTAGGAGTTAAAAGCAGCATCAAAAAGGTGGGCTTTTAGCTTAGATTTGAAGACGGCCAGAGATGACGTACAGGCTCAGGAAGCCTATTCCAGGCATATGGTGCAGCAGTAAAAGCTCACGTGCTACACATGTGGTGACCAGTCGGCATGCTCCAAGTGCCGATTACCTCCGGAATTGGTGCGCGTAGGAAGAAGTAAGTAAATAATTCATCCATGCATTATGGGCGCGCGCCAAATCTGAAATTACCACCAGGAGGGCGCTCTGGCCTGGCAGTAGTCTTATTTGGGCGCATGCTGCGTAAAACCTGCCGTGGCTTAGTAAAAGCAGGGTTACCATATGGCTCCAGAAAAAGGAGGACGGATTGAGCCAGCCGGGTTTTACTTCCATTGCTTTCCATTGAAAGCAATGGGCAATTACTTCCATTGAAAGCAATTACTTCCATTGAAAGCAATGGAAGTAAAACCCGGCTGGCTCAATCCGTCCTCCTTTTTCTGGAGCCATATGGTAACCCTAAGTAAAAGGGCCCCCATAGTTTCTTCGGTGTTCTGGGATGTAAACCCATCAGAGTCCTATGCCCTTGTTCATGTTCAATTATACCAGTAAATTGATTACTGCTTCCTTGGTAGCTGATAATATGTTCACCCCACAGCATGGACTAGCTTTAGAAGGTGGCAGCACAGCCAAAAAAAGCCCTCTAAAAAGCCATTATCCCCAGTGGGCTTTCCAGAATCCCTGCATTCAAGGCCTGTCCTCTCTGACATCATGTAAGAGGGGGCTATCCATGGCAGGCTTTGAGCATGCGTAAATGCTGAAAGACCCACCATTCAATGGCTTTTAAATTGCTTCTTTGTCACTTTCTTTGCTGGCTGTGCTGCCACCCCTCACCTGCACCCCAAACCTTTTTATTTTCTGTGGGATCCCACAGTGGTAGGGGCAATGGCAGTGGTGGTAGGGTGAGGTGAAGAGGGGGAGATGCTGTATACCACTGGGGACAAGGGGGAGAAGAGCAATGCTAGTGAGAGGGGGAGAAATGCTGGCTACAGGGAGTGGGGGAGTAAGGGTCAGGTATCTGATATATCACCTTTTATGTGGTACAACCAAAGCAGTCTGTTTTTGAACCTGGGGCAGTGAAGGGTTAAGTGACTTGCTCAGGGTCACAAGGAGCCTGTGACATCCCAATCGAGGGCCTGTGAAATTACACATCTGGACAAAGGGATATAAATGAAAACAAGTGTTTTTATTTAATTGTATCCTGAGACCTGTTACATCGCACGACCAGGAACAAAAGATAGAACACCTCTGTAGTTCCTTAAGCAGAGGCCTCAGGCTGGCAAGGCTTGAACACAGTCTGTGGCTGGTAGGATGGCCCTGACCCAAACACAGCCAGCAAGTCTTTGGGTCTTCTGCGAGTACTAGGGTGTAGAGAAGGGCGATGAAAATGATAAAGGGGATGGGACGACTTCCCTATGAGGAAAGGCTAAAGCGGCTAGGGCTCTTCAGCTTGGAGAAAAGGCGGCTGAGGGGAGATATGATAGAGGTCTATAAAATAATAAGTGGAGTTGAACGGGTAGAAGTGAAACGTCTGTTTACGCTCTCCGAAGCAAATAAGAAATAACAGCGCTTTCAAGAGACTCTTCCAAGCTGCAGGCAGAGGGTTGGAAATGGGCTGTATATGGGGGAGAGATGGGTGGATTATACAGGTATATAAATGAGACAAAAGGAACTAAACCTGCTTTCTAAAACTTTATCTGTTTGAATTCTGCTAAACCACTCATTTGGTGCTAGATACCGGGTTCAAATTTTGGACCTTTTCAGTTAAGCTGTTGCTACTTTCCATTCCTAAACAGTGTGACAAGGCGGTGGCCGTAGCGAGAAGGTTGCTAGGCTGTATAGAGAGAGGTGTGACCAGCAGAAGAAAGGAAGTGTTGATGCCCCTGTATAAGTCATTAGTGAGGCCCCACCTGGAGTATTGTGTTCAGTTTTGGAGGCCGTATCATGCGAAGGATGTTAAAAAAATGGAAGCGGTGCAAAGAAAAGCTACGAGAATGGTATGGGATTTGCGTTCCAAGACGTATGAAGAGAGACTTGCTGACCTGAACATGTATAACCTGGAGGAAAGAAGAAACAGGGGTGATATGATACAGACGTTCAAATATTTGAAAGGTATTAATCCGCAAACAAATCTTTTCCGGAGATGGGAAGGTGGTAGAACGAGAGGACATGAAATGAGGTTGAAGGGGGGCAGACTCAGGAAAGATGTCAGGAAGTATTTTTTCACAGAGAGGGTGGTGGATGCTTGGAATGCCCTCCCGCGGGAGGTGGTGGAGATGAAAACGGTAACGGAATTCAAACATGCGTGGGATATGCATAAAGGAATCCTGTGCAAAAGGAATGGATCCTCAGAAGCTTAGCCGAAATTGGGTGGCGGAGCAGGTGGGTGAAAGAGGGGTTGGTGGTTGGGAGGCGAAGATAGCAGAGGGCAGACTTATACGGTCTGTCCAGAGCCAGTGATGGGAGGCGGGACTGGTGGTTGGGAGGCGGGAAGTACTGCTGGGCAGACTTGTACGGTCTGTGCCCTGAATAAGGCAGGTACAAATCAAGGTAAGGTATACACATATGAGTTTGTCTTGTTGGGCAGACTGGATGGACCGTGCAGGTCTTTTTCTGCCATCATCTACTATGTTACTAATGTAGAGCTGTGTGGTAGCCGTGTTAGTCCTCTTTTAAAGGTAATCAATAGAAATAAAATAAAACATGGAAAATAAAATAAGATGATACCTTTTTTATTGGACATAACTTAATACATTTCTTCATTAGCTTTCGAAGGTTTCCCTTCTTTGTCAGATCGGAAATAAGCAAATGTTGGTAGATGACAGTATATATAAGTGAAACATCAAAGCATTTCAGTGACAGTCTAACAGGATGGGGGTGGATAGGTGAGAGACAGGAAGAGTCAGGTGGATGAGGGACAGGGAGATATGCATGGAGACAGGAGGGTGTCAAAGCAGTACAGTTTTATGGTTTATAATGGGCTAGAAAACCCAGATCTTTGTTAAGTCCTGTCTGGTGGGTGTCAAAATATTTAATCATTCTGACTTCAAAGGTCTTACGTTCCTGTATTGTTTTAAAGTTCCCTTTTAAGATTCATACCATGAAGTCACTGGTACAGTGTTCTGGTTTTGTAAAGTGCTACCCCACAGGTGTGACATCTTTATTGGTACTGGCATTTTTCATATGGTGTCTATGTAAATTAAATCTCTTTTTTAGCATCTGACTGGTTTCTCCAATGTAGCGGCCTTCGTTGCATTTTTTTACACTGAATGATATATCCCTCTTCCTGTCTCTCACCTATCCCCCCTCCCAATCCTGTTAGACTGTCACTGAAATGCTTTGATGTTTCACTTATATATACTGTCATCTACCAACATTTGCTTATTTCCGATCTGATGATGAAGGGCAACCTTCGAAAGCTAATCAAGAAATGTCGAATAAAAAAGGTATCATTTTCTAATGTATAATGAAGATTATTCCATGACTGTTTGTATCCTAGTGTCTGTGGTTAATAACTAGTGCTCATGCAGCAGCAAACTCCTGGGTGTCGTCTGACACTCTTCTGTATTCAGACAACTTGTTTTCTCTCTTTACACACACCCACGCATACTCTCCAATGTGCTTGAACACTCCACATTGTATTTAGGTTCTATTGTCTCTCTCTCTTGCATAGACACCATTGCAGCTATAAAGTATTGCCACACTGGGACAGACCAAAGGTCCATCAAGCCCAGCATCCCGTTTCCAACAGTGGCCAATCCAGGTCACAAATACCTGACAAGATCCCAGAAAAAAGCTCAATACATTTTATGCTGCTTATCCCAGAAATAGTGGATTTTCCCCCAAGTCCATTTAATAATGGTGTATGGACTGTTCCTTTAGGAAGCCGTCCAGACCTTTTTTAAACCCCACTAAGCTAACCGCTAAGCTATCTCTGTCTTCCACGCATTCTTGCTCTGTCATATGTGTTCATCATGTCTTACGTAAATATTTGACTTCATACAGAAACTGTTACACAGGTTTATAAGAATATTATTTTGTTGTTTTAAATGCAAAATTGAAAAAAAAAAAATTAAAAGATGCAAGATAAAATAAATATGGAGGTTTTTCTGACCTATGATTAAGCAAGTCGCCCATCTGAGTGCTAGAATTGTCTGTGCTTTTGCACTGAGCACCAGGGGCTTCTGAGGTCTTTTCCTCCTATTTTTTTTAATTCATTGTAGAAGTACCGCAAGAGTACAGGAATAGTTTTAACACAGTTCTGAGTTACATACATATTTGCACATGTTTTGGGCCTACTGAAACACTCAAGATCAAGTATACATATGTAGTATCTGATCGTACCTTATGCTATGAGTTTATTTTGTTGGGAAGACTGGATGGATTGTACAGGTCTTTATCATCCGTCATCTACTATGTTTCTATGTTACATTACTCACTTACATGTGTACATAAGCTTTGATGCACTTCGGGTTCTGTGGGGGCAACTGTTAGTTGCTCATCGTCTATTCTGAACTGGATGAAATGGCCCCAAACTGCACCATTACATCTCTAAGGGGGTCTTTTATTTATTTATTTATTTATTTATTTGTTGCATTTGTATCCCACATTTTCCCACCTTTTTGCAGGCTCAGTGTGGCTTACATAAAGCCGTAGTGGCGATCGCCATTCTCGGAATGAGAAATACAAGGCAGAGCCGTAGCGAGGGGAGCTGACACCCGGGGCGGGTCGCCGCTGCGCACCCCCCCCCCCCCCCAGGTGCAGCACGGCGCACCCTCCTCCTGCTGGAGCGCCCCCCCCCCCCCCCCCCCGGAGCGCATACCTGCGACGAGGAACAGGCGGGAGGGCCGATCCACCCCGACTGCACGTTGCTGGGGTGTGTCGGCTCCGCGCTGGTTCACTGCTCTCTCTGTCCCGGAACAGGAAGTAACAACCTGTTCCGGGGCAGAGAGGGCAGTGCACCAGCGCGGAGCCGACACCCCCCAGCGGCGTGCACCCGGGGCGGACCGCCCCCCCCCTTCCTACGCCACTGATACAAGGTATTATAACATTTAGGATACAAACAGTATTAAGATAAATTAAAGCAAGTATATAAACAGTTCATTACAGGCGTAAGAGATAAGGGGGTAATGCATAACGTTCAATTGGTGACAAAGTGATTGAAGTAAACAAGTATAAGGAGTTCAATGTTACCTTGTTTTGGTAGAGTATTTATGTCAGGTCATTTATGAAGGATCATTATGATAAGTCTTTTTGAACAGGTTGGTCTTTAGTAATTTCCCGAAGGCTGTCAAGTCGTGCATTGTTTTTATGGCATTTGGTAGTGCATTCCATAGTTGCATGCTGATGTAGGAGAAGCTAGATGCATATATTGATTTTATATTTAAGTCCTTTGCAACTGGGGTAATGGAGGTTCAAGAATGTACGTGATGATCTTTTTGTATTCCTGGCTAGTAAGTCTATGAGGTTTGACATGTATAACGGGGCCTCGCCATGAATAATTTTATGAACCAGAGTACAGGTTTTGAACATAATTCGTTCTTTTAGTGGGAGCCAGTGTAGTTTTTCTCTGAGGGGTTTGGCGCTTTCGTATTTCGCTTTTCCGAATACGAGTCTGGCTGCAGTATACTGGGCAGTTTGGTGTTTCTTAATGACTTGTATTTTGCATCCGGCGTAGATGGAATTGCAGTAGTCCAAGTGGCTTAACACCATTGATTGCACCGGTCTGCGGAATATTTCCCTAGGGAAGAAAGGTTTTACAAAGGCACGCTAGCGTTTTTAGCATGCGCAAAATGCTAGAGACAACCATACGAATATATAGGCGTCTCTAACGTTTAGCACACGCTTATTTTTAGTGCGTGCTGAAAATGCTAGCGTGCCTTTTGTAAAAGAGGCCCTTAATGTTTCTCATTGATGACCCCCTACTTGTTCTCGCTTGCGCCGAGGGACAGTCAGGCTGTCACAACAGCTCTGTGTAAGAGCCACCTTGGCATAGTCCAGTCCCGCTTGCACTGTGCATTACTGGGTGAAGTTACTGCTGCCGCCCCGTCCCTAGAGATGCGACAGATGCGATTCGCTGCAGCCTTTCAGATAAGTAAATATTATAGTCCGGAAGCACGAGTTGAGAAAGACCTGCCCGCTTAGAGCTCTGAGGTTCAAGGCTTCTGTGTGACCTGGCAGCAGGCATACGGCTGAGATGACTTAACCAGCTGTACTCGCCCTCCTGCTGAATTCCTCTGTAGCCACAGGAGAATAAAGCAAACAGCAAGAACAAAAATGAAACCACCTTCATACTTCTGTATGCTGAGCATAGAGTATGTTAGTTATCCTAGCATGTGGCTTTGATAAGAATGTATTTATATCTTTATTAAAGCTTGCTATACCACCCATCAGTACCCTCTAAGCAGTTTACAATAATAACTAGTGATAAAAAGAGAAAATATATATAAAAAATTGTAACAAATTGTGAAATTAAAAAAAAGTAAAAAAAAGTGCTGTGGAAGAGTAGCCTAGTGGTTAGTGCAGTGGAGTTTGATCCTGGGGAACTGAGTTCAATTCCCACTGCAGCTCCTTGTGACTCTGGTCAAGTCACTTAACCCTCCATTGCCCCAGGTACAAATAATACCTGTATATACTATGGAAACCCACAGAAAGGCAGTACATCGTCCCATTTCCCTATTTGAGATTCTACATGGAATATTGCAATATATAAGGTGGTATATGAAGTTCCATTAACAAGATTCCATGCACAATCTCAAAGAGTAGTAACATTCCGTGTAGAACCCCAAAGAATAGAAAGGTTCTGGAATCCCAGCCTAGTGGATAGTGCAGCGGACTTTGATCCTGGGGAACTGGGTTCAATTCTCACTGCAGCTCCTTGTGACTCTGGGCAAGTCACTTAACCCTCCATTTCCCCTGGTACAAAATAAGTACCTGAATATATGTAAACCGATTTGAATGTAGTTGCAAAAACCTCAGAAAGGTGGTATATTGTCCCATTTCCCTTCCCCTTCCATTTGTGCATGTGCTGCAGTGCTTTTCAGCAAGACAAAAAAGTGAGGCAACAGGATTCCCAAATTCTGGTGCAAAATCTTTTATTCTGTCCTCAAAGCCAATTACCTAACATGGAAAAGACTCGACACGGCCATATTCCAGCATTTGTGCCTGCCTTTACGTTTGGCAATTCAAATTTAATCGGTGCATATAAAGGAATGGAAGTAAAACCATCAACACTTGACGGCGCCAGCGAAGAAAAGCTGGATTGGATCTCCTTTTTTTTTTTTTTTTTTTTTTTGTTTCTTGCAATGCTATTCTGCACATAAGTATCGGCATTGCAAAAATGTTTGTGCTTGGAATTGTATGCATGTTGTAACCAGGTACCTCTAGGTGCAGCCAAGGATAGAACAATCTCCTCCAGCCACAGGCTCCCGGTACAGTCAAGAAATAAATGTCCACCAGCAACTTCAATCTTAAGGACTTTATTCCATGCAGGTTTCTAGTAGACCTGATACATAGTCCAACAGCAGCATTCACCTTCAATCTTAAGCACATATAAGCCACCTGAAAGTGTGTGGCAAATAGTCCCCTTTAAGCAGTAGGCTATCAGCACATACCAGGATTCAATACAGGCTCACAGTCAGCTCCAGTCTGGGCTCTTTATCCAGTGCACAATAAGCAGTAGTTCAATTCCAAATAGAAGCAGTTCATTCAGTTCATCATCACAGTTAAATCACAAAGCAGCAGTTTCTGCCTTCTACTCTCTTTACCTTCAGGAGGGGTTCCATACTTTAGGGATTTCTCATACCCCAAGGGATTCCCCTTTACATCAGCTTCACTGGTAGATTCAATACTTTAGGGACCTCCTTTACCCAAGGGTTTTCAGCCTGCAAATACTTTTTGGACTTTCTCACACCCAAGGGATTTCACCCTGCATTTGCTTCACTCTACCCTCTTCTCTCCTTCTGCTTCTCTCTCCCTTGGGACTCCTTCCCACCTGCCTAATCAATCCCTGGCTTCTGCTCTCACAACCAATCATTCTCCTTCCATTAGCTTCCCCCACACCCATACCAGCTGAGTTGAGCATTAGACTAATGATGAGCTCCTGCACACAGGGTTTCCTATCTCTCTTTCCCCCTATTGGCAGCCAATCTACACGTCCTGCCATCTTACACCCATGTCTTCCCCTATTGCAGCCAGGAGTCCAGTCCGGGTTCTTCATCTCACCCCCTGGCTCCTTGCCTGCAATGCCTTCTGGGACTTGTATTTCAGACTGAAACTGCCTTAACCCAACTATCCTGGATGTGACTCTATCACAATGTGCTACTCAAGTGTTCAGCCCTTTTTTCTTTGTTCCAGCACATTTATTTTTTATTTTTGTTACATTTGTACCCCGTGCTTTCCCACTCATGGCAGGCTCAATGTGGCTTACATGGGGCAATGGGGGGTTAAGTGACTTGCCCAGAGTCACAAGGAGCTGCCTGTGCCTGAAGTGGGAATCGAACTCAGTTCCTCAGTTCCCCAGGACCAAAGTCCACCACCCTAACCACTAGGCCACTCCTCCACATCTCCCCCTTGGTCCAGATTTTTTAAACTTTTTATACCCATGCTCTTTATGGAACCCAGAAAAAGGTTGTGGGTCTATATGCTTGCAGTAAAGAGAAGAAACGGACATGAAATCTTCACTAAAGCTGACTGCAGAAGAACAAGTCAACCTTTTATACTTCCTTGGACCTTACGTTAAAGCCCTGGTATTGGGACAGCCTGTTGGTGTTCTCTGCATCTACATTAAATAGTTAATAGTTTCATTAGCAAGGCACGGTTAACTTTATCTATTTATTTATTTATTTATTTATTTGCTGCATTTGTATCCCACATTTTCCCACCGATTTGCAGGCTCAATGTGGCTTACATTGTTCCGTCATGGCGATCGCCATTCCAGAGTGAGAGATACAGTTGGTATTACATAAAGATCATGAGTGACATAGTAGATTAATCAAACAAGTATAAAGAGATCATATTTAGAATAAGAGATAAAGTGGTATTGCGTTAAAATTCATATGATGGATCGTTGCGGTATGCCTTGTTGAAGAGGCAAGTCTTCAGTGACTTCCGAAAGTTGGTTAGTTCACACATTGTTTTCTTGCGCAAAACTCCGTTTTATACTTTGCATCCACAAAATTATGCACCTAAGCCATGTTAACCGGTGTACAAAGCTTGGCACACTTTACTGCATCAGCCTCTATGATTGATACCATACCTTTCTCAGAAGCAGGTCTCTATAATGCAAGGTAAATTTAGACAGTAATCCTGAAACACGTATGGTAAGATAAACTAACATATAACATAGTAAATGATGGTAGATAAAGACCTGTACGGTCCATCCAGTCTGCCCAACAACATAAACTCATTTTACATGGCATGTGTTACTTTATATGTATACCCAAGTTTGATTTGTCCTTGCCTTTCTCAGGGCACAGACCGTAGAAGTCTGCCCAGTACTGTTCTTGTACTAAGTTCTGAAGCTAACATCGAAGCCCCTTAAAATTTACACTCCAGCCCATCCATATCTATTCAGTCACGATCAGCGCATAGACCGTAGAAGTCTGCCGAGCTCCTATTTTGTTTCCAATTACCAGCGTCGCCAGGGGTAAAAGGGGCACTACATAGCAGAGAGATTAAATGAATTCTTTGCTTCGGTCTTCACCGAGGAAGATTTAGGACAGATACAGTTGTCAGAAAAGATATTCAAAGATGACAGATGACAAGTCATAGAAATTGAATGAAATCTCTATAAACCTGGAAGATGTAATGGTGCAATTTGACAAATTGAAGCATAGCAAATCCCATGCTCCGGAAGGTATTCATCCCAGATTACTGATGGAATTGAAAAATGAACTTGCAGAATTATTATTAGAAATATGTAATTTATCCTTAAAATCGAGCGTGGTACCTGAAGATTGGAGGGTGGCCAATGTAACGCCAATTTTTTTTAAAAGGTTCCAGAGGAGATCCGGGAAATTATATACCGGTGAGTCTGACGTCGGTGCCAGGCAAAATGGTAGAGACTATTATTAAGAACAAAATTACAGAGCATATTCAAAAGCATGGATTAATGAGACAAAGCCAACATGGATTTAGTGAAGGGAAATATTGCCTCACCAATCTATTATATTTCTTTGAAGGGGTGAACAAACATGTGGATAAAGGCATTTGACAAAGTAACTGGAGAGTCATGGGATAGGAGGTAGTGGCCTATTGTGGATTAAAAATTGATTAAAAGATAGAAAACAGAGAGTAGGGTTAAATGGTCAGTATTCTCAATGGAGAAGAGTAGATAGTGGTGTTCCCCGGGGGTCTGTTCTGGGACCACTGCTTTTTAACATATTTATAAATTATCTAGAGATGGGAGTAATTAGTGAGGTAATTAAGTTTGCTGATGACACAATGTTATTCAAAGTTGTTAAATCTCACAAGAGGACTGTGAACAATTACAAGAAGACCTCAGGAGACTGGGCATCTAAATAACAGATGAATGGGTATTCTCTGTTGGTGAATGTCCCGTTAAGCCTATATGGTAGTCACAGGGAAAGCATATCTGCAAAGGTTTGAATAACCGGAGCCAGGACTGGCATGGAATTGAACTGAGGAGCCTGGCATAGAACAGGAACCAAGGAGAAAGTCCAGATGAGCAGAAGTTCTGGTGGCCGTGTTCCAGAAGTCTTTTCTACCAGTACTGGTGTGTCTGCACTGCTCTTCTTATACAGTCGGTGCATAACCTGTGCTGGGCTAATGGGGCCTTCCATAGCGTCCCACAGATCTAGCAAGAGACATGTGGGTAATGTCCCTCTACCAGCAGGTGTGGCGAGAGAGAGAACACTAGAGCTCTGCCATAAAGGATACTGTGCAGCAGCCTCAGTTCCAGTATTCTCTCTATCTCAGCAGGTGGATGGACATCTCTGGATGGACCTTGCTCTTAGCCTGTTCCCTCAGGTTTAGTTGAGCTGGGGGTGTTGGCTAGGCTCGGCCAGTTTGGGGTACACCTTGTGGTGCCAGATATATATATATATATATTTTAACATTTGTACCCCGCGCTTTCCCACCCATGGCAGGCTCAATGCGGCTTACATGGGGCAATGGAGGGTTAAGTGACTTACCCAGAGTCACAAGGAGTTGCCTGTGCCTGAAGTGGGAATCAAACTCAGTTCTTCAGGACCAAAGTCCACCACCCTAACCACTAGGCCACTCCTCCACTCCCCTCCCCTACCCCTTCCCTGTTTCTCTCTTGCAGATTTCTTATACATACAGGTATAGTAGGTATTTTTCTATCCATGGAGGGCTCACAATTATAAAAAAACAAAAAAAAAACCCCAAACAAATCACAAACAGGCGAAGTAGGATTTTAACCTTAGTCTCCTGGCTTTCAGCCCAATCAGCTCTGCATATAAATCTATTAAGAAATTAATCTTAAAAATATTTTAATACAGTGAATGTCCATAGTTCTTGAAGCTGCTGTTATAGAAGCCAATATCCCAGTGGCGTTCCTAGGGTGGCTGACACCCGGGGCGGATCGCCGATGCCCCCCCCCCCCCCCCGGGTGCAGCGAAAGGGCACCGCCCCCTGGTGAAAGGACACCCACCCCCCCGGGGTGCATTTTTACCTGCTGGGGGGTGCCGCGCGCCTGTCGGCTTCGCTCGTTCCCTGCTCCCTCTGCCCCGGATCAGGAAGTAACCTGTTCCGGGGCAGAGGGAGCAGAGAACGAGCGGAGCCGACAGGCGCGCGGCATCCCCCAGTGGCGTGCACCCGGGGTGGACCGCCCCCACCGCCCCCCCTTGGTAAGCCACTGCAATTTCCCTTACTCGTTTCACATTCAGGGGAGGGAAGGGGGACAGCAACCCATGACTAGAAGATTAAGGAGGTGACTTGCTTAATCTCTCCAGTGGACAGCTTCTAAATCGGAGCACTTTTCTGTAACCTGGATGTGCTAAATACCAAGTCAAAATAACAAAGTCCATTTTTGGGTCATGGACATCCCTACCCCTTCTGAAATTGGAGTTGGACATCCATATTCCTGCCCAAGTCCTGCCCGAAACACGCCCAAACCATGCCCCCTTGCCATAAGGACTTAACTGCAGTTTGACATCCATATCCTGGCTTTTTAAAATCAGGATTTGGACGTCCTTGCAGTATGGATGTCTAAATGCTGGTTTTCAGATGTCCAAAACACGAATGGAACTTCAAAAATAAGGATCATAGACAAGATGGGTAGAACAAGTTGATGGGAGGCTAAATTGAAGGCATACTATACGTACAGTTGAATAAGGTATGAGGAACTGGTCTTAGTTATAAGATATATGGCCAGATGCTGAGTTGATTAGTCATTCGCCTCTTGTATTAAAAGCTTGGGAGATGAGCCAGGCTTTCACCTGCTCCCTGAAATAGAGGTAGTCTTGATCCTGACGTAGAGGTAGTCTGGAGGTAGGCAAAGCCTCTCTGGGAGTGAATTTCAGAGTGTGAGGGTTAATCCTGAGAAGGTTTACTGGCAGGTATCACATTGTGCAAATTCTTTTTATCTGGGTACAGATAGTCATGGCCCTTCAAAGAACCATAGGGGTCCTTTTACTAAGCTGCAGTAAAAAGTGGCCCGCGGTAGTGTAGGCTCGTGTACTGGGTGCACGCCAGGCCAGTTTTTACCTTATCTACAGAAAAAAAAATTTTTTAAATGGGATGGGAAAAGGGCCTGCGGTAAAAATGAAACCAGCGTGCGTGCCCAAAACCGGCCTGAGCCTTTAACATCTCTCATTGATCTAGTGGTAAAGGCTGACACGCTACACGTATGGTGACTGGTTGGTGGCACGCTCCAAGTGCCGATTACCACCGGAACCGGCGCACGTAGGAGGAAATAAATAATTCATCCAGGCATTATGGGCCTGCGCCAAATCTGAAATTGCCGCCAGGAGGGCACACTGGCCTGGCGGTAGTCTCATTTTGGCATGCGTTGCACGCGCGTAGAGCCTACCGCAGCTTAATAAAAGGGCTCCTTAGAGGCCAACTTATTCTTTAGGTACTCTGGCCTAATTTGACTGAGGACCTTGAAACATCAACGACAGAATTTTAAATTTGGCCCCATAGAGCTCTGGTAGGCAGTGTAGATTTTATAGGAAGGGTGTGATGTGCTCACGCTGCTTGCAACCCTCTGTCAATTGTACTTCATTCTGAATAAGTTGGAGCTGATGCGATCAAGTTGACCAATGTAGAAGGCATTGCACTAGTCTAGCTGGACGGTATCATAACATGGATCACTGTGATGAAACTCAAAACAGTTTTTAAGGTTATTTGAATTTATGGGATCAAAGTAAGTGATGACTCTACTACTACTTATCATTTCTAAAGTGTTACTAGACGTATGCAGCGCTGTACACTTGAACATGAAGAGGCAGTCCCTGCTCGACAGAGCTTATAATCTAATTAGGACAGACAAACAGGACAAACAAGAGATAAGGGAATATTAAAGTGAGGATGATAAAATAAGGGTTCTGAACAAGTGAATAAGGGTTAGGAGTTTAAAGCAGCATCAAAAAGGTGGGCTTTTAGCTTAGATTTGAAGACGGCCAGAGATGGAGCTTGACTCTAACAGTACAGCATCCCAAAATTCCTAATCTGAGATTTTAGGGGGGGGGAGTTCATAACTTAGACCAAAGTTCAATGAACAGTATGGGCTGTTAGTCACACTTAGGTAATCTAATACTACAAAACTGAAAAACAGCCAAACCCAATCTCAAAGGGTCATGTGTGGTAAATATACAACAATAAATGACAAATGGGAAATACCCTCAGAAACCAAGGTCACTGCCAAGGTCTGACCATCAAGACACTGATATCTATATAAGATTTATGTGCCTGTGATCTTATCTCTTTCATGGAGTATATTTTCCCATATCTTGTCAAGAGAATTGATTCACAATGAAACCATTACTTCCAAACATTGCTGAGTACCCTGTCGTTTCTTTCTTTACAACATCCGTAAAATCCGCCCCTTTCTTTCCGAGCACTCTACCAAAACCCTCATCCACACCCTTGTCACCTCTCGTTTAGACTACTGCAATCTGCTTCTTGCTGGCCTCCCACTTAGTCACCTCTCCCCTCTCCAGTCGGTTCAAAACTCTGCTGCCCGTCTCATCTTCCGCCAGGGTCGCTTTACTCATACTACCCCCTCTCCTCAAGACCCTTCACTGGCTCCCTATCCGTTTTCGCATCCTGTTCAAACTTCTTCTACTAACCTATAAATGTATTCACTCTGCTGCTCCCCAGTATCTCTCCACACTCGTCCTTCCCTACACCCCTTCCTGTGCACTCCGCTCCATGGATAAATCCTTCTTATCTGTTCCCTTCTCCACTACTGCCAACTCCAGACTTCGCGCCTTCTGTCTCGCTGCACCCTACGCCAGGAATAAACTTCCTGAGCCCCTACGTCTTGCCCCATCCTTGGCCACCTTTAAATCTAGACTGAAAGCCCACCTCTTTAACATTGCTTTTGACTCGTAACCACTTGTAACCACTCGCCTCCACCTACCCTCCTCTCTTCCTTCCCGTTCACATTAATTGATTTGATTTGCTTACTTTATTTATTTTTTGTCTATTAGATTGTAAGCTCTTTGAGCAGGGACTGTCTTTCTTCTATGTTTGTGCAGCGCTGCGTATGCCTTGTAGCGCTATAGAAATGCTAAATAGTAGTAGTAGTAGTAGTACAAAAAACTCACCAAGCAGCAGCATTGCTTAAATTTCTAGCTGTCCAAACTTCTTGGTCTCCAAGACGTTTGGACAGCTAGAAATTCATGCCCCAACAATTATGCTTAAGTTGAGTGGTTCCTGATGAAGCCCTGAAGTGGGCGAAACGATCTGAGCCCCGTTGGAGTGTGGGGGGTATTAAGCCAGCAATGAGACAGCTAAGTTTGTTTATTTAAGTAATGCTGATGCTTGGTGAATTTTTTGTACTCAGCAATGTTTGGAAGTAATGGTTTCATTGTGAATCAATTCTCTTGACAAGATATGGGAAAATATACCCCATGAAAGAGATAAGATCACAGGCACATAAATCTTATATAGATATCAGTGTCTTGATGGTCAGACCTTGGCAGTGACCTTGGTTTCTGAGGGTATTTCCCATTTATCATTCATTGTTGTATATTCACCACACATGACCCTTTGAGATTGGGTTTGGCTGTTTTTCAGTTTTGTAGTATGGGAGTTCATAACTTCCCAAATGGTATTTTGAAGCCATCTGTCTGGTTGTATTAGGAACCCATAAAATCTGTTTTATTTGGGTTCAGGTGGAATCTCCGGTGACTCCGCCCCCAGGAAATAATTTAATTTGCCTCTATATATCTCTAGTACAGCCTGAGTTTTGAGCAATGTTTGAGGCTCACAGGGAAGGTGGTGTTTCATGGTTGCTGCAGGATGCAGTGGACCCATTTAACCTCTCCACTCCCAGGTTTATTCATTTGTGGCCACCTGAGTCATACATTGTTGATACTGTTTTCGGGTCTTTTTACAATGTGAAGGAGGGGAGGACCAGGCTGGGTGCTGTAGGAGAGCAACGAGCTATTTTTAAACTGGAAATGAATTATTTAAGTGGTAAGGTGGAACTTCTTGGACACTCTTCTGGTTTTGTAGATAGGTGGAATGCCACTCTGACTCAGGGACTGTATTGTACTTCTGGGAGTGGCAGTGCTGTCCAGACAGCTAAGACCATGAAACCAGTGGGTATCTTAAACACAGCATTGTGTTCTCAGAAGGGGAGCAGGAGGAAGAACTGGTTTGGCTACAGGAGGAGGAAGTGTTAACTATTTGCTTTTGTGGGGAGGGGTTAATCTTTCGTTTTATTTTAGCACTGCCCTATATAATCTCCTCAGCAGGTGTCGAATAAATTTGGTTGCGGAAATTTACAAGAGAATTTAGAGTAGCAGAAAGAGAGGTGTGGTAGCCGTGTTAGTCCACTCTTAAAGGTTATCAATAGAAATCAAACAAAATAAAACACGGAAAAGAAAATAAGATGATACCTTTTTTATTCGACATAACTTAATACATTTCTTGATTAGCTTTCGAAGGTTGCCCTTCTTCCTCAGATCGGAAATAAGCAAATGTGCTAGCTGACAGTGTATATAAGAGAAACATCAAAGTATTACTTTGACAGTCTGACAGAGTGGGAGGGTGGGGGTATGCATGGGGACATCAAAGCATTTCATTGATATTCTAACAGGATGGGTGTTGGTAGGTGAGAGGAGCAGAGAAATAAACAGAGAAATACAACTTTATGGTTTATAATGGGCTAGAAAACCCAGATTCTTATTAAGTCCTGTCTGTTGGGTGTCAAAATATTCAATCATTCTGACTTCAAAGGTCTTACGGTCCTGTATTGTTTTAAAATTACCTTTCAGTATTCTTACTGTGAAATCACTGGTGCAGTGTTCTGGTCTTGTAAAGTGTTGGCCCACAGGGGTGGGGGCTTGACTGGCACCGGCTATTTTCATATTTTGAGTAGCAGAAAGTAAGTGTGCTTAGAATAGACATTAAAAGGAACTTGGTGAGAGGGGCGAGGGAGAATCACATACACATCAAATTAAAACCTGGGCACAAATGGGCAAACTGCCCTAATTGGCCAGTGCCTTCTAAGTCTCTGTTTTTAAAAAAACTTTTTGCCAGCATTTTTCGGATTAGGAGGATCCTCTCGTTTTACTCCGTGGACCGTTTTCTGCCGCAGCTGCCTCACAGAACGATTGAGAGGCCGAAAGGACAGGCGCAAGCTTCAGTTCAGTTCTAAAACTTGTTAGCTCTGGCTTCTCTCCCACTTACCTTTCTGCTGCTGGCCTTGGCTTCTAGGTTTGGTTTCCTAGAAAGAAACGGTTTCCTTCCAAGAGCAGGCTCACTCTAAAACAAGCATTTGATTGCTCCACAACTTAAAATGACGTGTTTTGTGCTCTCGCACCCTTTCCACTCCAGATTCCTACCCCCTGCTCTTTTTCTTCCTTTACTTTAACAGCTCTCCCCTACTCTCTCCCCTTTCCTCCACTTCGCCACCACATCTCCCCTGATCGTACCTCCCCCCCCCAACCATGCTCTCTTTCTATACACTCATGCTTCATTTTTGTTCCCTGTCCAGTCCATTCTCCCATGTTTTCCCTCACCTCACCTACCCCGTCTTTCAAAAATGTAAAGTTTCAGACTCGGAGTTGGACCAGTTGTGCAGCACAAAATCATCCATTGTGAATTAAGGAGAATTAGGTTTGCAGGCGATCCGAATGGACATCAATAATTCCCTGGGAATGTACTCTTTCCCTTAATTGGAATGTTTGTGCCAAGCATATCAATGAAAAATCCATTCGAAGCCCCAAAGCAAACAATTTTTAGTTTTAGCTTTTGTTTTTTTTTTGGCACGGTTCTTTTCTCATTTTTCTTTCAGCTGAATTGAAAGCAGGGCTTGGATCTGGCATCAAAAGCCGCCTCCTTTCACAACTATCTGGCAGTTTTTCCCTGTTCTAATAGACCTTCCTTCCCACTGTTCCTGGTCTGGTCATTGCAGCAACAGGTTAAAAACCGTTCAATAGAGGAGTGCCTTCCTGAGCCTTGTATGCAAGTTTTAGTTTTCTAGTAACACTAATCCTCTCTGATCAGGGCATTTCGGTCTGTGAGTAGCCTGGTGGTTAGTGAGGCAGACTTTGATCCTGGAGAACTGGGTTCGATTCCCACTGCAGCTCCTGGTGACTTTGGGCAAGTCGCTTAACCCCCTCCATTGCCCCAGGTACAAATAAGTACCTGTATATACTAGGTAAACTGCTTTGAATGTAGTTGCAAAAAACAGAGAAATGTGGTATATCAAGTTCCATTCCCTTTCCCCATTTGAGATTCTAGATGGAATGTTGCTAGTGGAGGAGTCACCTAGTGGTTAGTGCAGCAGACTCTGATTCTGGGGAACTGGGTTCGATTCCCACTGCAGCTCCTTATGACTCTGGACAAATTAACCCTCCATTGCCCCTGGTACAAAATAATTACCTGAATATATGTAAACCGCTTTGAATGTAGTTGCAAAAACCTCAGAAAGGCGGTATATCAAGTCCCCTTTCCCCCTTTCCCTTATTCACAGTATCAGAAGTGAGCCGTATCGGGCAATCAAACCATTGTGACATCACTGATGAGGTTGGCTCTTATTGGTGGAATGAGTGGAGGAGTAGCCTAGTGGTTAGTGCAGTGGACTTTGATCCTGGGGAACCAAGTTCGATTCCCACTGCAGCTCCTTGTAACCCTGGACAAGTCACTTAATCCTCCATTTACCCAGGCACAAATAAGTACCTGTATATACTAGGTAAACTGCTTTGAATGTAGTTGCAAAAGGCAGTATATCAAGTCCCTTTCCTGGCAGATAAGCCTAGTTCAGGCGTACCCAACTGGTCAGATTTTCAAGATATCCTTGATGGACATGCATGAGATGCCTCTGTTTGGGAAATTGATTGACTGGTGGGAGCCCCTTCCAAGATTGCCACCCATTGTATAAAGTCTCTACCAACGTAGCCTAGTGGTTAATTCAGCTCCTTGTGACTCTGGGTAAGTCACTTAACCCTCCATTGCCCCAGGTACAAAATAAGTACCTGAATATACTATGGAAACCACTTTGATTGTAACCATAGAAGGATGATAGATCAAATATCTTCCCCTTTCATGGGCTGGCCCCTCCTAAACTGCTTATTTTCTGTATTGTGAGGACAGTGTAGTGTCTCAATGTATTTCAGAAATCTGGTTTGAGACCAGGGCTGATGCAGTAAAGTTATGCACTTACCATATGCTGAGGGTTGAATGAAAAATAGTGCCTCCAGCTCTATAATTCTTCAACAGATGGCAGCACTGACACGCTACACTTGTTCACTTGTTCTTTGAAATTCACCATTCCGTGCAGGTTGTTTATGGTGATGACTGTGCAATGTTTAACAGCTGCAAAGATGGGGGCAATAAATTGTATACGGGACTTTCTGTGTATTTTTCACATTTTGTTATTTTCTTCCCTCTCAGTTTGTCCCTCATATTTTTCTTAGCGTTTTCGGCTCTTTTCTTGTTTTATTGCGACTTCCGAGGCCCTCTTAGGCCAGAGCACCGAGCTCAGATAAGCCCCTTTTTGGCCTCACTGTTGAGCCTTTTGATTTAGCTGTGATTCGTTATGCCATGCCCCAGAAGAACCCCAGTGGCTTCAGAAGATACTCCCAGTACAATTGGGCAATATCCAGCACAATTGCTGTGGGGGGGGGGGGGGGGGGGGGGGAGGGGGAGGGGTGCTGAAAATGACCCATCTAACTGTGTTCTCTGTTTAAAATGCAAGAAAAAAACACAGGTGGGAATATAAACCAGGCTATCCAAAGAAACTGGAACCAACCAAAGTCAATTGAATATTAAGACAAAACGAACTCCATAAAATTATAGAAAAGTACATAAGTATTGCCATACTGGGAAAGACGAAAGGTCCATCAAGCCTAGCATCCTGTTTCCAACAGTGGCCAATCCAGGTCACAAATACCTGGCAAGATCCCAAAAAAGTACGAAACATTTTATACTGCTTATCCCAGAAATAGTGGATTTTCCCCCAATCCATTTAATAACGGTCTATGGACCTTTCCTTTAGGAAGCTGTCCAAACCTTTTTTTTAAACTCCGCTAAGCTAACCGCCTCTACCACATTCTGTGGCAATGAATTCCAGAGTTTAATTACACGTTGAGTGAAGAAAAATTTTCTCCAATTCGTTTTAAATTTACTACATTGTATCGCATGCCCCCTAATCCTAGTATTTTTGGAAAGCGTGAACAGACGCTTCACATCTACCCGTTCAACTCCACTCATTATTTTATAGACCTCTATCATATCTCCCCTCAGCCACCTCTTCTCCAAGCTGAAGAGCCCTAGCCGCTTTAGCCTTTCCTCATAGGGAAGTCATCCCATCCCCTTTATCATTTTTATCGCCCTTCTCTGCACCTTTTCTAATTCCACTATATCTTTTTTGAGATGCGGTGACCAGAATTGAACACAATATTCGAGGTGCGGTCGCAAAATGGAGCGATACAAAGGCATTATAACATCCTCATTTTTGTTTTCCATTCCTTTCCTAATAATATCTAACATTCTATTTGCTTTCTTAGCTGCTGCAGCAGCAGCACACTGAGCAGAAGGTTTCAACGTATCATCAACGACGACACCTAGATCCCTTTCTTGGTCTGTGACTCCTAACGTGGAACCTTGCATGATGTAGCTATAATTTAGGTTCCTCTTTCCCACATGCATCACTTTGCACTTGCTCACATTAAACGTAATCAGCCATTTAGACGCCCAGTCTCCCTGTCTCGTAAGGTCCTCTTGTAATTTTTCACAATCCTCCCGCAGTTTAATGACTTTGAATAACTTTGTGTCATCAGCAAATTTAATTACCTCATTAGTTACTCCCATCTCTAGATCATTTATAAATATGTTAAAAAGCAGCGGTCCTACTACTACTACTACTACTATTTAGCATTTCTATAGCGCTACAAGGCGTACGCAGCGCTGCACAAACATAGAAGAAAGACAGCCCCTGCTCAAAGAGCTTACAATCTAATAGACAAAAAATAATGTAATCAAATCAATTAATGTGAACGGGAAGGAAGAGAGGAGGGTAGGTGGAGGCGAGTGGTTACAAGTGGTTACGAGTCAAAAGCAATGTTAAAGAGGTGGGCTTTCAGTCTAGATTTAAAGGTGGCCAAGGATGGAGCAAGATGTAGGGGCTCAGGAAGTTTATTCCAGGCGCGAAGTCTGGAGTTGGCAGTAGTGGAGAAGGGAACAGATAAGAAGGATTTATCCATGGAGCGGAGTGCACGGGAAGGGGTGTAGGGAAGGACGAGTGTGGAAAGATACTGGGGAGCAGCAGAGTGAGTACATTTATAGGTTAGTAGAAGAAGTTTGAACAGGATGCGAAAATGGATAGGGAGCCAGTGAAGGGTCTTAAGGAGAGGGGTAGTATGAGTAAAGCGGTCCCAGCACAAACCCCTGGGGAACCCCACTAACTACCCTTCTCTATTGAGAATACTGACCATTTAACCCTACTCTCTGTTTTCTATCTTTCTATGCCAGAAACAGTCCAGGAAATCACAAACCGTTCTCAACGGAGGAACCTGCACACAACAAATAAAACCTTTACAAGTCCCAAATAGCTGCACAAGGGGGATCCTTAATATTTAAACAAAATGCTGTGGAAGCTTATGGAAGATTAGTCCCACCTCCTTTTTCTTGGAAAGTGGATAGTTCCTGGAGCTCTGTGTTGCAATATGCGGTCTCCACGGTTACAGACATTCTCCTTTTAATTAAAATCCCATAAGAGTTTTGAGGATGGACAAAAGCAAGCAAGGAAAAAAAAAAAAAAGCTTCAGAAACCTTGTTTGTTTTTTCTTTTCAGTTTAAAGGTCCTGAAATGAGTGCAGAAAGTCTTTCACTCAGTTTTTGAAATGGCATGTCATGTTTCCGTGGATTTAATTTTCTGAGACTTTCAGAAGGGAGGCAAGAACAAGAACCACAGAAGACGACCATGGGGCTTATTTTCAAAGCACTTAGACTTACAGACTTTGTAAGTTCAAAGTGCTTTGAAAATACACCTCCATGTGAACTAAAGTTTGCTGGCCTATTCTGCTTTCAGGCAGAATCCTGGGGAACGGTACTCTATAGGGAGTGAAATGCTTCTGTGTACGAACGAAGAGCGGGATTTGGGGGTGATTGGGGTGGCCAAATAGGTACAAAAGACGACGGTCAAAGCCAGAAGGATGCTTGGGTGCATAAGGAGAGGGGTGACCAGCAGGAAAAAAAGAGAAGATAGTGCCCTTGTATAAATCTCTGGTGAGGCCCCACTCAGAGTACTGCGTTCAACTCTGGAGATCGTATCTACGGAAAGATATAAACAGGATGGAGTCGGTCCAGAAGGTGGCTACAAAATTGGTAAGTGATCTCTGTCATAAAACATACAGGGACAGGCTTATAAACACCAACATGTATACACTGGGAAAGAGGGGATATGATAGAGATGTTTAAATACCTCAGTGGCATTATTGTACAGGAGGTGAGCCATTTTCAGATGAAGGAAACCTCTGGAATGAGAGGGCATAGGATGAAGTTAAGAGGAAATAGGCTTAGGAGGAATCAAAGAAAATACTCTTTCATGAAAAAAGGTTGGTAGATACGTAGCATGGCCTCCCAGTGGAGGTCGTAGAGACAAGGACCGTGTCAGAATTTAAGAAAGTTTGGGACAGGCACGCAGGATCTCATATGAAAAGGAGGAGTTACTGGTTACTGAGGATGGGAAGACTGGATGAACTATTTGGCCCTTATCTATTGTCATGTTTCTAGAAGTTCCATGGCATGTTTTCGCATGTATGATTTTTTTTTTCTTTTTAGCAAAGTATTGCATAAGCAGGAGCCCTAGTTGTTGAGGGAGTTATCTGTCTGTCTATGTTGATCCATCTGTCCATCCATATACATTAGTGTACGTACAGTTGAATAGCAAATGAGGACATTTAGGAGAAAGGCAATGATGCAGAGGAGAGCAGAGTGACAGTGGGAATCCCCAAGCTGCACTGGTTGAAGGTAGAGGCTCATGTGGGGACACGGAAGAGACTGGCATACTAGCGGGGGTTCTAAGCCCTGCCAACTGACGTGATGGCAGAACCTGGGGGGAGGGGGGCAACAGTGTGGTATAGAGAGCAGCACTTAAAGCACTGGCCCATGCGCAAGAGTTGCCGTTTCTCACCCCTTTCTGACAGGAAATTTACCTCTGAGGGGGCGGGAGGCAGTACAGTTATCTGCATTATAGTAAATGTAAACCGCTTTGGTTGGAAGGACAAAAAAGCAGATCAATCAAAAAAATATAGTTTATTAAATGACAACCAAATAAACAAATCAGCTGATTTGTTTATTTGGTTGTCATTTAATAAACTATATTTTTTTGATTGATCTGCTTTTTGTTCCTTCCATCTTGGAGTTTGCAGATCGTTTGCCTTGCTGTTTTCTTGGACCAACTGCTTTGGTTGTACCACAGAAAGGCGATGTTTTGTACCCATGACCCTTTACTCTTTAACTTTTACAGTTACAGTTTATTCAGTTTGCTATACTGCTTTACACAAGAACACAGCAGTGTACAATAATAAAAAGCTAAATAAAACGGAGAAAGGAACTCTAGTGGCCGGAGACACATTGTAATAAAAAGGATTTTACAGATTGCTTTTCAACTCTTATCTGCCTTGACTAACAAGTGCACTTGGGGTCTGTATTGTTGATTAGAAGTAATTCTGTTTAAAAATGATTGTTTAACTTTGATTGTGTGAAAATAAGTTGGAATGCAGAAGATAAGACAGCTCTAATTAATTTGGTATGTGAAGAGGAGGATGGTGCTTGTTTTCGAGGTTCAGACTGGCCACCTAGACTTGGAAACATGTGACCACATTCCCACAGTATGCTTGTTTATCTATTCTCAAGCATTCTGTAATTTTCCTAGGCTCTGAAAATAAGCTTTAGCTTAATAAAAAGGGGGACTTATTGCAGCAGAGCTTTGAGGCTCATCTGTGGGTGGACGCATCATGCAGAAAAGACTTGTGCCTGGTCATAAGGAGACTTCGGGCTTTCGCTGCAACGGGCTTCCCAGCTGATGAGATAAGGGCCTGAAATTCCTGACCAGTGATGTTGTATGTATAATATGTATATATCTGTCTTATAGCTTTCTTTTAGTTAGATGATTTAATCATTGTATGTATATCTTAATCATTGTAGATTTTAGCACCTCTAACAAAGGTCTCATTTACCTAATACGAATACAAAAGAATCCACAGTAATTATTGAATAGTCTGTGTCAGTGAAGCAGGCTGTAAATCCATAGCAGTACACACATCTACTGTATGTCTTCCCTCCTTAGCCCTGGTAGGCCGCATGTTGAAAAGGATCGCATTGCACAGGGGTCAAATAATTCTCATTGCCCCAGATTGGCCACAGAGGCCATGGTACATGGACCTGATTTGACTGCTAGACAGGGATCCTCTCCTTCATTCGCAGGTACACGGCCCACTGAAGCAAGGTGTGGTGCTCATGGAGGATCTGTGCCCCTTTGGTCTTATAGCTTAGCCATTGAAAGGGCTCAGATGAGTCGAAAAGGTTAATCTAGTTCAGTCATTGCTACCTTGCTTCAGGATTGGAAACGCTCTACATCCAGGGCTGGTGTTCTGAGTGCAGACTTATCTCCCTTCTCTTCTCAAATTATGCACATCCTAGTGTTTCTCCAGGCAGGTTTTCAGAAAGAATTGGCATTGGGTTCTCTAAAAGTTCAGGTTGTAACTTTGGCCTGTTACAATGGCCAACTAAAGAAGACATCTCTTGCGACTCACCCAGATATCATTAAATTCTTATGGGGAGTGATCCACTTATAGCCTTCCTTTCGTGCACTGTATCCAGAGTGGAACCATAATTTAGTCCTCTGGGCTCTTCAGAAGCCTCCTTTTAAACCACTCTGGAAGGCTGCCTTGAAAGTTCTTGTGCTAAAGACAGCATTCGGTGGGTGTTGCGTTGGACTGTAGGATTTTGGAGCACCAGGCTCTCTCTTGTCAAGATCCCTTTCCTCACTTTTTGGAGGCGGGGGGTCTCCCTGCACACGGTTCCTTCCTTTCTTCTGAAAGTAATATCAGCATTTCATCTCAACCAATCTGTGGAGCTTCCATCCATTTGCATCAAGAACAAAGAGGCTCAGTATTCTTCCTTGAAGCTTCTCGATGTGCATAGTCCTCATTAGATATCTGGGAGTCGCAACTGAGTTTCACAAATCAGACACACTGTGCTTTTTGGTAAACAGAGGCTTCCATATCATCAAGCTGATCAATCCATAGACTGGTGGGGTTGTGTCCATCTACCAGCAGGTGGAGATAGAGAGCAAACTTTTGCCTCCCTATATGTGGTCATGTGCTGCCGGAAACTCCTCAGTATGTTCTCTATCTCAGCAGGTGGTGGTCACACACAGCAGCAGCTCTGGCTAGGCCTCCAAGCCTAATCCTTAGGTTTTGTTGAGGCCTGGGGTTGAGGGCTCTTTTGAGCAAGTGCAAACCTGGTGGTGCCAGGTCCCTCCTTTTCTCCCCCCTCCCGCTGGCTCCGTTTAAAAAAAAAAAAAAAAATTTTTAAACGTCTTTAAAGGCGTTTAATTCGACGTTTCTTTAAACGTTCATTGCAGCTACTCACTGGGACACCAGTTCGTTACAGCTCGGAGCGGCAAGCAGGTAATTTTACCTTTTTATAGCGGGCAGGGGGTTCCCCGATTCTTCTCCTCGTGGCAATGGCGTCGGAGGGCGAGGGCGCAAAGGGTCGCTCCCCGGATCGCTGGAGCGCTTCTAGAGGGGATGCGGGGGTTTTGCAACCTGATTCGCCCTTGATGGGTGATAGTTTAGTGACCGATGAACGTCCCGGTCGTTCCTCCGGCGTGGCGGTTTTTTCCCGCCATAAACGCCCATCCCCCGCTCCTCGCCTCCGCCATCTTGGCCGGCCACGCGGCTCGGACGGCTTCTTCGGGGCCGCCCTTGAGGTTGGAGACATTAATGCCATGAACGCCCTTAATTTGGGCGACGGCACAAAAGCGGCTAAAGTTAAGCGCCGTTCTTCCCGCGCGGCTCCTTCACGGAGTTTCGCGCCGGACGCCATTTTGGATGCGCAGCATGTCTCTCCCCCGCTATTGCGAGCGCCGGTTGAGAGTGCGTCTAGGGCTGTTGCCCAGGCTGCGGAAGTGCACAGTCTGGGGGGTTTCTCCCCCGAGTTTGTTTTGCTGCTGCATCAGGCTTTCCTCATGCAAAACGCTGCCCCTGCTCCCTCTTCTGATAAAGAGGTTGAGGTTCCCAGAGGTAAACGCCCTCGGGTTGATTTCCAGGCCTTGGAGGACTTTTGTCTCCTCCGATGTAGATGAGGGCAGCGTGTCTGAGGTCTCCCAACGATCCTTTGTGGATTCCTTGGAGGAGATAGATCCCCGCTCGGATGGAGCGGATGACCCCTCTGCAGCGCGGCTTTTTAGCCCAGAGGATTTGCCCAACCTGTTGTTACAGGCCATGGACACTTTGAAGATTTCCTCTCCGGAGGACGTCTCTCCCTCAGCCCCTGTTGGCTCTGCCATTATGCTGGGGACGAAGCGCCCGCCTAGAACCTTCCACGTGCATGATGCCATGCACACCTTAATTGCGGCTCAATGGGATGTCCCGGAAACGAGCCTTAAAGTGGCTGGGCCATGTCCCGCCTCTATCCTTTGGCTGTGAGTGAACGTGAGGCCTATCTGTGGCCTACCGTGGATTCTTTAATCACTGCGGTGACTAAGAAAACGGCGTTGCCGGTGGAAGGTGGCACGGCCCTAAAGGACGCCCAAGACAGAAGATTGGAGGCGGCCTTAAGGTCGTCCTTTGAGGCAGCTGCTTTAAGTTTGCAGGCCTCAGTTTGCGGCTCCTATGTGGCCAGGGCGTGCCGGACTATGGTGCAGCGGGCTTCCCCCTCGGATCATTCCTTGAGGGCTGATTGGCCGGCCCTGGAATCGGGCTTAGCCTATTTGGCAGACTTGCTGTATGATGTCTGGAGAGCCTCAGCTAAAGGCATGGCTCAGACAGTCTCTGCGCGGCGGTGGCTTTGGCTGAAACATTGGTCTGCTGACCACGCCTCTAAATCCCGCCTGGCTCGCCCGGGCAAGTCGGGTTCCTCTGCCCCCTCTTCCTTCAAGAGGAATTTCTCCCCCAAGCAGCATTCCTTTCGCAGAGACCGCCGTCCCGGAGGTGCTCCCTCCGGTCCTCCCCCAGGGTCTCGTACCCAATGACGGGGCCTTGGTCCACGCCCCAGTGCAGATTGGAGGACGGCTGTCCTCGTTTCTGGGCGAGTGGACCACTATAACTTCAGACGCGTGGGGTGCTGGAAGTCATCAGAGACGGCTACAAGCTAGAGTTCTGCCAACCCTTAAGAGACGGGTTTGTACTCTCTCCCTGCAAGTCTCCGGTCAAGCTGTGGTAGTGCAGCAGACCTTGGACAACCTGATCCGCCTGGGTGCGGTCGTTCCGGTGCCAAAAAATCAGATTGGCAAGGGACGTTACTCCATTTACTTTGTGGTTCCAAAGAAAGGAGGTTCTGTCCGGCCTATCCTCGACCTCAAAGGGGTCAATCGGGCCTGGAAAGTGAGGCACTTTCGCATGGAGACTCTCCGCTCTGTTATAGCGGCAGTGAAGGCAGGAGAGTTCTTGGCTTCCTTGGACATCAAGGAAGCGTACCTGCATATTCCCATCTGGCCTCCTCTCCAACGCTTTCTGCGTTTTACAGTCCTGAGACGACACTTCCAGTTCAGAGCCCTCCCTTTCGGGTTGGCTACTGCTCCGCGGACCTTTTCCAAAGTAATGGGGGTCATAGCGGCCTTCCTGCTAAAGGAAGGAGTACAAGTCCATCCTTATCTGGACGACTGGTTGATCCGAGCCCCCTCTTATGCAGAGTGCGGCAAAGCTATGGACCGGGTAGTTGCTCTTTTGAGCTCCCTGGGATGGATCATCAACTGGAAGAAGAGCCAGCTGCGCCCGACTCAGTCCCTGGTGTATCTGGGAGTTCGATTCGACACCCAAGTGGGCAGAGTGTTCCTGCCAGACAATCGGATTGTCAAGCTTCAGGCTCAGGTGGACTAGTTCCTAGTAGCCTCTCCTATCGGGCTTGGGACTACGTGCAGCTGTTGGGCTCTATGACGGCCACGATGGAAGTAGTGCCCTGGGCCAGGGCTCATATGAGACCACTACAGCTATCTCTGCTGCTGCGCTGGACTCCGATGTCGGAGGATTATGCTGTGCGCCTTCCCGTGGACCCAGCAGTGCGCAAGGCGCTGAGCTGGTGGACGCAGACAGACAAGTTGTCTGCAGGATTGCCTCTGGTGACCCCGGAGTGGATTGTCGTCACGACAGACGCCTCTTTGATGGGCTGGGGAGCCCACTGCTTGGGAAGGACAGCGCAGGGGCTCTAGTCTCCTGCAGAGGCAAGTGGTCTATCAACCTCCTGGAACTCAGAGCCATTCGGTTGGTGTTATTGGAGTTCATCCCGGTACTGGTGTTGAAGCCTGTACGGGTCCTGTCGGACAATGCCACGGCTGTGGCCTATATCAACCGCCAGGGAGGTACCAAGAGCGCCCCTCTAGCCAGGAGGCTATGAGTCTTTGCCAGTGGGCGGAAGCGAACCTGGAGCAGCTTGCAGCGGCCCACATTGCCGGAGTCATGAATGTCAAGGCGGACTTTCTCAGTCGCCATACCTTGGAGCCCGGAGAGTGGCAACTATCTGCTCAGGCGTTCTTGGACATCACGAAGCGCTGGGGCCAGCCGAGCCTAGATCTGATGGCGTCTTCGGCCAATGGCCAAGTGCCGCGCTTTTTCAGCAGAGGACGGGACCCTCGATCCCTGGGAGTAGATGCTCTTCTCCAACAGTGGCCGACACAAGAGCTCCTCTATGTGTTCCCGCCCTGGCCCATGTTGGGCAGGGTGCTAGACCGGGTGGCAAAGCATCCCGGCAGGGTAATCCTGGTGGGTCCGGATTGGCCCAGACGTCCCTGGTATGCGGACTTGTTCAGGCTCTCAGTCGACGATCCTCTGCGGCTGTCAGTGGAGCAGGGCCTGTTGCATCAGGGTCCCGTGGTGATGGAGGATCCCTCTCCCTTTGGTCTTACGGCCTGGCTATTGAGCGGCAGCGTCTGAGGAAGAAGGGCTTCTCAGACAAGGTCATCGCCACTATGCTGAGAGCGAGGAAGCGCTCTACTTCTACTGCTTACGCCAGGGTTTGGCGTATCTTTGCAGCATGGTGTGAAGCAGGCTCACTTTCTCCCTTCACTGCTCCAATTTCTTCAGTGTTGGCGTTCCTGCAAGAAGGTCTGGAGAAAGGCCTGTCGCTCAGTTCCCTTAAAGTCCAGGTAGCGGCTCTGGCTTGCTTCAGGGACCGCCTGAAGGGTGCTTCCCTGGCTTCGCAGCCAGATGTGGTGCGCTTTCTCAAGGGAGTTAATCACCTGCGCCCTCCTCTGCACTCAGTGGTGCCTGCGTGGAATCTCAACCTGGTGCTAAGAGCATTGCAGAAGCCGCCTTTGGAACCCTTGTCGAGGGCATCTCTGAAAGACCTGACGTTGAAAGCAGTCTTTTTGGTGGCTATCACTTCAGCCAGAAGAGTTTCCGAGCTCCAGGCGCTCTCATGTCGAGAGCCTTTTCTGCAGTTCACTGAGGCAGGAGTGACTATTCGCACAGTGCCTGCCTTCCTGCCCAAGATTGGTTCTCGCTTCCATGTGAATCAGCAGCTCTGTCTCCCTTCCTTTCGTAGGGAGGACTACCCAGAGGAGTACTCCGCTCTTGAATATCTGGATGTGAGACGAGTCATCATCAGATACTTGGAAGTGACCAATGATTTCCGGAAATCGGATCATCTGTTTGTCCTGTTTGCAGGTCCTCGTAAGGGTCTGCAGGCTGCTAAGCCTACAGTGGCAAGATGGGTCAAGGAAGCCATTGCAGCGGCTTATGTGGCCGCGGGGAAGGTGCCGCCTATCCAGCTGAAGGCTCACTCCACGAGAGCTCAGGCGGCCTCGATGGCAGAGGCCGGATCCGTCTCCTTGGAAGAGATATGCAAGGCGGCAACGTGGGCTTCGGCTCATACATTCTCCAAGCATTACCGTTTGACTGTGGCTGCACGGGCGGAGGCCCGGTTTGGAGCTTCAGTGTTGAGGTCAGGGATTTCTATGTCCCGCCCTGGGTGAGTACTGCTTCGGTACATCCCACCAGTCTATGGATTGATCAGCTTGATGATATGGAAGGTAAAATTATGTATAATCATACCTGATAATTTTCTTTCCATTAATCATAGCTGATCAATCCATAGCCCCTCCCAGATATCTGTACTGTTTATATTCTGGTTGAATTTTAGGTTCAAGTTTAGCCTTCAGTTACTTCAGGAGGACTTCGTGTTCAAGTTCTTCTTTCACTTGGATTCTTCAAGAGTTGAGACGAGTTTGTGTTACAGTGAGCTGCTGCATTCCTCTCCCCTCCGTTTTACGGGGCTGGATTGAGACATAAATTCTGCCGGCACTCCCTCCCGCTTCGTGCGGCTGTAGGGCAGCTTTGTACCCCTCCCGCTTCGGCGGTGTTAGGGTCAGTCAGCTCCTCCCGCGGTTGCGGTTGCAGGATAAGCCAGATCCCCCCGCATCGGCGGGTGTGGTGTCCCTCCCCCGCTCCGCGGGGATGAGCTGGACGGATTCCCCTCCCCCACTTGTGTGGGGATGAGCTGGGTTAATTCCCCTCCCCCGTTTCGGCGGTGGTGAGCTGGGCAGAGTGTCCCTTCGTGGGTGTAATTCTCTAAGTGCTGACTCCTGCGGATGGAGCTTTGATATCGACATACTGAGGAGTTTCCGGCAGCACATGACCACATATAGGGAGGCAAAAGTTTGCTCTCTATCTCCACCTGCTGGTAGATGGACACAACCCCACCAGTCTATGGATTGATCAGCTATGATTAATGGAAAGAAAATTATCAGGTATGATTATACATAATTTTACCTTGGCCTTGTGGCTTCCAAGCCCTCAATTGCTAGTTGTCTAAAGGAGGCTATCACATCATCTTATTTGCTTGCAGGGAAACAGTATAATAATGGGTGATTTTCAATTACCTAATATTGACTGGATAAATATTACATCAGAGATCGCCAGGGAGATAAAGTTCCTAGAGGTAATATATGACTGCTTTTTGGAGCAACTGTCCAGGAACCGACAGGAAGGGGAGCCATTTTAGACCTAGTCCTTGGTGGAGAACAGGGTATATAGTATGTGAGAATGGTGTTGGTTCCACTGGGGA
The DNA here is from genome assembly GCF_901765095.1 of Microcaecilia unicolor. Lineage (NCBI taxonomy): Eukaryota > Metazoa > Chordata > Amphibia > Gymnophiona > Siphonopidae > Microcaecilia > Microcaecilia unicolor. Next base: position 526,536,753 of record NC_044033.1, read on the forward strand.
AACAGTGATCATAGCATGATCAAGTTTGAGCTACTATCTGGAATAAAACCGCAAAGGAAATCTACTGTAGCAGCATGTAATTTTCAAAAGGGTGACTACAAAAAAATGAGGAACATGTTTAAAAAGAAGCAAAAAGTATTGGCTGCAAAGGTTAGGACATAAATCAGGCATGCACATTGTTTAAAAATACCATCTTGGAAGCCCAGACCAGATGCATTCCTCATACTTACAAAGGTAAAAGAAGAGAAAACGACAGCCAGCATGGTTAAAAGGTTAAATGAAAGAGGCTATTAGAGCCAAAAGAATGTCCTTCAAAGAATGGAAAAAGGACCCAAATGAAGAAATTAAGAAACAACATAAGCACTGGCAACTTAGATAGAAAATATTGATAAAGAAGGCTAAAAGAGAATCTGAAGAGAAACTTGCCTCAGAGGCAAAAACTGATAGTAACAACTTTTTTCAGGTACATCAGAAGCAGAAAGCCTGTGAGGGAATCCATGGGACCATTAGATCATGAAGGAGCAAAAAGGGCACTGAATGAATTCTTTGCTTTTAAGAGCTGAAGCCAAATAAAGAGTAGTAAATCACCTGGACTGGATGGCATTCATCCAAGGGTACTGAAAGAACTCAAACATAAAATTGCTGATCTGCTATTAGTAGTTTGTAACCGGTCATTAAAATCATCCGTAGTACCTGAAGATTGGAGGGTGGCCAATGTGATGCTGATTTTTAAAAAGAGTTTCAGGGTGATCCGGGAAATTACAGACCAGTAAGCCTGACATCAGTGTCGGGTAAAATACTGGAAACTATCATAAAGAATAAAATTATGGAACACATAGAGAAACATGGTTTAATGGGACAGAGTCAGCATGGTTTTAGCCAAGGGAAGTCTTGCCTTACCAGTTTGCTTCATTTCTTTGAAGGTGTGATTAAACGTGGATAAAAGTGAGCCAGTTTATGTAGTGTATCTGGATTTTCAGAAAGCTTTTGACAAAATTCCTCATGAGAGACTCCTGAGAAAATTAAAAAGTCATGGGATAGGAGGCAGTGTTCTGTTGTGAATTGGTTATTGGACAGAAAATAGAGGGTAGGGTTAAATGGCCATTTTTCTCAATGGAGAAGGATGAATAGCGGAGTGTCGCAGAGATCTGTACTGGGACCAGTGCTATTTAGCATTTGTAAATGATCTGGAAATTGGAATAACGAGCTAGGTGATTAAATTTGCAGATGAGACAAAACTATTCAAGGTGTTTAAAACAGATGCGGACTGTGAAAAATTGCAGGAAGACCTTAGGAAATTGGAAGACTGGGCATCCAAATGGCAGATGAAATTTAATGTGGACAAATGCAAAAGTGATGCTCATTGGGAAGAATAATCCAAATCATAGTTACCTGATGCTAGGGTCCACCTTGGGGGTCAGCACCCATCACCCAAGAAAGAGATTTAGGTGTCATAAACGATATACTGAAATCTTTTGCTCTGTGTTTGCTGCGGCAGCCAGAAAAGCAAACAGGATGCTAGGAATTATTAGAAAAGAGATGGTAAATAAGACCAAGAATGCTATAATGCTTCTGTATTGCTGCATGGTGTGACCTCACCTTGAGCATACAGGAGCACTTCACCCCCTATATTGTATTGTGCCCTTGGCTTCTTGTAACCCAAGTGCATGACCCTGCATTTCTTAGCATTAAATCTTAGTTGCCAATTTTCAGACCATTCTTCAAGCTTTGCTAGATCCTTCTTCATGCCATCCACTCCCTCCGGGGTGTCCACCCTATTGCAGAGTTTGGTATCATTCACAAACAGACAAACCTTACTGGACAGCCCTTCCGCAATATCACTCAGAAAGATGTTAAAAAGAGCCAGCCCTAGGACCGATCCCTGCGGTACAGCACTGATAACATCCCTTTCCTTGGAGCAAACTCCATTTACCACTACCCTCTGTCTCCTCCCATTTAATCAGTTTTTAACCCAGTCAGTCACTTTAGGTCCCCTACTGAGGGCATTCAGTTTATTAATCAATCGCCTGTGCGGAACTGTGTCAGAGGCTTTGGTAAAATCCAAGTAAAACCGCATCTAGCGCCCCTCCCATATCCAGTTGTTTGGTCACCCAGTCAAAGAAGCCAATCAGATTCGTCTGATACAACCCGCCTCTAGTGAACCATGCTTCCTCAGGTCCTGCAGTCCATTCGATTCGAGAAACCTCCACTTTAGAAGCGTTTCCATTAGTTTACTCACCACCGAGGTCAGACTGACAGGTCTGTAATTCCCAACCTTGTCCTTCTGCTCTTGTGTAGAGGGACAACATCCACCCTCCAGTCCTCCAGGTCCACTCCGGATTCTAAGTAAGCATTGAAGAGGTGAGACCTAACTTCTCCTTATGGTTGGTGATCCACTGAGATATTGCCAGCATATAGGAATGCAGTGGATCCAGACTAAGAGAGAGTCATCTTCATAGGTATATACACATACACCATAAGATTGATTTATTTCCAATAATGGACTCATAAATGTATTAAAAAGAATGGAGGGCAATGCTGAACCTTGAGGAACCCTACAGTTTGACTCCCTAGGTTGAGAAATATCGGATACAACAGCAAAAGCGTGACCCGTCAGAAAGGACCTAAACCATGTAAACACCTCACCCTCAGGACCCAAGGATTTCAACTGAGCAAGTAACAGATCATAATGTTAAGACAAAATCCTTCTAGTCTAAAATCTTCCACACCTGACTCAGAAATTCTGTTAAAGTTGTCTCAGTACTATAGACCAAAGAAAACGCGGACCGTCTAGGATGCAGAATACCACAGAACTCCACAAAATCTGGGATTCTGCAGAGGGGAAGGCATTCAGGCCGGCCAGAAGCAGTGTGTCTTGATCGCTGCCCTGCCTACATCTCTCATGTGCACAAACACCCTCCGTATAACTACACTGTAATACCATTCATACCTTTTCTCACATGTGTCTCCTTTCTTTCTTTTCTAGGGTTGCCAGTTGGCCGGTTTTCAGCCTATCCAGCTGCCAACAGACTCTTAAAACCAACAATAGAAAAGGCTGGGGGGTTTTTTCTTCCATCATCATTTGTTCTCTGCCCCTGTGGTCCCATATCTCTCCTTCTTTCTCTCCCTCCCCCCAGGCTCCCACAGGTCTTGCATCTCTCCCTTGCCCTCCTTCTCCGTGCTCTAAACACAGTGAGCCACCAGCAAGACACACTGGCTTCTGGCCAACCTCAAACCCTTCCTTCTGCTGCAACTTCCTGTGAGTGGGCGTGGCAGGGATAGGGTTTGATGTAGGCCGGAACAGCATGATTTGATCCTTGCTGACGTCAGCGAGTTATACACTGCGTTTGGAGGACCGCAGGGCGGGGGGGGAGAGGTTGGGGGGGGGGGGAGATAGATATCTCGCTGATTAAATGTTCATTTATTTATATATGTAAGTGGCTGTAATTGCGTTTTTTATACTTTTAAATGATTCTAATTGTTTATGTTTTTGATATGATTTGAATTGATTTGTCATTTTTAAATTTTATTATCTATTTATGTTGATTTACTAATGTGCTTATATCTGGTTAAGAGCTGCCTCTGACGCAGCCCTTATAGGCGAAGTGCGTTTTATTGTTCATTTAAAGCTTCCACTTCTACCATTGCTTTATGTGTATTTGCTGGTCTGCTGTCGTCATTGCTGGTCATATCATTGCAAATACCTGTTTACCATTTGTCCCACCTTGTTAATTTCCCCTTTCATAATTTGGACGTTCCAGTTTGTAAAATGGCTGTATGCACTGGATGTCTCCAGCACACAGATGTCCTCGTGTTGTGTTTTTGAACAGGAAATGTCAACTTATTTCCTGTTAGAAAGTACATCTGAGATGGGCATCCGTTTGGGATGTTCTCTCATGGACATCCCTATTCTGGCTTGAATGTCTTTTCAAAAATGCCCCTCCACGTATGTTTACTGTGTTATGCAGTCAAAACTTATTTGTTGGCTGCCAGGCTATTTGTTAGAACAAAACTTTTTGTAATTATCAGAGGCAGAAGCTGCTTCCCCTCCCCCACTCCCAACATCCATGCCACTCCCTACTTATTCCCTAGCAATCGTCAGGAAAACCAGGGACTCATTACCTGGCTTGGCCTAGATCTGAAAACCAGTGGCGTAGCTATGAGGGGGCCTGGGCCCCTCCCAAACTGGATCTGTGCGCCCGGTTTGGCTTGCGGGGGCTGAAGCGTTTTTTTCCAGCACTGGTCTCTGGCGCCACCGCATTTTCTGCCCTGCTCTCTCTTCTCCTCACATCCAGCACACTTGTTTTAGTGAAACTGAGCATGCCGGACATGACATGAGGGGAAGAGAGAGCAGGGAAAATGTGCTTCAGCAACCCCCGCCAGCCAAGGCATGTTGGGCTGCGGCGGTGGTGCTTCAGCTGGCGGTGGGTGGGGGCGTGGAGGTGGAACAAAATGTGCCCCCTCACTTTGGGCTCTGGCCCCCTCCCATCTCGAGGTCTGACTATGCCCCCGCTGAAAATCCAATTCAGTTGCCTTGTGCTTTCTATTCATACACCTCAAAAGAGTCAGGAGCAGCATATCTGAGCAGTCGGCCTCAAAGCTATTCCCATTCCTTAAGCTTTAACTCCGACTTTATCTTGTGTACATAACTGGACCTGATCTGTAGGAATAAGTTAAGGGGGAGGAGGGGCCTGGCCGTGGCCCCCTCCAAAACTGCAGCACCCGTTCAGTGGCTGGCGGGGATGCCCACGCACATGAAGAAACATGAGCAGGATGAGGGGGGAGGGAGAGGGGGTGGCATGGGCAGCAGATCTGTTCAGCTGGTAGGACTTTGCTGGAGAAGATGCCAAAGGCGTTATTTTTAACCCAGCTTAGGGAGAAGTGGGGGAGGAGTGTTCCCCTCCCCCCCCCACCAAGTAGACTGCTGACTATGCCCCTGCTTTGACATCTAAGCTTGACATTCTGAGTTAACTGTACTCCACCAGAAAACAGTCTGTTTATTTATTTTATTTAATCTATTTATATTGTTTGTTGAGATTTATTAACTGTCTTTTTGAAGAGATTTCACCCAAGGCAGCTACAGCTTACCATAAACTTAGAATTTTGTTAACAGCGTAAGAATAATGAAATGATCTAACATAAGCAGACATACAGTCGGTGAGAGAAGCCTGCTGGGCATTGTACACCGGTCAGCGTTACTGTATCTTCCATGACTAATGCACCAGATCTGGGGTTTTTTTTACATACGCCGTCTCCGCTAGATGCAACTGTATCTCATGTATATTCTCTGTGGATAGTTGTAGGGTTACTAGGACAAGATCTGAAGAGCCTTCAAATTTAAAGGCCTAACGTGGAGTTAAATTCAGCATGTTGGCAAATAAGGGTCACACACATTGCGTGCTGGAATCTTGGTACGAAGTGTCCTTTTAGAGCAGCTGACTTTTTCCGAAGAGCCAGCTCACATTTGCCAGGCCCCAGATGACTGCCGTCTCTGCCAGAGGCGTATGTGCTGAGAGCACACACACCCTCGTTTTTCAGATATGGCGAAGGGGGGGGGGGGGGGGGGGCTCTGTTTTGCGTAGCCTTCTAAAGTTCACCTTCACTCCTGTTCTGAGAATGCAAAATGCCACAAATGCAGAGCAGCTGCACGAATGACCACCCTAGCACACACTGCGACTGTGGTGCTTAGTTAAAGGTTGCCCACGTTTTTGTCACTGTTTTAAAGCAGGTGTAACCCAGTGCAGACTTGGAAGTATGTTAAAAGGGAATAAAGAAGAAAATCCATGCTTCGTTCTAAGGCAGCACCGAGGTGTGTCCTGGGACCTGTGTTTTAAAGAGGTCTGAGGGACAATATGCAGTGGAAACTTAAATTGCTGCCACTGCTTGGAGGTTGGGGGGGAGGGGGGGCTGAGAGTTTAGGAATTAAGTGCATGGTTGATTTTTATGTGTTTATAGCTCTTTTGATGGCCTTATCACAGGGTTGTGTCTGTTCATGATAAGGAAACTAAAGAATTTGAACTGGGGTTATAGTTCAGGAGAGTAAATGTGTGAAGCTTTGAATTCTCTAGTGCTTAGAGGAAAGGATGGAGAACCAGGGAACCTAGGGTTCAAATCCCACTTCTGCCACCAACACTCTTTGTGATCTTGGGCAAATCTTTTTTTTTTTGGGGGGGGGGGGGAATAGTATAGATTGGTGTCTCACTTTAGGCCCCCCCCCCCCCAATGCCATAATCACGGAGATGCCCTGGCCTACATGTTAGACCTTATTGACTTGCCACCCAGGAATGCTAAAAGATCAGCCCGCACATTCCTTAATCTACACTTCCCCAGCTGCAAAGGACTAAAATACAGACTAACACATGCGTCCAGCTTTTCCTACATGAGCACGCAGTTGTGGAATGCATTGCCATGTAACTTAAAAACAATTTACGAACTAATTAACTTTCATAAATCCCTGAAGATCTATCTCTTCAACAAGACATACCACAACGATCAATAATTGTAATTGTAACACATCACCACTTACCTTACATTCTGACTGGTTCTTTCTATGCCTGTTTGCTTAATTCTATTATGTCATCCTATTCTCTATAAAACACCAACTATATCTTTTACTTTGGAATAGCGAATGCCTTAACGGAACATTGTAAGCCACATTGAGCCTGCAAATAGGTGGGAAAATGTGGGATACAAATGCAATAAATAATTAATAAATCCTAATAAATAAATATGTTCAGCACCAGCTTTTTTTTAATGGTATCTTGAAGCCAACATTCTGTTATGCCAATTGCAAGCTGTAAGCTGGCACAGCTAAGTTGTTTATTCTATAAACTGTGCACGTAAGTGGGAGACGTGCTCGTGGTCCCCCCCTCCCCACACACACTTGTACGCTCCCCTTGCATAGCACTGAGACACTACTAGATAGACGTAGACACCTAAATGTCAGTAGTGGCACCTTTGATGTGCCTAAGCAGCACCTGCCTCAAGACAGGAGTGGCCTAGTGGTTAGGGTGGTGGACCTTGGTCCTGGGGAACTGAGGAACTGAGTTCGATTCCCGGCACAGGCAGCTCTTTGTGACTCTGGGCAAGTCACTTAACCCTCCATTGCCCCATGTAAGCCGCATTGAGCCTGCCATGAGTGGGAAAGCGCGGGGTACAAATGTAACAAAGACACCAGCTGACAGAATTTCCACATTTAGAGTGGAGGAGTGGCCTAGTGGTTAGAGCAGTGGAACATCGAACGTTGCTGCTATTTGAGATTCCGTTGCTACTATTGGAGATTCTACATGGAATGTTGCTACTATTTGAGATTCTATATGGAATGTTGCTGAGTGGAGGTGGGGCCTACTGGTTACTGCAGTGGAACATCGAACGTTGCTGCTATTTGAGATTCCGTTGCTACTATTTGAGATTCTATATGGAATGTTGCTGAGTGGAGGAGGGGTCTACTGGTTAGTGCAGTGGAACATCGAACGTTGCTACTATATGAGATTCTGTTGCTACTATTGGAGATTCTACATGGAATGTTGCTACTATTGGTGATTCTACATGGAATGTTGCTATTCCACTAGCAACATTCCATGTAGAAGCCTTCCAACAGTGGCCAATCCAGGTCACAATATACCTGGCAAGATCCCAAAAAAGTACAAAACATTTTATACTGCTTATCCCAGAAATAGTGGATTTTCCCCAAGTCCATTTAATAACGGTCTATGGACTTTTTCTTTAGGAAGCCGGCCAAACATTTTTTTAAACTCCGCTAAGCTAACCACCTTTACCACATTCTCTGACAACGAATTCCAGAGTTTAATTACACGTTGAGTGAAGAAAAATTTTCTCCGATTAGTTTTAAATTTACTACATTGTAGCTTCATCGCATGCCCCCTAGTCCTAGTGTTTTTGGAAAGCGTAAACAGATGCTTCACGTCTACCCATTCCACTTCACTCATTATTTTATAGACCTCTATCATATCTCCACTCAGCCGCCTTTTCTCCAAGCTGAAGAGCCCTAGCCGCTTTAGCCTTTCCTCATAGGGAAGTCATCCCATCCCCTTTATCATTTTTGTCGCCCTTCTCTGCACCTTTTCTAATTCCACTATATCTTTTTTGAGATGCAGCGACCAGAATTGAACACAATACTCGAGGTGCGGTTGCACCATGGAGCGATACAAAGGCATTATAACATCCTCATTTTTATTTTCCATTCCTTTCCTAATAATATCTAACATTCTATTTGCTTTCTTAGCTGCCGCTGCCATACACTGAGCAGAAGGTTTCAACATATCATCAACGACGACACCTAGATCCCTTTCTTGGTCTGTGACTCCCAACATGGAACCTTGCATGACGTATCTATAATTCGGGTTCCTCTTTCCCACATGCATCACTTTGCACTTGCTCACATTAAATGTCATCTGCCATTTGGATGCCCAGTCTCCCAGTCTCGTAAGGTACTCTTGTAATTTTTCACAATCCTCTTGCGATTTAACAACTTTGAATAACTTTGTGTTGTAATTACCTCACTAGTTTACTCCCATCTCTAGATCATTTGTAAATATGCTAAAAAGCAGCAATCCCAGCGCAGACCCCTAGGGAACCCAACTAACTACCTTTCTCTATTGAGAATACTGACCATTTAACCGTACTCTGTTTTCTATCTTCTAACCAGTTTTTAATCCACAGCAGGACACTACCTCCATGGACTTTCCAATTTCCTCTGAAGGTACTTTGTCAAAAGCCTTTTGAAAATCCAGATACACAATATCGACCGGCTCACCTTTATTCACATGTTTGTTCACCCCTTTAAAGAAATGTAATAGATTGGTGAGGCAAGATTTCCCTTCACTAAATCCATGTTGACTTTGTCTCATTAATCCATGTTTATATATATGCTCTGTAATTTTGTTCTTTATAGTATAGTCTCTATCATTTTGCCCAGCACCGACGTTGGGTTCACCGGTCTATAATTTTCTGGATTACCTCTGGAACCTTTTTTAAAAATAGCATTTCATTGGCCACCCTCCAATCTTCCAGTATCTTGTTTGATTCTAAAGGTAAATTACATATTACTAACAATAGTTCTGCAAGTGTGTTGAGTGAAAAAAAATGTTTCCTTCTATTTGTTTTAAAAGTAATGTAACTTCATTGAATGTCCCCTAGTCTTTGTACTTTTTAAAAAGTAAAAAATTGATTCACTTTTACCCGTTCTACACCACTCAGTATTTTGTAGACCTCAATCATATCTCCCCTCAGCTGTCTCTTTTCCAAGCTGAGGAGCCCTAACCTCTTTAGCCTTTCTTGTATGAGAGAAGTTCCATCCCTACTACTACTACTTATCATTTCTATAGCGCTACTAGACGTACGCAGCGCTGCACACTTGAACATGAAGAGACAGTCCCTGCTCTACAGAGCTTACAAACTAATTAGGACAAACAGGACAAACAAGAGATAAGGGAATATTAAAGTGAGGATGATAAAATAAGGGTTTTGAACAAGTGAATCAGGGTTAGGAGTTAAAAGCAGCATTAAAAAGGTGGACTTTTAGCTTAGATTTGAAGACGGCCAGAGATGAAGCTTGACGGACCGGCTCAGGAAGTCTATTCCAAGCATATGGAGCAGCAAGATAAAAGGAACGGAGTCTGGAGTTAGCGGTGGAGGAGAAGGGTGCAGATAAGAGAGGTTTACCCAGTGAACGGAGTTCCCGGGGAGGAATGTAGGGAGAGATGAGAGTGGAGAGGTACTGAGGAGCTGCAGAGTGAATGCACTTATAGGTCAATAAGAGGAGTTTGAACTGTATGTGGAAACGGATAGGAAGCCAGTGAAGTGACTTGAGGAGAGGGCTAATATGAGCATAATGACACTGGCGGAATATTAGTCATGCAGCAGAAGTTTGAACAGATTGAAGAGGAGAGAGATGGCTAAGTGGGAGACCTGTGAGAAGCAAGTTGCAATAGTCTAAGTGAGAGGTGATAAGAGTGTGGATGAGGGTTCTGGTAGTGTGCTCAGAAAGAAAAGGGCAAATGTTAGTGATATTACTTCTACTACTACTACTACTTATCATTTCTACAGCGCTACTAGACGTACGCAGCGCTGTACACTTGAACATGAAGAGACAGTCCCTGCTCGACAGAGCTTACAATCTAATTAGGACAGACAAACAGGACAATCTATCTATTGCCAAATTCCAGTGTTATATCTTCTATCTTGCTTCACCAAATGCCTAAAACAACTTTCCTGAACTGGTACATCTGGTTCATTACCTAGCCACATTCAAATCCCCACCTTTTTGACACTGCTTCAAATTCCCAACCTGCTGCTCCCCATAACTCCCAAACAAGTTCCATGGATGTCATAATGGTGATGTTTATCTACAGTAATGGTAATGATAATAGACGATTGTCTTCCTTAACTATAATTGTTCTGTTCTGTTTTCCCTCTAGTAAATGGTCGTATTGCAGGTTCCATTTTTACCTTAGCCATATGTTAATGGGCAAAAGAGAGGAAGAAGAGAGAAGAAATTTCCACTTAACATCCTGACTACACTTCAGAAGCCATGTTTGCTCCTCACTGTCCATCCGTTCTCATGTCCGTTAACTAGATTCTAAGCGCCACATGTCTGTACTGTGCTGCATGCATCTAATACTACATAAATATTTATTAGTAGTAGCAGTAGCAAATGCAAAACTGGTGGTGGAGGCCCCAGACCTTATCAAGAAACATGCTAACAACATAAAGTTGCCATCCTGGCCTACTCCTGATGCAACTTTCTCTTCTAGGAGGTATTTTGGTACAGATCAGAGAAGGCCCTACTGCTTTCAAAGGCTTAGGGGTCCTCCTCCTTCCCGTCAGCCCAGACCTCCCACCCGAGACAGCAGAAAGCTCAGAAATCCCAATCGGCTCCTCAGTCAAAGCAGGGGACAAGCTTTTGACTGGCTGCACGAGAGCATTGCCGCCATAAAAGTATCCATTCCAGATGGCTTACTGGTAGGATAGAGGCTAAATTTTTTTCTAAGGTAACCCCTTGTAACCTCAGACTAGTGGGTTCTCAAAATGATGAGTTACATCCTTCATTGATGAATACGCCCCCTAAATTGCAAAAGAGAAGTTCAGGATGGTTTCCCTGGCACCTTGCTCCCTATGATTCAGGAACAAGATTGGCTATGCTCTCTGGAATTAAAGGATGCTTATACTCACGTTCATCCCCGATACATCTGGGTCACAAGAGATACCTGCAATTTTGAGAAGAAAAGCACCACTTCCAGTAGCTCATTTTGCCTTTCGTCTGTGTGTTGGTTCCCAGAGCATTTACAAAATGTCTAGCAGTAGTTACAGCATTGCTACGCAGACTAGGAATGCATTTTTATCCTTACTTAGATGATTGTTTGGTAAAGAGCACATCAAAGGAAGGAGCTCAAGAATCCATGTCCAGATCTATTCAGGTGTTGGAGCTACCTAAGGTTTGTTATCAACTGCCCACAGTTGCACCTGCTCCCTGTCCAAAACTTGAAGTTCATTGGAAACCTGCTAGTCACAGTTCAGGCCAGACCAATCTCCCAGAACAGCATGGAGACACCCTAGTTTGTACTGCATTTCAGGTCCACCAGAACCAACAGGTCACAGCTCGGCAGATGTTGAGATTGTTTAGAAACGTAGAAACATGACGGCAGATAAAGGCCATATGACCCATCCAGTCTGCCCATCCTCTGTAACCCCTAATTCTTCCTGTTCCTAAGTGATCGCACATGCTTATCCCATGCTTTTTTAAATTCTGGAACAGTCCTCGACTCCACCGGGAGCCTATTCCACGCCTCCACCACCCTTTCTTTCTGTGAAATAATACTTCCTTAGGTTACTCCTAAGCCTATTTCCTCTTAACTTTGTCGTATGCCCCCTCATTCCAGAGCTCTCCTTCATTTGAAAAAGGCTCTCTTCCTGTACATAAATGCCCTTGAGATATTTAAACGTTTCTATCATGTCTCCTTTCTCCCTTCTCTCTTCCAGCGTATACATGATGAGGTTCATAAGCCTGTCCCTATAATTTTTGCATTCAAGACCGCTTACTAATTTCGTAGCCACCCTCTGGACCGACTCCATCCTGTTTATATCTTTCCGTAGGTGCGGTCTCCAGAACTGCACGTAGTACTCCAAATGAGGCCTCACCAGAGACTTATACAATGGCACTATCACCTCCTTTTTCCTGCTGGTCATGCCTCTCTTTATGCACCCAAGCATCCTTCTGGCTTTGGCTGTCGCTTTTTCTACTTGTTTGAAAGCTTTAAGGTCGTCAGATACAATCACCCCCAAGTCCCGCTCTTCCTTCGCACACTGAAGCACCACACCCCCCTATACTGTACCGTTCCCTCAGATTTTTGCGACCCAAGTGCATGACCCTGCATTTTTTGGGATTAAACCTTAGTTGCCAATTATCGGTCCATTCCTCTAGCTTCGCTGGGTCCTTCCTCATGTCATTCACACCCTCCAGGGTGTCCATCCTGTTGCAGAGTTTAGTATCATCCGCAAAGAGACAAACCTTACCAGACAGCCCTTCCGCAATATTGCTCACAAAAACGTTTAAAAAAGCCGGCCCTTGGACTGATCCCTGCGGTACTCCACTGACGACCTCCTTTTCCTCAGAGAAAGCTTCATTTACCACCACCCTCTGTCTCCTACCATTCAACCAATTTTTTACCCAATCAGCTACTCTAGGTCCCGCACCGAGGGCACTCAATTTATTTATCAGTCGCCTGTACGGAACTGTGTCAAAGGCTTTGCTGAAATCCAAGTATACCACATCAAGCGACCCTCCCACATCCAACTGTTTGGTCACCCAGTCGAAGAAGACAGTCAGATTCGTCTGACACGACCTGCCACTTGTGAAGCCATGCTACCTCGGGTCTCGCATTCCATGTAGTTCAAGAAATGTCACAATCCTCCTTTTTAGAAGCGTTTCCATTAGCTTACTCACCACCAAGATCAGACTGACAGGTCTGTAATTCCCAACCTCTTCCTTACTTCCACTCTTGTGCAAAGGAACCACATCCGCCCTTCTCCAGTTTCTAAGGAAGCATTGAAGAGGTCCGTCAGTGGAGCCGACAGAACTTCTCCGAGTTCCTTAAGCACCCTCGGGTGTAACCCATCAGGCCCCATCGCTTTATCTACTTTTAGTTTGGGAAGCTCCTCACGAACACAGTCCTCCGTAAACGGGTCTTGGTCTACCATACATCCATCCCCTTTAGCCTTTGTTTTCTGCAGTCCTACCCCCGGTCTTTCATTCGTGAACACCGAGCTAAAATAATCATTAAGCAGGTCAGCTTTTTCCTTATCATCTTCCACATATTTCTCTCCCTCAACTTTGAGCCTCACAATGCTATTATGGCCCTTCCTCTTGTCACTTACATATCTGAAAAAGGTCTTGTCCCCCAATTTTACCGTATTAGTGGAAGTGGGCGTCCAAACACAAAATGGTACTCAGAGCCACTTACCTGGTGGGACAGAACAACAAACTGGTGAACGGACTGAACAGCTGCATGAATGGTCACTCAGCATGGGCATGGCTCAAGAGATCTTTCGAGAGTGGGGCACCAACTTGGTGGATCTGTTTGCCAGTCACTTGAGCAACAAGGTCCTGCTTCAGACTGAGATCCCATGGCAGACTAGCCTCGGATGCCTTTCTCCTTGATTGGGGGAGGGGTCCTCTCTATGCATATCTTCCCATACCTCTGATAGTGAAGAATTTACTGAAACTCAAGCAGAGCAAGGGAACAATGTTCCTCATCGCTCCCTATAATCCAAGGCAGATATGATTCCTCTACTTTTGGCGTTAGCCTCCGAAGACCCATGGAGACTGGAGATATTTCTGACCCTCATCACCCAGAATGAGGGATCACTTTTGTATCCCAGCCTCCAAACTCTGGCCCTCACAGCTTGGATGTTAGGAGCCTAGTAATGGATTGTCTCCATCTTCATGAAGGTGTCTCCTGTGTCCTTCTTGCTTCCAGAAAAGACTGTTCTCTGTTTTGTAAGAGTTGTTCCTTGTATGAGTGCAGTTATATTTTTGCTTTATTTCAAGTAACCCAGGTCGAGAAAATTACAGCTGACTCTCCACTGTTTTTCTCCGTTGGCCGTCTTCAAATCTAGGCTAAAAGTCCACCTTTTTGATGCTGCTTTTAACTCGTAACCCTTACTCACTTGTTCAGAACCCTTATTTTATCATCCCTACTTTAGTAATTCCCTTATCTCTTATTTGTCCTAATTAGATTGTAAGCTCTGTCGAGCAGGGACTGTCTCTTCATGTTCAAGTGTACAGCGCTGTGTACGTCTAGTACCGCTACAGAAATAAGTAGTAGTAGTCTGAAGCCCATTGAATAAAAAGAGAGCAGGCGTCTACTTTATGGAATGTTGTATTTTGGTGCAAGCGCTTACACTATCCATAGAGCTGGTGTAAATGCTCATGCCGCAATTGCTAACACATATAAATTATAGTGTTCTATAATTTATACATGTAACTGTGTGCGTTGCCCACGCCCTGCCCAGACTTCCTCCATGGTGCTCATTTTCAAAAGAGAAAAACATCTGAAAAGCAGCACAAAGTGACAGATGGCCACTTTGCCTTACCAAAACATCTAAACTGCGATTTTCAAAAAGACAGAATTGGGACATTTTTCACGGAGTTTGTCCAGATAGGGTGGGGGCGTGCTGGAGGCATGTTTTGGGCTCGACTTGGATGGACATTTTTCTGTGATAATGGAACAGAAAAAAAGGTCCAGGGCAGAAAAGAAGGATGTTTATGTCCAGACCTGTTTTCAGTCATGTCTAAGTCAGAAAAAGGTGCCCTAACTGACCAGCTGACTACTGGAGGGATAACCCCTATTAATCCGCCAGTGGTCACTGACCTTCCCCCCCCCCTTGACCCCCGAAGATGTGAGAGTGATTTCCACACACATGGCAGAGCTGCAGAAGGCAGTTAAGTACTCTTGGAGGCTTGTATTGGCTGGTTTGGCTGGGCGCACGAGATGCATTGCAACATTCACCGAAGTGGTGAACTGGATTAGGAACTGGTTGACGGACAGACGCCAGAGGGTGGTGGTGAATGGAATTCGCTCGGAGGAGCGAAAGGTAAGTAGTGGAGTGCCTCAAGGATCGGTGCTGGGGCCGATTCTGTTCAATATATTTGTGAGTGACATTGCCGAAGGGTTAGAAGGTAAAGTTTGCCTATTTGCGGATCTGTAACAGAGTGGACACCCCGGAGGGAGTGGAAAACATGAAAAAGGACCTACGGAAGCTAGAAGAATGGTCTAAGGTTTGGCAATTAAAATTCAATACGAAGAAATGCAAAGTGATGCACTTAGGAAGTAGAAATCCACGGGAGACGTATGTGTTAGGCGGGGAGAGTCTGATAGGTACGGGCGGAGAGAGGGATCTTGGGGTGATAGTATCTGAGGATTTGAAGGCGACGAAACAGTGTGACAAGGCGGTGGCAGTAGCTAGAAGGTTGTTAGGCTGTATAAAGAGAGGTGTGACCAGCAGAAGAAAGGGGGTGTTGATGCCCCTGTATAAGTCGTTGGTGAGGCCCCACCTGGAGTATTGTGTTCAGTTTTGGAGGCCGTATCTTGTTAAGGATGTAAAAAGAATTGAAGCGGTGCAAAGAAAAGCTACGAGAATGGTATGGGATTTGCGTTACAAGACATATGAGGAGAGCCTTGCTGAACTAAACATGTATACTCTGGAGGAAAGGAGAAACAGGGGTGATATGATACAGACGTTCAAATATTTGAAAGGTATTAATCCGCAAACGAACCTTTTCCGGAGATGGGAAGGTGGTAAACGAGAGGACATGAAATGAGATTGAAGGGGGGCAGACTCAAGAAAAATGTCAGGAAGTATTTTTTCACGGAGAGAGTAGTGGATGCTTGGAATGCCCTCCCGTGGGAGGTGGTGGAAATGAAAACGATAACGGAATTCAAACATGCGTGGGGGGGATAGGGCTGGGCAGACTTATACGGTCTGTGCCAGAGCCGGTGGTGGGAAGCGGGACTGGTGGTTGGGAGGCGGGGATAGTGCTGGACAGACTTGTACGGTCTGTGCCAGAGCCGGTGGTTGGGAGGCAGGGCTGGTGGTGGGGAGGTGAGGATAGTGCTGGGCAGACTTATACGGTCTGTGCCTGTGCCAGGGCTGGTGGTTGGGAGGCGGGGATAGTGCGGGGCAGACTTATACGGTCTGTGCCTGTGCCAGGGCTGGTGGTTGGGAGGCGGGGATAGTGCGGGGCAGACTTATACGGTCTGTGCCCTGAAGAGCACAGGTACAAATCAAAGTAGGGTATACACAAAAAGCAGCAAATATGAGTTATCTTGTTGGGCAGACTGGATGGACCGTGCAGGTTTTTTCTGACGTCATCTACTATGTTACTATATGTTACTATTCTGTGCTTTGGGCGGTTAGCATTATTCTGAGGGAATTGTCGGTCCTTTGTTGTAGGCGCATAACAATGTGAGAGGGATTACTTCCTCCTTCCACACCTCCACCCCCGTGAAGTGTGCATAAATTTTAACCACATTGTGGTGGCAGAGGGTCAATGTGGCTTGTCTCCAGTAGACACGACTGAATGATCAGGAGCACAAAAAACTAAAAAAAAGCAATAGGTGGGGGATGTTTATTTTGCATCTTCAGGTGGAAGGCATGGGGGAGTGGCAGTACTTTTTAACAAATCCCTTGATTATTCAGTGGAGGAGCTGGCGAAGGATGGTAAACGTAGGTACATACTCCTTAAGTTGTGGCTGCAAGGCAGGGAAATACTACTATTGAATATTTATGGGCCTACCCACTATGATCCTGCCTTCTACCCAGCACTGTTGAAATTGCTACACCCTTACTTGGGGAGAGAACTAATACTTGCTGTTGATATCAGTCTGCTTCTGGACCACAAGTTGCATTGTTCTGCAACTCACACTTTTTTTTTTCGTTTTTCCACCAGGCCCGTGTGTAAAGTCCTTTAAAATTTATGCTTGGTACTTGAATTAGTAGATGCCTGAGGGTGTCTTCTTCACCCAGAGGTGCAAGATTATACTCATTGATCCAGGGCCCATGACATGTTTTCCAGACTAGATTATATGTTTGTTTCTAGTTCTTTCTTCCCAGCAGTTACGGAGGTGGTGGTTGGGCTCCAAGGAGGTCTCGGACCATGCATTGATATGGCTTGACCTAGAGGCCTCCTCCACTTATAGAATAGAAACATGACAGCAGATAAAGGCCAAATGGCCCATCTAATCTGCCCATCCTCCGTAACCATTAACTCTTCCTTTTCCTAGGGGATCCCACGTACTTCTCCCTTGTTTTTTTAAAATCTGACACAGTCCTTGTCTCCACAACCCACCTATCTTGACACCAAGACGTGGAGATTTCCACAGTATTTGGCCCATAACCCCAAGTTTCATGTCCATCTGATTTCCTGTTGAGAACAATATCTTTCTATCAACATGCAGCACGTCATACAACCTACCCTGTTCTGGAGTGTGGCAAAAGCCATATTACATGGTGGTGATATATCCTTCACTGCTAGGCGCTGTAAGCAAGCTTTGGCTAGCATCCGCCATTTAGAAGCGCAACTATGCAAGGCCAAAAACGCTTATGTGAAAGACCCTTCTAAGAAAGCAAGGTACATTTATGTGTCTACTCAGGTGGCTCTAAACATACGTGAGCAAACATACATCACAAGTATTATTCTTGGCCTTTTGTGGTATATGAATTTGCTGCTTGTCATAAGTGAACTCCCAATTTGAACGGTATTGACGCATTCATTGAAGGAAACTTTGGAACTGGGCTATTATTATTCTTAGCTTTTTATGTTACTCGTGTCGGCGCCCCACATGGTGTGCACAGTCCAGTCTAATGGGGCCCATGCCTTCCCTCAATGGAAAATTGTTTGCTAACTAGCTCTTCAGCACGGGCAGTATCTGGCTATCTGGAAAGCCAAGAAATCACTGAGAGCGATTTTCTATTCTTCGATGCAGTCATAGTGTTTCGTGACCTGTGCCCTTGAGATATCCAACTCAGACCTCAGCACCCCTGTGTCATCTTCCATCTTAGACATTCAGCCCTCGAGCTTTGTGATCCAACTTCTTATTCCCTGTAAGGAGGCATCTAGTTGATTAATCTGGGCAGAGAGTTGCTCCATGCGTAGATCAAGCACCTTCATGATCGCTGCTGTAAGGTCTGCCAGGGCCAGTTCAGAGAACTTGGTCAGCGCCGTCCCCACAGGTGCCTCCATCTTGTCCTCAAGAGGCTTGCCATGATGTCCTTTGTTTTTATTGTTTTTACTCGTCATTACTCGGAGGGACGGATGAAGAAATTTGTCCATAAGTGTTAAAGTCCCAGCCCCAGTAAAGCAATCACGGGAGACGAGAGCAGATACTGAAAAAACAAAAGAAATTTAGAGGGGACTCTTGGAGCAAGCAAAGAAACCATCTTTACTCTCTCATTGCACCACGTGACTCTTGCATATCTTTTTTTAAGATATGGCAACCAGAATTGAACACAATAGAAGGTGTGGTTGCACCATGGAGCGATGCAGAGGCATTAGGCATTATAATATTCTTTGTCTTATTTTCTAGCCCATTTCTAATAAATCCTAGCATCCTGTTTGCTTTCTTGGCTGCCACCACACACTGGGCACCATATATCACAAGTATCGCTTCCATAAATTTGGTAAAATTTGGTAAAATGCTAACTTAAATAGTGAAAGTATGAGGAGGCTCCAGAGTAGTAGCTTCCTTGAGAAATACACAGGGCCATATTGTCACCCAACCAGATTTAATAGCACAGCGCTTCTCTGAACATTTTCAGGCCTCGTATGCAAGGCGACGTAATGTGGAATCAAGCATAATGGCTGATTTTTTTGAAAGAGGCCCATATGCCCAAATTGTCCACAGAGGCCAGTAATGCACTAAATGCCCCACTCAGAATGCAGGAGATACAGAAAGCTATCAGATATCTGTTCTCCTGCTGCCTACCATGAGAAGACGGCTTTTCAGGGAAGTTCTACAAACTTTTATAGTGCCAGTTACTGGGGCCTTTAAAAGACTACCAGTTAGTGGTAGTTGAGGGTGAGTTCCCGCTTCATGCTAATATAGTACTTATAACACTCATCCCTAAGCTAGGCAAACCCCGGGAAGAAGCAGATTCATATCGTCGTATGTTGCTCCTTAATGTAGATGTTAAAATATTGGCAAGTGTGTTGGCTACATGCCTGGCGGAATCTTCCTACCTTAATTAGGCCTGAGCAAGTAGGTTTTGCAAAAGCTCGCCAATCACTACTGAATGTGCATAAAGGTTTACTATGTCGTACTGTCAAGCCCAAGAGATTCCTTCCATGGTACTTAGCCTTGACGCAGGTGTCTGATCAGGTGCACTGGCAACATATGTTTAAAGTATTGGATTGGGTTGGAATTCATGGGTGGTTTCTTCAAGCCGTGCAAGCCTTGTATCGCTCTCCGCAGGCACAACTTATGGTTGATGGGGCCGCATTCCTTCTTTTGGGATCGGCAGAGGCTCTCACCATTGTTATTTGTGTTCTCTTTGGAACCACTTCTTCGGGTACTTACTTCCGCACCCTAACGTCCCTGGGCTCCAGTTATATGAACATTTGATTAAAACTTTGGCATATTCTGATGACATCTTCCTGATGTCACCGTCTCACTGCTGCGCCTTATAGCCCACTTTGGGAGTTTTTCGGTATTTTTCTTTTTGTTACATTTGTACCCCGCGCTTTCTCACTCATGGCAGGCTGAATGCGGCTTACATGGGGCAATGGAGGGTTAAGTGACTTGCCCAGAGTCACAAGGAGCTGCCTGTGCCTGAAGTGGGAATCGAACTCAGTTCCTCAGGACCAAAGTCCACCACCCTAACCACTAGGCCACTCCTCCTCCACTGTTGCTACTATTTAAGATTCTACATGGAATGTTGCTATTCCACTAGCAACATTCCATGTAGAAGTCAGCCCTTGCAGATCACCAATGTGGCTGCGCAGGCTTCTGCTTCTGTGAGTCTGACATCCTGCACGTACGTGCAGGACGTCAGACTCACAGAAACAGAAGCCTGCGCAGCCTTCTACTTGGAATGTTGCTAGTGGAATAGCAACATTCCATATAGAATCTCCAGTAGTAGCAACATTCCATGTAGAATCTCCAATAGTAGCAACATTCCATGTAGAATCTCCAATAGTATCTATTTTATTTTTGTTACATTTGTACCCTGCGCTTTCCCACTCATGGCAGGCTCAATGCAGTGGGCAATGGAGGGTTAAGGGACTTGCCCAGAGTCACAAGGAGCTGCCTGTGCCTGAAGTGGGACTCGAACTCAGTTCCTCAGGACCAAAGTCCATCACCCTAACCACTAGGCCACTTCTCCACACTAAATCTGACAAAGTCTAAAGACAGAGGTCTGCACTAAGTGGACAAGGGTCTTTCCATTTGCATGGGAAGACAGGGCACTGATATATTTAGGGATTAAATTACCTGTAGACTTAAGCACTTTGTACTCCCTGAATGTTAAAACACTCTTAGCTGACACTAGACTAAAGTTACGCCACTGGAAGACTTACCTCTTATCCTTATGGGGCCGGGTCTACTTGTTTAATATGATTCAAGCCCCTAAGTGACTTTATGTTTTTCAAACGTTACCCCTTTTTCAAGAGCACGTAGCTATTTGTTAAACCTTTAACTATGCCTGTGTATACTCAAGCAGTGTAGGTCTTTAGATTTGGATCTCATTGTCAGTGTAGGGGGGGAGGGTTTTTTTGGGCAAATCTTTGGTTTGGTTAGTATTCTTTGATGGCTTTATGAGAAACTTGGCATGTATTTGTCTTTTGTCTGTTACTGCACCAATAAAACAGATCTTACCATCTTAAAAAAGATACAGCAGAATTAGTAAAGGTTCAAATAAGGGTGAGCAAAATGATTACGGAGCTGGAACTCCTCTCATATGAGGAAAGGCTTAAGAAGTTAGGTCTCTTCAGCTTTGAAAAGAGTTGGCTGAAGTGGGATATGATAGAGGTCTACAAAAAATTAGCAGGGTAGTTCACAAAATGCTATATGGTGAGGTACCTGGCTACTTGATAGATCTCATCATCCTACCTCTCCGGAATACATTTAGACTCTCCCGTTATATCTTACCCTTCATTATCCAAAATGCAACGGCATCAAGTAACATAGTAACATAGTAGATGACGGCAGAAAAAAGACCTGCACGGTCCATCCAGTCTGCCCAACAAGACAACTCATATGTGCTACTTTTTGTGTATACCCTACTTTGATTTGTACCTGTGCTCTTCAGGGCACAGACCGTAAAAGTCTGCCCAGCACTATCCCCGCCTCCCAACCACCAGCCCCACCTCCCACCACCAGCTCTGGCACAGACTGTATAAGTCTGCCCAGCACTATCCCTGCCTCCCACCACCGGCTCTGGCACAGACCGTATAAGTCTGCCCAGCACTATCCCTGCCTCCCACCACCGGCTCTGGCACAGACCGTATAAGTCTGCCCAGCACTATCCCCACCTCCCAACCTCCAGCCCCGCCTCCCAAGTACAAATCCACGTATGCTACCTCCTTCTCTTTTATCAGCACTCAGCTTTGGAACTCTTTGCCAAAGACCATTAAAACCATCACCAACCATCTAACTTTCAGGAAATCTCTAAAGACAATGTTATTTGGAAGTGCTTATCCCAATGCCACTGCATGTGTCTCCACTGTTGGAAGTGCATCGATCTAGAGACATTTTGGACACATTCCCCGTCCCTCTTCCCTCCAGGTTTTCCATTCCTACTCTTCCCCAATATCTCTCGTAGGTTTTTCTGCTGTATTAGCTTCATTTTACTGCATTGGCGTCTGCCTCTGTGGTCTGTTGTAAGCCACATTGAGTCTGACACTGTTGGGAAACTGGGGGGGGGGGGGGGTACAAATGAGGTAAATAAATAAATGGTTTCCTAAAGGAAAAGTCCATAGACCATTATTAAAATGGACTTGGGGAAAATCCACTGCTTATTTGCCTTGTCAGATTTTTAAGATGGCCGGCATCTGGACTCTTATAACCCCAGGCCATCTTAGGAAAAATAATTCAATAATATTCCAATCCCTCCCTCCCCTTCCCAAACTAAGAACCCCAAAACAATCCTTTATATAGCGGCACAAACTCATGCGACACTCTGAAACGTATTCAGTACAGCGCTTCTAGCTTTATGGGAGATAGTATGCAAATAACAGTTCCAGATAGATATGAAAGCCCTTCACCCCTTTGGGGAACCCTTAGCAGCCCTTGCCTCCCATAACATGAGAGCATGCAATCTGTGCCTCCGGTTCCAGAATGAGGGTGGTTCTTCATGTACTCACTGCTTGAGTATGCACTTCTTCCCTAAACATGGTAGTATTTTTAAAAGGAACAGGAGGAAATATTTTTTCACTCAACAAATAGTTAAGCTCTGAAACTCCTTGCCAGAGGATTTGGTAACAGCGGTTAGTGTATCTGGGCTTAAAAAGGTTTAGACAAGTTCCTGGAGGAAAAGTCCATAGTCTGCTATTGAGATAGACGTGTGGAATCCACTGCTTGTCCCTGGGATCAGTAGCATGAATCTTGCTACTAATTGGGTTTCTGTTAGGTACTTGTGACCTGGATCAGCCACTGTTGGAAGCAGGATACTGGGTAGATGGACCTTTGGTGTAACCCAGTGTGGCTATTCTTAAACTGCTGTTATAAAATGTATGCTTAGCACCCAAATGTTTGGGGACCTTTCTTGAATTTACCCCATAATATGTCCTTCCGGTATCCTGATTATTTACTAGCTCTCTTGGCCTGCAAATGTTCGGGCTGTCTTTATAAAATGAATCCCTTTGCCTCTCTGGCCCTTAAATGTTTCACAAACTCTTCTATTGTTTCCCAGCCATTTCAGCTTCTTGAGTTGTAACATGATTCCTTGTAGGCAGGAAAATACCAGTGGCACTTAAGCTGGGTACAGATACAAAGAACTCTTTTGTCCGCCCAGTGCTGATGAATTAAGAATTTCTAGTTAAGAGTTTATTGTGTACTCCAGTTTTTCAGCGTGATGATCTGTCTTGAAAAAAAAAAAACGAATTGGAGAAAGAGGTGCAGAGAGGGGTAAATAGATGAATTAAAAGAGTGGAGAGGATGACCTCTGAAGGGAGGTTTGTCAGGCTAGGCATCTGTTGCTCAAGAAAAACACGGCTGAGAAGGGACCCGATTCCACAGTGCAAGGGCCGTACACACGGGATTTGCTCTTGCAGAACTCACAAGAAGGAATAGAAAGATATTTCGCTTTCACGGTCACAGAGTATGGCGCATATCACACAGAGCTCAGTAATTCTGTGGAATACGCTTCCAGAGACGGTCATCCAAGCCTCATCATCGGATAGATTTCAGAGTTTTGGGAGGAAGAAAAGATTAGTGGGTGATATAATCTGCTTCGATTTTAGATACTCCTCAAGGGAGAAGACTGTTTTGAGTTCGTAACAGTGATTGTTCCAGTGAGAGAATGTGCTTCTTGTGACAAAAAGCACTTCTTCGTGCTTTCTGCAGTGCATTTCAGGTCACTATTAATGTGACACAGATTCTAATTAGAAATCAACAGGTGCTTCTGTATCCCTGAGCCCTGGAAGGGGTAGGCTGTGTATTATTGTACCCATCTTCTGAGCCATGCAGTCCTAGAGAGTATCCCTATCTTTACATAGGGATCTTTACATCAAACTTCTGACCATCCTAGAGGTAAAGAGCTCTGTATCCATGTCATAGTCACCCTGGATTATACAGTCATAAAGGTGACATATTCTGTATCCCTGTGCCAGTACACTCAAGTTATTCAGTCCTAGAAACAAGTTAGGAGGCTTGAACGAGCATGGAATAAAATAAAAGATGAATACACACTTAACGCATGGAAACAAACGCAAAGAAAATACAAATATGCAATAAGACAAACCAAAAGGTCATACTACAAAACCAAAATAGGGCCAGACTACAAAGACACGCATAAACTCTTCCAACTTGTGAACAAACTACTAGATACCACAACCAACATAGACACCCCATTTATTTATTATTTATTTATTTATTGCATTTGTATCCCACATTTTCCCACCTATTTGCGGGTTCAGTGTGGCTTACAATACATTGTGAATGGTGGAAATACAGTTTGTTACAACTCGGTTATGGATTACATTGTGAGGGGTTATGCGAAAATAAAGTTAAAGTGTCGTTAAGGGAATAGAACAATGGAAAGAGACAACGGGAACTGATAGGGCAACTAAACAATAGTAGGAGAACAATTCGGTATAACATTTTTCTATGAGTAGAGGTATAAATGTGGTAAAAATTATGGGGGATGGGAATTCAGAAGAGCATGTATTGTTGCATTACTAACAGTGTGTGCGGACTTAATGTGTTTTGATTCTTTCAGTAAATTTTATCAAAGAGATGGGTTTTCAATGACAACCTTGCTAAATACTTTAACGAAAAAAATTATAAAGCTACGAAGCACGCTACCACTTAATATCAATGACCACGAAAAATTCATTGATTGTCTGGACCCAATCCCCGATGAATACCCGGCAGACCGAATCTGGACTAACTTCGCTGTACTCACCGATGAAACCGTTACTCAAGCAATCAACAGGTTCGCCAAATCCCACTGCAAACTGGACACATGTCCCAACAACCTAATAAAATCCGCCCCTCAACGCTTCATAACAGACCTCACGTCACACCTAAACTACATGTTACAACATGGACTCTTCCCTAAGGATAAAGGAAACATACTACTCAACCCAGTACCTAAAGATTCAAAGAAAAAAGCAAACAACATAACCAACTACTGCCCGGTAGCATCCATCCCTCTGGTAGTTAAAATAATGGAAAGTATGGTAACCAAGCAGCTTACCGACTACTTAAACAATTTCTCTATACTACATGAATCACAATCAGGATTTCGATCCAACCACAGCACCGAAACAGTACTAATCACTCTCCTAACCAAATTCAAACAAGCAATTGCAACTGGCAATAGTGTACTCTTCCTACAATTCGACATGTCCAGTGTGTTCGACATGGTAAATCATAAAATACTACTAAACATCCTAGAATACTTCGGGATTGGTGGATACGTACTTAGTTGGATAAAGGGCTTCTTAACCGAAAGATCTTACCAAGTAATGTCAAATTCAAACACATCATCACCATGGAAACCAGAATGTGGAGTACCCCAAGGTTCACCGCTTTCACCGACCCTTTTCAACCTAATGATGACACCTCTAGCCAAGTCGCTATCCAACCAAGGCCTTAATCCCCACATCTACGCAGACGATGTCACGATTTATATTCCGTTCAAACATGATCTAACAGAAATTACAAATGAAATCAAACACAACCTCCAGATCGTGAATTCTTGGGCGGATGCATTTCAATTCAAACTCAACACAGAAAAAACACAATGTCTCATCCTCTCATCACAATACAACACGAACAAACCCACCACTATAAACACCCCAGACTACACCCTTCCTGTTTCAGATAGCCTGAAAATTCTCGGAGTCACAATCAACCGAAATCTCACACTAGAAAGCCATGCGAAAAACACAACAAAGAAAATGTTCCATTCAATGTGGAAACTCACAAGAGTAAAACCTTTCTTCCCAAGGGAAATATTCCGCAGCCTGGTACAATCAATGGTGCTAAGCCACCTAGATTACTGCAGTGCAATTTATGCCGGATGCAAAGAACAAATCATCAAGAAACTCGAAACTGCCCAAAACACAGCGGCCAGACTCATATTTGGAAAAATGAAATATGAAAGCGCCAAACCCCTAAGAGAAAAACTACACTGGCTCCCACTTAAAGAACGTATTGCGTTCAAACTTTGCACCTTGGCTCATAAAATTATTCATTGCGAGGTCCCGGCCTACATGTCAGACCTCATAGACCTACCAACCAGGAACACAAAAAGATCAGCACGCACATTCTTGAATCTCCACTACCCCAGCTGCAAAGGACTAAAATATAAATCAACCTATGCATCCAGCTTCTCATACATAAGCACCCAACTATGGAATGCACAACCAAACGCCATAAAAACAATACACGACCTAACAAACTTCCGAAAATCACTAAAAACCAACCTGTTCAAAAAGGCATACCACAATGACCCAACCTAAATACCAAACAATGAAACGTATATCAGAACTGGACAAAACCGAACTCTCTACACTTGACTGGTTCATTCACTCTGTCACTAAGGATCATGAACGCAATTCCACTTTAGTTCTCATTCCGTTAATCTACTCTGTCACTTATGAACTTTAATGCAATACCACTTTGTATTTCTCACCCCGGAAATGGCGATCGCCATTACGGCATAATGTAAGCCACATTGAGCCTGCAAATAGGTGGGAAAATGTGGGATACAAATGCAACAAATAAATAAGTCCCTAATAAATGATTATGCACCGAATCTTAACTGTCAACCACTCAGTCTCTCCTGGAGTTGTCTTAGATCATCTTTTAAAAAAATTATTTTGGATTTAGCTCATACTTTTTCAATAGTAGTTTAACACAAGTTACATTCGGGTACAGCAGATATGTCCCTGTCCCAGGAGAGCTTACAATCTAAGTTTATAACTGAGGCCGTGGAAGGTTTATTGACCTGGACAAAATCAGGAGTGCCGGTCAGATCTGAACACTGCTTTGCTTGAGTCTTGGCCCTCTGCTTTAACCATTAAGCAACTGCTAAGAATAGAAATTTTGTCTGCAAAGATGCAAAAATGGAGGAGGGGGAAATGGGGGTAATAGGAAACAGGGATGTATCTACCATTGAACGAGCTCAGCAAAATGTCCAGGGCTGCCCAATGGTAGGGACCACCTGTTTCTAAACCTAAGACCTGCCAAGTCCCTCCCACAATCCAATAGCTGTCCTCCACTTCCCTCCTTTCCTGTCCATGATCTGGTATCTTTTAGGCTGAACCCCCCACCCCCACCTTGTCTGTCTTCAAAAATCGCAAAAGGTTGTTGGCCAGCAGCAGGGTTTCACAGCTGCTGGAGCAGGAAGTCTTGTCGGGGTGGGGGGAGCATTAGAGGTAGATTCGGAGCAGGCCCTAGGCAGCGACTCTGAAGCTGATGTTGGGGCTGACACAGGGACTGGGAGTAGGAGAAGGTGGCTAACAAGGGTGCTGGGGATGTAGAAGGGTAAAGGAGGCTGACGGCTGGAGATGGCAGAAGGGGACTGATATTGGCAGATGATGGGGTGGTAGTAGGGGTTCATACTGGGACAGGGGGATAGGTCTGATGCTAGGGCTGAGAGAAGACAGTTTGGAGCTAACATAGTTGCCAGGGATGGGAGAAAGGGCAGATGTTAAGGGACATAGGGGAAGGGTTCTAGCTCTGAAGGGGCTGAGGGATTGACACAGAGGCAGGTGAAAGAAACAGGATTGGGCTTGGAGACAGGTCTGATACTTGGCCTGGAAGAAGGGGGTTAGGGGCTGGTGCAGAGACTGGAGGTGGACAATGGGAGAAGGCAGAGGGTGAGAAGAGACAGAATGGAGGCGGGTAGGGAGGGAGAAGACAGACAGTGGGCGATTGGATAGTAGGGGTCAGATTGAAAAGAAAGAAGATAGGAAGTAGTGAGAAGGGATCAGAATGGAGGAAGAGGGGGTGAGAAGGGGGATGAATGGAGGGAGAGAGAAGGTGAAGGAGCTGGAATAGGTGGAAAAGGGTTGAGAGACGCACTGTAAAGGAACAGATGATGGGAACCGATCTGAGAAGGAAATGAGGAAACCGGGTAGCATGTTGGGTGACAGGTAATAAGCTAGGGTTGAGACTTGGAGGAAGATCATGAGAGCAAAGGAGAGGCAAGAGTGGAAGACGGAAAGCTCATAGCTAGGTAAGATGTGAAAAGAGGAAACTGAAGACTGGAGTGTGAAAGAAGGGAATAATGAGGGGTAAAATCTAGTTGCTGAGTGGAAATGCACAGAAGAGAGAAATAGAGAAAAAACGATTAAGGGGAAGGATCAATGTCGGACAGATGCAGAGAGGAAATGAAGACAAGAGAAGAAAGAAGAAATAACATTTAGACCCTGGAAAAGAATTTAGGTGAAGACAACACAAGAAGAGGGGGACAGCCTAGGACGGAGCAGTGCTCGAGTGTCAGCCTGTGCTTACAGGGCCTACGCAGCACTCAGTCTCATTTAAGCTTTGGGCTGCAGGAGAAGGTAAAGGGTGGCAGCAGCAGGCATGACAACGGGAAGTTTATCCTCTGCACCAGAGCAATGCCAGAGCTCTTTCACTTCCAAACTCTGACACACTAGGTGGGCACCAGTCCTGGATAGGCGTAGAGACTATGGGTAGGGATGGATATAGAGAGCAGAATGAGAAATAAGGCTCATGGTGTCAGCCTTGGTTATAAATGAGCCAGGTTCTTAGATAAACAAGAGAAATATTTTAGATTAAAAAAAAAAATATATATATATATATATATATATATATATGGCCTGAAACCTTTCAGCCTTCATTCTTTGCATGTATTGGTGTTTTGTCTGGGTTTGTCCGTGCATTTGAAACTTCTGCACACTTAGCACGAACTGCTGACTTGCCATGAAATGTCAATGTTTCTATTTTGAATGGAACCTTGAAACTGCATGCGGGGTTGGATTACTGACACTTAAATGTGGAAACTTTGTGCAAACACTGCTCTTGGCCACTTCAGATTCAGGAGCATCACTCCACCAATCATGAAAAAATTCCTTGAGAAATGTTCTGCCTTCACAGACCAGCTTTGAAGTGGCTGGGGGTTGACGTTGCACTGGAGGGTACACGAAGACTTCTTGCATCTTTTTCACTCTAATTCCCTTCCTTCTCTGCTTCTGGGCTGAAGATATGACTGTGAATTAACGTGCAGGCACTTTTCTCTCTCGTACTGACTGACTAAATGAGGAGGCAGCCTGTTAATATTTGTCAGGCCAGGTTCATTAGAATTTGGATCCTGGGCTACTGCCCTTATCTTGGGTCTTCCTTCTCCTCAAGCAGAATTGGCTCTGGTATATTGTTTACAGTTCCTGTCAACCAGCCATAGGTTATAAGGGTGGGGGGTGGGGGCGGCCGTGTTCCTCCTCTCCTAGATTTTAGTTATGTATTTATTTATTTATTTTAAAAATGTGTAGCCTACGCTATCTGTAATCTTAGGTGGGTGACAGAATGAGTTATGGGGTGTTTGCTGTTGCATGACCTCCTCCGCTGGTATAGGTTGGGGGGGGGAGGGTTTTACTGTCTCCTGCGCCTCTTATTTCTAAGTTTAAAAAAAAAAAAAGGAAAGGGGAAGAATACAAAAAAACAACTTGCAACATTCACTCATTTATATTAATTGTAAAGGAAAAGATCAGAACTTTGGAACTGCCAAAACCTTGTGAGTGAAAGAGACTGGATACTGTATGTGTTTCAAATCAAATCTCTCCCAGATAAATATTTCCTGTACTTTACAGACACTAAAACTATTACTAGAGATTTCATGCATATGTTGGCTCCCTTCTCGCTCCTCCACGCTTCTGCTGCTTGTTGGCGTGGGGAGGAGGGGTGTTTCCCACAGCCCTGCTTTCCTGTGCTGTGTCCTATGTGCAGACTTCACAGGAGGGGATTGGTTCATTCCCTCTAGACCAGGGGCGTCCAACCTCAGCACTCACCAGGTTGGGTTTTCAGGATTTCCACAATGAATACATATGAGATCTATTTGCATACAGTAGAGGTAGTGCATGCAAATAGACCTCGTGCCTATTAATTGAGGAAATCCTGAAAACCTGACTGGATTGCGGCTCTCAAGGACTGAGGTTGGATACCCCTGCTCTAGAGCCACAGTCCTCCGTGCTGCTGCTGCTTCTTGGTAGGGGGAAGAGGGGTATTCGCTGAGTCCGCTCCCCTGGCAGCAGTGGAGATGTTTGTCAGTTTTGCTGCCTAGCTCCAGCTCCTGCTTCTGTTTAGCGGTTCTCACTAGCAGTAGAAAATCAAATTCTGTGAGGTAAACATGGGGAGCTTATTTTTCAGTCTCTAGGTGTATCCCACCTAGAAACATAACTTTACATAACAAAATTCTGTGTTACCTATTACTATGTAAGCTGCATTGAGCCTGCTTTTAGTGGGAAAGTGCGGGATATAAATGTAATAAATAAATACATAAAATATAGGCAGGTAAAGACCATATGGCCTATCCAGTCTGCCCATCCATGCCATCTACTCTCCCTACCACTCCCTTAGAGATCGTATGTACTTGTCCCAAGCTCTCTTTAATTCAGATACTGTTTTCGTTTCTATCACTTCCACCGGAAGGCCATTCTAAGAATTCATCATCCTTTCCATGAAGAAGTATTTCCTCAGGTTACTCCTGAGTCTATCCCCTTTCACCGTCATCCTATGCCCCCTCGTTCCAGAGCTTCCATTCAATTGAAAGAGATTCGCCTCCTGTGCATTTATGCCACATAGGTATTTAAATGTTTCTATCATATCTCTCCTCTCCTGTCAGTCTTCCAAAGTATATACAGGGATACCTCGGTTTTCGTCGATAATCCATCCGAAAACAATCGGCGAAATCCGAAGCCGACGAAAACCGAGGCAATTATTTCCATATGAATCAATGAGCAGGAGAACGTGTGGGTCGCTTTTGTTTTCGCAAAATTAGCAGCGAGGTCACGTGGCTGCGCCAACGAAATCCAAGACAAATGTTTCAGGGAAAAAATCGACGAAAACCAAAGTATCACTGTATATTGAGATCTTTAAGTCTGTCCCCGTCTGCTTTATGATGAAGACCACTGACCATTTTAATGTCCACCCTCTGGACTGACTCCATCCTGTTTATATCTTTTTCCAGGTGTGGTTTCCAGAATTGTACACACTATTCTAAATGAGGTCTCACCAGAGTCTTACACAGGGGCAGCATTACCTCCTTTTTCCTACTGGCCTTTCCTCTCCCTATGCACCCAAGCATTCTTCTAGCTTTCGCTGTTGCCTTTCCTTACCTGTTTGGCCACCTTAAGGTCATCACATATGATCACACCCAAGTCTTGTTGCTCTTTCATGCACAAAAGTTCTTCGTCCATTAAACTGTAGCATTCCTTTGGGTTTTTGCAGCTCGAAGATCTGACCCTGCATTTTTTAGCATTAAATCTAAGCTGCCAAATTCCAGACCATTCCTCTAGCTTTGCTAAGTCCTTCCTTGTGTTATCCACACTACCAGGGATGTCTGCCCTGTTGCAGATTTTGGTATCATCCACAAAGAGACAAACCTTACCAGACAGCCCTTCAGCAATATCGCTTACAAAAATGTTGAAAAGAATCAACCCAAGAGCCAAATCTTGCCACAAATCACTGGTAACATCCTTTTCCTCAGAATGAGCTCCATTTACCACTACCCTCTGTTGCCTTCCACTCAACCAGTTCATAACCAAGTCACTCACTTTAGGGCTCATAGGGAGGGCACTCAGCAGTGGCGTACCAAGGGGGGGCGGTCCGCCCCGGGTGCACACCGCTGGGGGGGTGCCGCGCGCCGGTCAGCGTCATTCGTTTCCATGCTCCCTCTGCCCCGGAACAGGTTACTGACCGGCGCGTGGCACCCCCCCCCCAGCGGCGTGCACCCGGGGGTGAGGGGGTTCTTTTGCCAGGGTGAGGGGGTGTCCTTTTGCCGGGGGGGGGGTCGCACTGCACGGGGGGGGGGGTGCTGGACCCGGGGGGGCGGGGCGCATCGGCGATCCACCACGGGTGTCAGCGCCCCTAGGAATGCCACTGGCACTCAGTTTATTTATTAGTCGTCTGTGCAGAACTGTGTCTAAAGCTTTGCTAAAATCAAATAGACCCCATCTAGTGCTCTGCCTCAGTCCTGCTGTGTTCAAATTTGAGAACGAATCCATTCCTATAGTTAGTAAGATGCGGAATTTAGGAATGATGACGGACACCACATTCTCAATGAAATTTCATGTACAAAAAGCTTTGAGATGTATTTTTCAAATTAAAAACTGGTTGAAAGAATTGCTGAGTCAGGTAACTTTCACTTGGTAGAGGCTCATTCTGCCTCGCCTCACCCTATGCTTGGAATCAACTTCCTGAGCCCTTACGCCAAGCCCCCTCCCTACCCATCTTCAAATCCTTGCTCAAAGCCCACCTCTTCAATGTTGCTTTCGGCACCTAACCTTTATACCTTTCAGGAAATCTAGACTGCCCCTATTTGACTGACTGTACATTTGTCCTTTAGATTGTAAGCTCCTTTGAGCAGGGACTGTCCTTCTATGTTAAATTGTACAGCGCTGCGTAACCCTAGTAGCGCTTTAGAAATGTCAAGTAGTAGTAGTACAAAATGTGATTTTTCACCCTGCTTTGACTACTGCAATGGACTGTTTTTAGGTGTTGACAACAGGAGCATAGCCAGACTTCGGCAGGAGGGGGGTCCAGAGCCCGAGGTAAGGGGGCACATTTTAGCCCCCCCCCCCCCCCCCGGCACCGTCGACCCCCACACCACTTTTGACTGCCTCCCCCCCGGCACCCCCTCCCCCATTCCTTTCAACACCCCCCCCCCCCTTCCGCCAACCCTCCCCTGATGCCGCCAGGCACCTTTGATGGCGGGGGTCCCTCCAGCGCCGGTCTCCAAGTCCGGCGCGTTCACTGATCTGGATTCTGTTTCTGTGCAGGACATCAGGACTCACAGAAACAGAATCCAGATCAGCAACGCACTGGAGACCAGCGCTGAAGAGGACTTCGGCTGGCAGGGGTTGGGGACCCCCACCAGCAAAGGTACCTGACGGCGGCGGTGGGGGAGGGTTGGCGGCAGTGGGACGGAAGGGGGTCGAATGTGGTGGGGGAGGGTCGGCAGCTCGGGTGTTTGTGTGTGAAAGCAAGGGGCCAGGGCTAAATCTGCGGGCGCCCATGCCCCTGTGGCCCCACCTAGCTACGCCCCTGGTTGGCAACTAGGATATCAGCTATTTTCGCTACAAGGCTATATGTTTAGCAGCCAAGGCGATTATTGCAATCCTCAAACAAAGTCTTACTGGAAGTATCAACATATCAAGATGTTACACTGGAAGAATTTTGAAGTTCCATCTTGTATATTACTGGGCCACGATTGTGGATGTGTTAGAGAGGTCCGGGAGATGGATGCTTTAAAACAAAACCCAAAACATGTTGAAAACATATTTGTTTAGACAGGAGTATGAAGGAGTATATAGTTAAGAGACGCTGTATTGAGGAGGGAGGCTGGTTGTAGTGTTGAGGTCTGATATGTGTAATTTGTACTGTACTACTGGTTCTGTTTGTTTGTGTATATACTAAATACTATTTGTTATATCAAATTATTATGTCTGTTAAAGGTACACCCTACCCAGAAGTTTGTTGATAGAGCAGAATACAAGTTGTTTTTTTAAATAAATAAATAATATGGAATTTATCTTTAAAATCAAGCATTGTATAGGAAGATTGGAGGATGGCCAATGTAACAGTTTTCTTAAAGGGTTCCAGAGTGGCCCAGAAAATTATAGACCAATGAGCCTAACATTGATTCCGGGCAAAATGGTAGTGATTGTTATAAAGAAAACAATTACTGAACATATACGTAGGCATGGAGTAATGAGAGAAAGCCAAAATGGATTTAGCCAAGGGAAATCTTGCCTCAGCAATCTGCTACATTTCTTTGAAGGCGTGAATAAACATGTGGATAAAGGTGAGCTGACTGATGCTGTGTATCTGGATTTTCAGAAGATATTTGATAAAATACTGCATGAATGACTCCTGAGGAAAATTATTAAAAGATCTGGAAACAGGAATAATGAGTGAGGTGATTGAGGGGCCCTTTTACTAAAGCTTAGCGTGTGCTAACGGAGTTAGTACATGCTAAATGCTAAGAAGCCCATAGGTTTAAAATGTGCTTCTTAGTTCCCAAGACCCTTTTTCCTTTCCTACACAAAAACTGCTTGAATACCTTCTGCACATCTGAGTCTGGTCTCAAAACTAACTCTATAAGAGTTCACCTTAATGTAATTTTTGCTTACCATCACTGTGTAGAGGTTAACCTTCCCTTAATTATTTGCTTCATGAGAGCCTTACTCCTTATGAAACCTCCCATCATGCCTTCTATAATGTCATGGGATCTTAACATCATCCTGACACAGATGGTGAAAGCTCCATTTGAACCACTTGATACCTGTCATCTAAAGTACCTGACCTGGAAATTCCTGTGTTTAGTGCTGGTTACTTTAGCCCATGGAGTCAATGAGCTGTAGGCCTAGTAGCTGATCCACCTTATACAAAATGTCATCACAACAGAGTAGTCCCAAGTTCCTTCCTAAGGTAGTGTTGGAGGGAGTTCCATCTTAACCAGTCAGTTGTTTGTCAACATTCTTCCCTAAGCCCCCTGCTCCTTATGGTGAAAGCACACTGCATACCTTGGACTGGAAGAGAGCCTTGGCCTTCTATTTGGAGCTGACTAAAGCCCTTAAAAACGTCACCCAGCTTTTAGTTTTCTTTTGACCCCAACAGAATGGGGGCTGCCATCAGTAAATACACTTTCTCAAGTTGGCTAGCAGACTGCATCTCCTTCATTTATGCCCAGGCTTGGCTGACTCATCAAGAAACCATGGCTGCATTAGTAGCCCACTTGAGGTCAGCCTCCATAGAGGAGATTTACAGAGTTGCAATTTGGACTTCTGTCCACACATTCACATCTCCCTACTTTCTAGAAAAAGATTCCTGACATGACTGCTGGTTTGGTCAGACTGTCCTTCAAAATTTATTTAGGGCCTAGAATCCAACTCAACTCCCCAAGGCCTATTTAAAAATATAAGAATAGCCATATTGAGACTAGCCCAGTATTCTGTTTCCAACAGAGACCAATCCAGGTCCTTGCTTGTAAACCTCTCTCATGAATATTTATTGGGGGTATACTAAAAACCTGACTGGCTGGGGTGCCTCGAGGACCAGGTTTGGGAACTACTGGTGTATTATATACAACCACACCTAGATCTTTTTCTTCAGTGCTGAACCCCAAGGTGGACCCTAGCATCAGGTAATTCTGATTTGGGTTCTTCTTCCCAATGTGCATCACTTCACATTTGTCCACATTAAATTTCATCTGCCATTTGAATGCCCAGCCTTCCAGTTTCCTAAGGCCTTCCTGCAATTTTTCACAGTCCGCTTATGATTTGACAATTTTGAATAGTTTTTTGTGATCTGCAAATGTAATCACCTCGTTTGTCCTTCTGATTTCCAGATCATTTATAAATATGCTAAATAGCATAGGTCCCAGTACAGATCCCTGCGGCACTCCACTATTCGCTCCCCTCTGCTGAGAAAAATGGCCGTTTAACCTTACCCTCTGATTTTTCTCCAGTAACGAATATCTAATCTACAGAAGAACATTGTCTCATATCCCATGACTCTTTTATTTTCTCAGGAGTCTCTCATGAGAAATTTTGTTAAAAGCTTTCTATATATCTAGATACACTGCATCAACTGGCTCACCTTTATCCATGTGTTTATTTATGCCTTCAAAGAAATGAAGCAACTTGGTGAGGCAAGACTTCCCTTGGCTGAACCCATGCTGACTCTATCCCATTAAACCATGTTTGTCTCTGTGCTCTTTAATTTTATTCTTTATAATAGTTTCCACTATTTTGCCCAGCACTGAAGTCAGGCTTATCAGTCTGTAATTTCCCAGATCACCCCAGAACCCTTTAAAAAAATCGCCATTACATTGGCCACCCTCCAATCTTCAGGTACTACGGATGATTTTAATGACCGGTTGCAAACTGCTAATAGCAGATCAGCAATTTCATGTTTGAGTTCTTTCAGTACCCTAGGATGCATTCCATCTGGTCCTGGTGAACTTGTTTTATTTGTTGGTTTGGCTCAGTACATCTTTCAGGTTCACCAAGATTTCTTTCAGTTCCTCCGGTTCATCACCCTTGAAAAACATTTCTGGTACAGATAGATCTCTTACATTTTTTTCTATAAAGACCCAAGCAAAGAATTCAATTCAGTCTCTCCGCTACGGCCTTGTCCTCCCTGAGCATCCCTTTTGCTCCTTCGTGATCTAATGGTCCTATGGATTCCCTCGCAGGCTTTCTTCTTCTGATGTACCTGAAAAAAGTTGTTACTGTGAGTTTTTGCCTCTGTGGCAAGTTTCTATTCATATTCTCTTCTTTGCATCTAACTTGCCAAGTCTTTCTTATTTTCTTCACTCAGTTCCTTTTTCCATTCTTTGAAGGATGTCATTTTAATTCTGATAGCCTCTTTAACTTCCCCTTTTAACCATGCTGGCTGTTTGCTCTTCTTTCAACCTTTTGTAAATACTTGGAATACATCTGGTCTGGGCTTTGTATTTTTAAACAATGTCCATGCCTGATTTAAACTCCTAACCTTTGCAGCCGATCCTTGTAGCTTCTTTTTAACCACTTTCCTCATTTTATCATAGTCACCCTTTCAAAAATTAGATTCTTCTACAGTAGATTTCCATAGTGACTGCAATCCAGATAGTAGCTGAAACTTGATCACGTTATGATCGCTGTTTCCCAGCGGACCCAACACCATTACCCCTCATATTATGCCCTCACTAAGGACTAGATCTAAAATATTTCCCCCTCTTGCCGATTCCTGAACCAGTTGTTCCAAGAAGCAGTCATTTATTATGTGTAGGAATTTTAGCTCCCTAACGCTCCCTGATGTAGCATTTATCCAGTCATCATTGGGGTAATTGAAATTGTCCATTATTATACTGTTGCCAAATTTGCCAGCTTTCCTAATTTCTGTAAATATTTC
This sequence comes from Microcaecilia unicolor, assembly GCF_901765095.1. Lineage (NCBI taxonomy): Eukaryota > Metazoa > Chordata > Amphibia > Gymnophiona > Siphonopidae > Microcaecilia > Microcaecilia unicolor. The sequence goes on from NC_044033.1 coordinate 526,573,574, forward strand.
TTCACCTGTCTGTTTGTTCTGTCCTGGTGGACGGTACTACAGCCCTACCAGTATCTTCACACATAGAATTTCTATCTATAAGGTGCTGTTATCTGTTTCATGTAGAACATTTAATTTGTTTGACTTGATTCCCTCTTTAACATATAGCTTAACCCCCCTCCCCCCCCCCACACACACTATTTTTTTAGGCCTCTAGCATTTCTTTCCAGACACTTCAAATTGTGTTTTTTTTCCTTTCATCTACAAGCTGCTTAGAAGATGAAGGGGATAATTTGCATCCTTTCCTCTGCTCTCCCCTTAAAGACTCCTGGCTTTCTTTCACCATTGTTGAACCCTCTCTATTGAGATTCCCTAAATATCCTGTTTCAACATTATCCTTCAAGGATACTCCACACCGAACCACGCTCTCCTGGGTGACTGTCGCCCCCCCCCCCTATTTTAGTTTAAAAGCTGCTCTGTCTCCTTTTTAAAAGTTAGTACCCATCCCAGTTAAGGTGCAGTCCATCCTTTCAGAATAGGCTCCCCCTTTCCCAAAACGTTGCCCAGTTCCTAACTAATCTAAATTCCTCAACCCTGCACCATCGGCCCAACCACACATTGAGACTTCAGAGTTCTGCCTACCTTTTTGGGTCCTGCGCATGGAACAGGGAGCATTTTCAAAAATGCTACACTGGAGGATCTGGATTTCAGCTTTCTACCCAGAAGGCTAAAATTGTCTTGCAGAACCTGCCTCCCACCCACATTTTCCTAGGTCCTTTGTATCCCCATGGAACAGGTGGATGTGAAGCGTCTGTTCACGCTTTCCAAAAATACTAGGACTAGGGGGCATGCGATGACACTACAGTGTAGTAAATTTAAAACAAATCGGAGAAAATATTTCTTCACCCAACGTGTAATTAAACTCTGGAATTCGTTGCCGGAGAAAGTGGTGAAGGCGGTTAGCTTAGCAGAGTTTAAAAAGGGGTTGGACGGTTTCCTAAAGGACAAGTCCATAAACCACTACTAAACGGACTTGGAAAAATCCACAATTCCAGGAATAACATGTATAGAATGTTTGTACATTTGGGAAGCTTGCCAGGTGCCCTTGGCCTGGATTGGCCGCTGTCATGGACAGGATGCTGGGCTCGATGGACCCTTGGTCTTTTCCCAGTATGGCATTACTTATGTACTTATGTACCAAGACAGCTGACTCCTCCCCAGCACTGTCTAGAATCTTATCCACGCTCACCAGCCGCTAGTGAATGTATAACTGTTTTGAAAATTGGCCCAACTAAGTTAAGCTTCTTTGGGAGAGATGTTAACTAGATATAGGCGTCTGAGAACAATTGCAAACCGAGTCGTGTCTCTAGTATGGGAAGGCCAATGAGTTTGTGAAAGGCAGCATAGTTGTATTTCAATTGGCTACCACTCCACACAGGTGACTGTAGCCGTTCCTTGCTTCTGCTGCCTTGATGTGCTGGGAGTTGTCCTGACCCTAGTCCTCACTTCTGTACTGTGCCTGTTTGATTCATTGGGAAGAATGTAAGAAGGCGGCACGGGAGGTCTTTCCTCATCTGGAGGCTTCCTGTGTTTTTGTGTGAAAGCCATTCATAATAACCCGGACAGTGATCCTAATTCCAGAGTGCTTGAGTAAGTGGCTGTTGGCCTGGCCACTGCAGTGAGGTCCCTAGGACATGGATGTGTCATTTCCTGTGGTATCAGTGAGCACCTTGAGACACCCTGCAGGAAGGGAGGTGAGTTAAGGCGCCCTCTTCATTGTTGTCAGGTGGCTGTTTCTTTTGTTCAGAAGAGGCAATCTATTATTAAAAGTCAAAAATAACTGGTATAACCGGTGCTGCTATTTGTGAGAGAAAGGTGAAGCTTACATAGAGAGAATGATTGCTGCGGTGACAGGTGAAGTATTGTGTGACGTGGTTGGGTGCTGGGAGACCTAATATTCCAAGATGTTGAAATCTGTACTTACCTGTAAAAATTGTTCTTCTTTGAGATCCTGAAGGAAAGTGAGCTGTAATGTATTTGTCAGACCCATGGCCACTAGAGCCTTTTCTTCTAAAGCATTTCTAAGGCATGTGAGTTCAATAGCCTGGGTTTCTCAGGTCCGGCAGTGCTGGAACCTGGTTCTAAGGCATGTGGATGCTGGAACTTACTTTCTGAGGACTCCAGGCACTGGTACCATAGTTTGTCTGTATAAGGTCTGTAATTTTGGGAAGCTTATGTAAGCTATGGTCTGTATTTTAGAGACCTATAGGCCCTATATTTTGTATTAATGGGGTCGATGAGCACTGTTACATAAGTACATAAGTATTGGCACACTGGGACAGACTAAAGGTCCATCAAGCCCAGCATTCTGTTTCCAACAGTGGCCAATCCAGGTCACAAATACCTGGCAAGATCCTGAAAAAGTTCAATACATTTTATGCTGCTTATCCTAGAAATAAGCAGTGTATTTTCCCCAACTCATTTTAAGAATGGTCTATGGACTTTTCCTTTAGGAAGCTGTCCAGACCTTTTTTAAACCCCGCTAAGCTAACCGCCTTTACCACATTCTCTGGCAATGAATGCTAGCTGCATTCCATTTGTTGAGTAATACATAGAGATTATTTTATTTTTGTTACATTTGTACCCCACGCTTTCCCACTCATAGCAGGTTCAATGCGGCTTACATATTATATACAGGTACTTATTTGCACCTGGGGCAATGGAGGGTTAAGTGACTTGCCTTATTTTTAAGCGTTTTTGTCATTCACCAGATGGAAAGCAGGACCATAAAAGTGGATTTACTGAAATGTATTAAACACAAAGGTCTACCTAGTGAAGAGAGGCCTAGATCAGTGATTGAACCCTCTCTATTGGGATTTCCTAAATATCCCTAACTATCTCACCTGTCTTCTATACCTTGGAACCTTAAACTTTCCAAAATTAAACTCTGGCCAGGTTAACCTATGGTGATGCATAAAATCCCCTGTACGTTACTGGTGAGAATAACCAGACAGATGTGAATCTTCCCCTTCAGATTTCTATCTTCCCATTTCTCTCTCTCTCTCTCTCTCTCTCTCTCTCATGTTGATTTGTTTGATCGCTACATAAAAGATTTTCAGAATGTTATGCCATGAAAACATGACACCATGAGGCATATTTTCAAAGCACTAAGCCTTCCAAAGTTCCATAGAAACCTATGGAACTTTGTAAGGCTAAGTGCTTTGAAAATACGCCTCAATGTCTTCTCAGTTTCAGTACCTCACGTTGTAAGACCCAAGTAGATTTTTAACACTGCTGCTTATGACTTACAAAACGCTTACGTATATTAACAGAGTTCATAAGTCTGCCTCTTGCCTGAATTGGCTTCTACAGGTCTGCACAGAATGAGTCTCTCCCAGTCAGACCTGCCAGTTCAGTCCTTTAAATCTCCAGTTGTTGGCATTGCGTTTGCTAAATGTCTGGGTTGTGTCAGAACCCTGTGTCAAACACAATTGGCTATTAAGTGCTTGTAATTAACCCTCCTTGTAATAATTAGCCCCAGAGCAAAAGGTCATAGAGGTTGGTGAATCCATTTATCTATTGTCATCCTTAATTCCACATGGCTAGTATCATAATGTTGGGATGATGGTGTTGGGAGATGTCAAATAGGATAAACTGGATTGGACTGGCCTGTACTTGACTGGGAAACCTCCAAGGACCTTGGATGTTACACACCTCCTCTTTAACTAATATCAGCTAATCTGCCAACACGGTGTTAGGGACACTCTCTCCTCTGAGAAAGTACTGACCTAGGATTAGGTGACAGTTTCTCTCTTTTCCAGTACAAATGTCCCAGCAGGGGGCACATTTCCCTCTAAACTGATGATGAAGCAGTATCCCAGCATGGTCTTCTTTCACCTGATCCTTTCATCAGCTATGCAGCCCACCTTGCTCAGCATTCTTCCTGTACTACCCCAGAACAGCCGATACATTCCAGGACCCACGTGTGTCTCTCGGCTTATCTGAGCTGCGTGGCATAAGAACATAAGAGTAGCCATGCTGGGTCAGACCAATGGTCTATCTAGCCAAGGGAAATCTTGCCTCACCAATCTGCTACATTTCTTTGAAGGCGTGAATAAACATGTATCCTGTTTTCCAAGCAGTGGCCAAGCCAGGTCACAAGTACCTGGCAGAAACCCAAATCGTGGCAACACTCCAGACTACAAATCCCAGGGCAAGAAGTTGTTTCCCCATGTCTGTCTCAATAGCAGACTACGGACTTTTCCTCCAGGAATTTGTCCAAACCTTTTTTTAAACCCAGGTACGCTAACCACTGTTACCACCTCCTCCGGGAAAGAGTTCCAGAGCGTAACTATTCTTTGAGTGAAAAAATATTTCCTCCTATTTGTTTTAAAAGTATTTAATCTGTGTAGCTTCCTCGAGTGTCCCCTAGTGTTTATATTTTGAGAATGAGTGAGTATAAAATCGATTTAGTTCTACTCATTCTACACTACTCAGGATTTTGTAGACCTCAATCATACCTCCCCTCATCTGTCTCTTTTCCAAGATGAAGAGCCCTAACCTCCTTAGCCTTTCCTCATATGTTATGAGTTTATATTGTTGTTCAGAATGGATGGATTGTACAAGGTAAATCGCAAACTGGTCAATTTCAGTGAAAGAAAGTAACTGAAAACCGGCTATTTGGGGGGGGGGGGGGCATTCTGGGGGTGGAGTCAGCATTTAGCCAGTTAAGTGCTGATGTTCAGAACTGAACCGGTCGAGTTGACAGCATAAAAATCAGTCCTATCTTTATACAGTGACCCATTGCCGTTTAAGTGCTGAATACCGCACTTAACCAGATATGTGTTAGCTGGCTCTGCAAACCCAGAAATTCAATACCAGTACCCGGATATGGCCCCACATTGGGCTGTAAGAAGCAGGCATTTATTACATCTAGGAATTTTACCTCCCTAGCGCACCCTGAGGCAGAAATGAGTGTCCTTTGGATTTTGTGGATTTTAGTTTGGCAATCCGCAGAGCCTGAGAGGAATTCCTGCATGCCGGGAGCACAGATTTTTTTGTTTAGGCAACAATCACACTGTATTCCTGCCAGTATTGTCTGTCCTTAGCTTGTTTACAAAGGGATGAACTTATGGCGAAGATGATGACTGATATCCAGGTTCCCAGTGAGCTCCCCGACATATGAGGCAGATTCACGAGCTACTGAACGGTTGAGTTTCAATACAGGCTTTAACAAAGCGGGAAAGGCTCCTGCCTGCTTAAATACTGCCCAATGCCCTATTATTTGTAAATAACACATGTTACCACCAATTAGTGCATGCTAATTGACCAACAAGAGGGATTATTGCCAGGGCCGCCGAGAGACCAAGCCGGGCCCGGGGCAAGGCCACCCCGCTGCCGCCCCCCCCCCCCCCGTCGCTCCCCCTGCCACTGCCGCCCCACCCCCGCCGCTGCAGTCCTCGGTCTCACCTGCCTGCCTCCACGGCTCCGTGCCCCCTTCATTCAAAGCGGCAGTCGCAGATCTCATCTCTTCTGGCCTTCCCTCCCTGTGTCCCGCCCTCGTCTGATGTAACTTCCAGTTTCCGCGAGGGCGGGACACAGGGAGGGAAAGCCAGAAGAGATGCGATCTGCCCGGAGCCAAGGAGGCAGGCAGGTGAGACCGGGGACTGCAGCGCCGGCGGCCTGACCCCGGCACCGGGCCCCCCTTGGAGGCCCAGGGAATTTTGCCCCCCCCCCCCCCACCCTCTCGGCGGCCCTGATTAGTGCCAGAATGCAGCTTAGGAAATGGGCCTCTAAGCTTGTTGATGAGGCAGCAGAGGGTGAGGTGACTTTCCCAGGGTCACAGGGTTGAATCCTGGCCTCCCCTGGTTCTCAACCCAATGTTCTAAGCGCTAAACCTCCAGATTCTATATACGGCACTCAAATTTGCACACGCAATTTAATTTTGTAACGAGCCAATTAGCGCCAATAATTGGGTACTGACAATTACTGGCACTAATTGGCAATGCGCATCTTGCTAAGCGCTATTCTGTACAGACGCGCACGTTTTTCTTAGTGCACAGCTGAAAGGGGGCGTGGCCATGGGAGGGGCGTGGATAGGTCGGGGGTGTTTGTGTGCCTAATTTACACCGGGTTTCAGTTGGTGTAAATCTTCAGATCCCAGCACTGTGCACTGTTCTATAAACGGTGCCCAACTCGAAGTGTCATTTATAGAATAGTGCTCGGTGGGCTTTTTTTTTGGCACCATTTCCTGAATCAAGTCCCAAGGGAGCAACTTTATAAAGTGCTGCCTAGAGGTAGACACCAATTACATGAAGCAAAGGTACCATGAAATTGCGCACTAGGTGCTTTTCCTAAGTGTCATAGCATGTAGCTGCCAAGGTGGGGCGTGGGCTATATCAGTGGCATCGCTATGGGTGGGCACAGGCCCACCCATTCTTGGCTCAGGCCCACCCTGTCTGGCCACCCTCGACAGTGGCCGCCTTGCTCCCCTCTCTCCCTCTTCTGTGCCCCCAGATCCAGCGTTTGCCCCCTGCCCGCTGCCCAGTAACACCCCCGTTCTCTGTACCCCCTCCCTGCAGGAGCAGCAATGCACGTCCGCTGCCTGCACGGGCCTCTGTGCAAGAATCTCTCTGCCCGCGTCCTGCTGTCGTTGATGAGGCTTCCTTTTTCTTCTCCAGCAGGATGTGCCAGAGTGAAGCCTGATGTTGAGCAGGCTGGGGAGGAGTTGCCAGGCTGCGGGCAGGGGCAGAAGAGAGAAATGCAATACAAAGGCTCACCCATCTTAAATCTGGGCCTATAACCGATCTGGCTAGACCCCTGGGACTTACTTGTGGACGGAGCATGGGTGTGTCTCCCAGTTAGGAGAATAGTTCATACAATACCATAAACCACACATGTCACTTGGAGCATTTTGATGTGTCCGCTTATGCCTGCCATTGACATAGTGAAAGAGGGCACACCAGAGCTGACCTTACACTAGTTTTCTGTAACAAAACCTTGGCGCTGAGATGTGGTTTTAGAATTGGCGTTAAGCGCGCAGCATTGGGGCAGCTAGACTGAGACACCAGTTTATAGCAAGTACTCCACTGTAGGATAAAACTCAAAACAGAGCCTCTACTAACTTCAAAGTTAATTATAATACTGCATACTTTTCCCCACTTGTGCTCAGTGTCAAATTTGCAAAGAAGCTTTTTGTGCAGCTAAAGCACCAATTTACCCGAAGAAATCCCAGTGAAGAGTCCCCTGAAAAGAAAGCCTGCAGGCTCTAGTATTGCAGCTGTTGTCGGGCCGAAACAAAATCCAGACATTAGCAGCAGCGATAGCAAGAAAGTACGTAGCGTGGCAGGAATCGGTGTCTCACCAGCGCGAGGCTGAGCAGGATTCCTCCACATGGGCAAAGCATCAGACGCAGAAGGCTCTCTGTTCCTGGCAGTGGGCGGCTCTGAGCCGGGAAGCGCGAGGGGGCCGCCGTGCAGGGCTCACGCTTCTTGTCCAGCTGTTTCCATTCACGAGAAGGGAGACTTTGGGTTCCAGCTCATGCTGCAGTAAGACAAGTCGCTGTCACGTGCATGAGGTGGAGGAAACATGCCCAGAACTGCTGAAAGGAAAACACGCTGCCTTGTGTTGCTTGGCTTAATGCAGAAGCTCAAGCTTACCCTTCTCCTCTTGGCCTTGCTGTCTTTCAATTTTATTTTTTTTTTTTTAAGGGGGAGTTTCTGAGAGTTAAGTTACACAGCTCCTTAGGAGTGGGTTCCCGGTTGCTGTTGTTAGGAATGATAAATTGATACCACATGCATGCAGTGTCCAGACAAAAAGTCTCTGTATTCCTGGGGAAGATCTTGCAGCTGGTGTCTGAGTTAATAGGCAGACTCCTGCAAGGTAAACAGGGTCTGGAAGGATGGGACACAGAAATAATTTCCTCTCCTTACCAGTGAAAGCTTAGGTTAACTTTTATTTAGATTTGAATCCTGTCTGAGTATGCAGCCTCATTTCTACAACCAAATATAGAATGATCTGTTGTTTGAGTTGAGCAGCGCTGTGGGTTTGAGTCCTGGGCACAGTGAGGGTAATTTTCTGCAGGCCTGAGGTTCAGCGCTGGGATTCTGCGCAGTTACAAGGCAGCATGGATAAATGTCTCTTGTCTGTCCCCTTCTTCTCTACTGCTAATTCCAGACTCCGTTCCTTTTATCTCGCTGCACCTCACGCCTGGAATAGACTTCCCGAGCCTGTACGTCTAGCCCCGTCTTTGGCCGTTTTCAAATCCAGGCTAAAAGCCCACCTCTTTAATGCTGCTTTTGACTCCTAACCATTACTCACTTGCACTGTACCCTTTTATCCCCACCTCTCTTTAATTCCCTTTAGTTGTTCTGTCTGTTTGCCTGTCCTATTTAGATTGTGAGCTCTTTGAGCAGGGACTGTCTTTTCATTTATGGTGTACAGCGCTGCGTATGCCTTGTAGTGCTATAGAAGTGATTAGTAGTAGTAGTGTAGAAGCCTGCCTTTGCAGTTCAGCAGCGTGGCCGCGCAGGCTTCTATTTCTGTGAGTCAGGACGTCTGACTCACAGAAACAGAAGCCTGCGCGGCCGCATTGCTGATCTGCAAGGGCAGGCTTCTAGATGGAATGTTGCTATTGGAGGAGTAGCCTAGTGGTTAGTGCAGTGGAACATGGGATGTTGTTACTATTTGAGATTCTGGAATGTTGCTATTACTTGAGATTCTGCATGGAATGTTGCTACTATTGGAGATTCTGTTGCTACTATTGAGATTCTACATGGAATGTTACTAGTGGAGGAGTAGCCTAGGGGTTAGTGCAGTGGGACATGGAATGTTGTTACTATTTGAGATTCTGGAATGTTGCTATTACTTGAGATTCTGCATGGAATGTTGCTACTATTGGAGATTCTGTTGCTATTACTTGAGATTCTGCATGGAATGTTGCTACTATTTGAGATTCTACATGGAATGTTGCTAGTGGAGGAGTAGCCTAGTGGTTAGTGCAGTGGGACATGGAATGTTGTTACTATTTGAGATTCTGGAATGTTGCTATTACTTGAGATTCTGCATGGAATGTTGCTACTATTGGAGATTCTGTTGCTACTATTTGAGATTCTACATGGAATGTTGCTACTATTGGAGATTCTGTTGCTACTATTGGAGATTCTACATGGAATGTTGTACTATTGGAGATTCTGTTGCTACTATTGGAGATTCTACATGGAATGTTGCTACTATTGGAGATTCTGTTGCTACTATTTGAGATTCTATATGGAATGTTGCTACTATTTGAGATTCTACATGGAATGTTGTTATTCCACTAGCAACATTCCATATTTAGATTGTGAGCTCTTTGAGCAGGGACTGTCTTTTTGTGTATGGTGTACAGCGCTGCGTATGCCTTGTAGCGCTATAGAAGTGATAAGTAGTAGTAGCATTTGGGTGTGACTGCTTAACCTTGTCATTGGCTAGTGTTAACGTACATGACTAAATGTTGCAGTTGTGTGCGTAACTGTCGGTATTCCGATAACCTTAGCGTGTTAAGTTCTAGGCCCTGAGCCATCCATGCCACTCCATGTTCACACCCCCTTTCAATTACATGCTACAGAATTTGCACAAGCATGAAACTGCAAATTAGTGCCAGTTACCCCTAATTGTGTCCAATAATTGGTTAGTGTAATTAACAGCTAATTTGTCAATGAAGTTACTTGCGTAACTGTAGGTATTTATAAGCGTGCACAAACTGGGCGCTCGAGATTCTAGAATGAGGGGCACTGTGGACAAACACCTTCTGCTGTGTTATTTTTCAAATGCCACTTGTGTCAACAGCTTCTCTGCCGACGCATTTTTTTTAGTCCGTAGCCCAAAATCAGACATTGTAGCTTTTTGACGGCCAATTTATGTGACCTGCCTGGATCAGTCTAGAGCAAGTTACTTTACTTAAGATATATTAATTTTGTTGGTGGATCCAGGTCGGGACCAATAATCCCTGAGGTGGGGGGGGGGGGGGGGGGTGACGTTGGCGGAACAATCCACACTCTCTATTCTCCACTGATTTTGGTCTTGGCTCTTCTTAGTTGTTGTGGACTGATTTAAATAGCTGGTTTCTTCTGCATTTATGTAGTCTTCTTTTGATATAATCTGTTGCTTTTCTTTTTCTGTTCAAGTGATAATATTTAGAATTTTATTTGCAAAATTACAAAAAGAGCCTGTAAGCAAAAGTGACAAAGATCTCACAACAATAGCAAAAGGAAACTTAGTCTCTTTTTTGTTTATTCTGGACTCTGCACTCCAGTGAGACTCCTCTTTGTTTCTCTTTCAGTTGTACACCTTCAGAATTCGTTTAGCCATCCCACTGGCAGTCTCTTCTCTTTGTCGATCTCAGACACCTCTTGTGTCTTCTCCTGCTTCTCAGGACCAGTATCTTCTGTTTCTGTCCGTTCAGCATTACTCGTCTGTGTCCTTGTCCTTATACCCTCTCCATGCCCAGCATCTATTCTCTATCTCCCTGTCCCTCTACTCTCCTCCCTCTTCCCTTCCTCATGCACTTCTACTTTGGGGCCTGTACCTCTCCCTCTCTCTTCCCATCCGCCCCCTTCAGGGTCCTCTATTGCTCCCTCTTGGGCTTCCAATGTATCTCTCACTCTCTTCCACACCTTCACTCCTCTCTCACCCCTCCCCCAGGATCTAGCAGTCTCCTTTCCCAGGTCCAGCACCTCTGTCTCCCTCCCTCCTTCCCTCTACAAGTACAGCGGTTCTCCCCTTTCCTTCCACCCCAACCTTGCAGTTCCAGCCTCTCTGACTCTCCCTCTCCTCCCTGCAGCTGGATGGTTCTGCTAATGTGCCTTGATCACTGCCAGTAGTGATACTGCAGCGAAGGGGGGCCTTGACCTTCCCAGTGATGCCTACCACCCACTCAGAACAGGAAGTTGATTCAGAGGAGGGGGGAGGCATCATTGGGAGGGGCATGAGGCAGCTTGCTTTCATTGCTGCAGTGTCGCTACTGGCAGCGATCAAGTCAAATTAGCAGTACAATCAGGCTGCAAGAGAGGGAAAAATGCCGGCACCTGAAGCCGACAACAGTCTGGGACAGTGTCTAGAGGTCATGAAGGGGACACTAATTGCTGTAGTGAAAGCAGGTCAGGTCTGTGAGGTCAGGTTGTCAAGGTAGGCTAGGTTCTAGCATGTGGGGGGGGGTGTAAAGCCTGGTGTTAGCCCTTAGTCCAGACATGCTGGGTGTTGCAGGGAAGTCTATGCTACTACTACTACTACTTATCATTTCTAAAGCGCGCTACTAGACGTACGCAGCGCTGTACACTTGAACATGAAGAGACAGTCCCTGCTCGACAGAGCTTACAATCTAATTAGGACAGACAGAACAAACAAGAGATAAGGGAATATTAAAGTGAGGATGATAAAATAAGGGTTCTGAACAAAGTGAATAAGGGTTAGGAGTTAAAAGCAGCATCAAAAAGGTGGGCTTTTAGCTTAGATTTGAAGACGGCCAGAGATGGAGCTTGATGTACCGGCTCAAGAAGTCTATTCCAGGCATATGGTGCAGCAAGATAAAAGGAACGGAGTCTGGAGTTAGCAGTGGAGGAGAAGGGTGCAGATAAGAGAGATTTACCCAGTGAACGGAGTCTATGCCCAGGAATCAACAAGAGAATACCCCTGGCCATTTCCTATAGAGTAGCAACTAAGCCCAATCCTGTAGGTGGGCCTGGAAGGTTAGGGAGACAGTGTATTCTTCTGATTGCAGAGGGTAAGCATCTTTTTCATGAACCCTGAAAGCTAGAAGTAAACAGCGTGTCCTGGAAACACAAGCTAAACTACTCTGTCTACTAGATAGCAGGGCCTAGAACAGGGAGATAGCAGGGCCTAGAACAGGGAGACTGTCTATTCCAATGAGAGATAGAAAGGTGGCTACTTACTTCTGCAAGCTGGCCTGAATGCTGTGCCTTAGCTGTCACACCTGGCTCAGCATTACCCCAAGTACAGTGTGGAAATAGCCACATTAGAAGGGTTCCTTTTTCTACCAAGCTGGCTGGAATAGCCCAAGCCAGTAGGTTCTTTGAATTCACAGAGAGTTGGAGTCAAAAGAAAAAGACTGGAGGGGTTGCCTGTCTCTGTATATCTGAGGAGAGAGAGAGACACACACAGCTGGGCTCAGTTCACCAGGAGAGGTTCCTGCACCCCTAAAGGGAAGGGGCTCCAGGAAATACTAAATCAACAAGGGTCCCAGGAAGACCTAGAAAGGAGTGAGTGAGAGGATTGCCTGTTGAAAATATTACTGTGTATCAACTGAAGAAACTGTAACTACCTCAAGTGTTCGTGCAACCATTCACTTTGATGACTGTTCCTGAAGTTTGCCCCCCCCCCCCCCCAACACACACACTCATTTGGTTCCTATAACATTCCTCCCCACTCCTGCCCCAGAAGAGCAGTTATCTTATTGTTTCTTTTGCCCTCAGAAAGGTCCTCTTAAAACCACATGACCATTCTGGGTCGTTGTTACTCTTCATGATCAAAAGGTCACTAAAAGGAAGAGACCCATGATAACATGAGAGGACCCTTTAGGAGGGCATGAAGCATTGGGAAATCTGTCTATCAACCAAGTATTACTACTGAATTATATTGTGAATATATTATTGTTTGGTTTCTTTCCAGTCTGATTTGTTGAAACCTTCCTTACAAACACTTTGCCACAAAAGTGGACTGATTAAAATTTTCTAAGCCTCTTCTTCTGTTGTTAAAATCTGTTCATAAAACACGTGTTAACGTATCTTAAAAATTGTCCCTGCTTACTTTCAATAAGAATGTATTTAAATATTCCATTGCAATCAGAGTTTAGGTCCAGGTGGGCATAAGGGAGGGGAAGTTTAGGAGGTAGGGGGAAGAGTTCAAACGTCTGGTTTCTGTATATTATAGTGTTATATTAAAAGAAGGAAGGGTAGTAGGGGGGAGTATGTGTTAACAGCTGGATGATAGTCTGTATACCTTCCTATCTGATTCTTTACGAAAGAGGAAGTTATGGGGGTTTGTTATCAAATAGTGTTGGATTCAAAGCAGAGTTCGGGGAGGGAAGGGGTGGGGGGTGAAAAATTAAAAACTTGACGTCTGATGATGTTACTGGGATTTTATGCTTGTACCATATTTGTGTTTCACGCTGTATCAATTGATGTGCAAGCATTGTGTGTTCACGTCAATAAAAACATGAAAACTAAATATTCCATTGCAGTTAATCTAGTTTTATAGGATTCATTCATGTTTTCAGTTAGTTATGGAGCGTGAGCATGCTGAAGAAGATGGCTCATCTTAAACATGTTCTTTGTCTTTCCACAGAATTCTATCCGGCATAACCTGTCTCTGCACAGCAGGTTCATCAGGGTACAGAACGAAGGCACAGGAAAAAGTTCTTGGTGGATGATCAACCCTGAAGGTGGAAAGGGTGGAAAGGCCCCGCGAAGACGTGCCGTTTCCATGGACAACAGTAACAAGTACACAAAGAGCCGAGGCCGAGCGGCCAAGAAAAAGGCCGCTACTCAGACGGCCCCAGAAGGAAGTGAGGACAGCCCTTCCCAGTTGGCTAAGTGGCCTGGGAGCCCTACGTCCCGTAGCAGTGATGAGTTAGATGCTTGGACAGACTTCCGCTCTCGGACAAATTCCAACGCTAGTACAATAAGTGGCCGTTTGTCCCCTATACTGGCCACCGAGATAGAGAATGTTCAAGATGATGACTGCCCACTTTCTCCCATGTTGTATGGAAGTCCAGGAAGCTTGTCTCCATCTGTAAATAAACCAAGTACTGTTGAGCTGCCTAGGTTGACTGATATGGCAGGCACCATGAACTTGAATGATGGATTAACAGAAAACCTCATGGATGACCTGTTGGACAACATTACTCTTACTTCTTCCCAGCAGTCATCTCCAGGGGGCCTCATGCAGAGAAGTTCTAGCTTTACATATGGTTCCAAAGGTTCAAGCCTTGGTTCCTCTTCGGCAAATTTCAACAATTCTATTTTTGGACCATCTGCCCTGACTTCTTTGCGCCAGTCACCCATGCAGACCATCCAGGAGAATAAGCAAGCTACTTTTTCTTCCATGAACCATTATAGTAACCAGACTCTGCAGGATCTGCTGACACCTAACTCGCTGAGCCACAGTGATGTCTTGATGACACAGTCAGATCCACTCATGTCCCAAGCCAGCACAGCAATGTCTGCCCAGAACTCACGAAGAAGCATCATACTGCGGAATGACCCTATGATGTCATTTGCCGCTTCTCCAAACCAGGGAGGTTTAGGCAACCAGAACTTACTCCAGCACCAAGCCCAGAGTTCTTTGCTAAGTGGCAGCCATACCTTGTCAATTCCATAAGTAATGCTGGCTTAAACGACACTAACACTGCCGGTTCAACCAAACACCAGCAACCATCCTCTGCCGCTCATTCTATGCAAACACTTTCTGAGGCCTTTTCAGGCTCTTTGTATTCCACTAGCATGAACCTTCCAGTCCTTGGCCATGAGAGGTTCCCAAGCGATTTGGACCTGGATATATTCAATGGAAGTTTGGAATGTGACATGGATTCCATCATCCGAAATGAACTAATGGATGCAGACGGGTTGGATTTTAACTTTGATTCCCTCATCTCAGCTCAGAATGTGGTGAGCCTGAACGTGGGGAGTTTCAGTGGTGCTAAGCAGACCTCATCACAAAGCTGGGTACCAGGCTGAAGGGTCTTTCAGAAGAGGAGAACAGGGCAAGGCAGGTTAGTGCCCTAGAAAGAATTTCATTTTCGATTTATTTATCTGGCTTGATTCACCACTAAGTGACAGTAGGTGGCTGATATTTAGACCACAGGAGGTAGCCAGGCTGCCTCCCGTGGTCAGCACTGAGCCTGCATATTCAGGCCGTTTCTGGTGACCAACATTGAATGTCCTGCTTATTCTTGACCAGCTTCAACTTAACCGGCCAAGCCAATATTCAGCACTGACCGGTTAAGCTTGAACCAGCCAGAGATATTCCAGGTATTGACACGGCCATGTTTGACCACCAAACTTGGCCGGCGACGTGCTGAAAAATCTGCAGATAGCTGGTTATATCGCAATATACAACAAAAACAGGGTGGAAAAGAACCAAGTCCAAGACATCAGTCCAAACACCAGGATAAGGTGCTCCAAACACAACTTTAGTTGGACCCTACACGGTCCGTGTTTCGGCTACAAAAGCCTTCCTCAGGGGTCAATCAATGAGTGCTCAGCTATATATCGATTGATGATGGAGCGCATGAATATCTATCACTTGGTCAAAATGTGTGCAACGTCCAACCGGAACAAATTCAAATTTTTTGTTGTGTTCTGTTCTTTTGGAAAGTGTGAACCCCATTTGTGTTTGCGTATATCGCAATATAACCATCTATCTGCTAAGCGCTAACCGGCGATATTCAGCAGGAGACAGCTGGCCATCTCCCGCTGGACATCGCTGAATAGCTGGCTAAGTACCATTTGACTAACCAGGTGCCGTTCCTGACTGGTTAAATGGTTTTTGAATATCAGTGGTAGAGTTCTTCAGTTGTTTACAGTAATAAAATTTAACATCAGTCTGGTCAATATCCAGCCTAGAACAGTCGGTATTTTATAAATGCTACCTGGCAGAGTCTGAATTACATCTTGATATCCAATGCCGGGTCATATCCGGCTATCAGCTCTGAATACCCAGCTCTGGAGCACCACAGAACTGAGTGCCAGGTATTGCCAGTATTCAGAAGAGGTACCCAGCTAGCTTTTTCTGTCCGGTACCTCCATTGCATATTGGCAGCACCTGGATAACTCCCAGCTGCACTCCAGACTGCCTGGGCACGAACTGGGTAATGCCAAAGCAGTCTGTCTGGGTTTTCAGGTAAGTGTTGCTGAAAATCCAAGAATGACATGGTCAGCAGAAGTTATGTGATATGCAGAGAATTTCTTCTGAATATTGAGCTCAGTATTTCTAATATTGTACGTGCAAAAAAAAAAACCAGCAAATAACACACAATTCTGTCCATCTCGTCATTTTAAACGAAGGAAAAGTCCTAAAACTAGACTAAGTCTTTACTTTTAATTAACAGTTTGAGCAGTTTTACTCCACGCATTTTTTGAATTCCGGCGCTGTTTTTGGAAAACCTTCCCAGTAGAAGTGGTGAGAACAAAAAAAACAAAAACAGTAATGGAATTCAAAAAACACATGGGATAAACAGAGAGGATCTCCAGTTGCCTGACAGAAAGATTGGTGGCCCACATGGCAAATAAGAAGGTAATTTTAAAACAGGTGACCCAGGTAACAAGTCCAAGTAGCAACCTACTTTGGTGCTATTTTAAGGTCAGGTATACACATAAAGTAGCACATATGAGTTTATCTTGTTGAGCAGACTGGATGGACCGTGCAGGTCTGTCTCTGCCGTCATCTACTATGTTACTATGTTTATATAGACAACATAACTGCCAATTATAAAACAGCATAACTTGCATGTAAAATGCATTCACATACACTTACGAGACTGCGTTGATCTGTGATGTTGCTGGAAGATCAGAAGACTGCTGTGCCGAGAGCAGGAAGAGAAGGGGAAGACGACAGACCACAAGTGGGGAGATAGATACCGGGCTGTGGGAAAGGGGGAGGAGGGAGGGAGAATGTCCAAGGGGGAAAGAGAGAGAGAGAGAGAGATGGATGATGCATTGGGGAGGGGGGGAAAGAGATGTGCACTAAACCCGCAAGGGGGAGGGGGAGAGAGACATGCATTACACCCGCAAGGGGGGAGACAGAGAGCTATGGATGATGCACCCATGGGGAGAGGGGGAGAGAGAGATGGATGAAGCACCCACTAGGGGAGGTTGTGGGGAGGAGAGAGAGAGAGAAATGGAGGATACACCCGCAACGGGGGGGGGGGGGGGGGGGGGAGAGAAGAAAAAAGAAATGCTAGATTGTGGGGAGTTGGGGTGAGAACAAATGAAGGTGAGAGAAAAGATGGACGCACAGAGGGAGAAAGAGAGAGAGAGAATGGGATGGGGCGCAGGTAGTGAGCTGCCTAGGTAGTGAGCAGAGAGAAAAGAGTAAGAGAGGGGGAGATATTGTACCATGGGGTGGGTCCAGGAGAGAGATGCTGGCCCTGGGATGGGGGATGCAGAAGATAGAGAGGAGAAGAGGAGAAGCTGAACACAGGGGAGGGACAGGGGCATAGAGGGATAAGAACATGAGAGTAGCCATACTGGATCAGACCAATGGTCCATCTAGCCCAGTGTCCTGTTTTCCAAACAGTGCCCAAGCCAGGTCACCTGGCAGAAACCCAATTAGCAGCAACATTCCATGCTACCAATCCTGGGGCAAGAAGTTGCTTCCACATGTCTGTCTCAATAGCAGACTATGGACTTTTCCTCCAGGAATTTGTCCAAACCTTTTCTAAATCCAGATATGCTAACTGCTGTTACTACATCCTCTGGCAAAGAGTTCCAGAGCTTAACTACTTGTTGAGTGAAAAAATATTTCCTCCTGTTTGTTTTAAAAGTATTTCCATGTAACTTCCTCGAGTGTCCCCTAATCTTTGTACTTTTGTAACGAGTAAAAAAAATTGATTTACTTCTACTCATTCAACACCACTCTGGATTTTGTAGACCTCAATCATATCTCCCCTCATCCATCTCTTTTCAATTCATTTCTTGTATACTGCTAATATCCCCTTTCCATGTTTCAGTGTGGTTTACATTCAGGTGAGACAAAAGCAGATAATGTTAGTGTGAGGTATGAGAAACATTAGAAACCATTGGTGTAATGCATGAGACCAAAAACATTAAAAGAAAGGATAATGGATGATACTAGGAAGTAGACGTCATGATGGATTATTATGAAGCAGTCTTTGGGAAGAGAAAGGTTCTTAGCCTCTTTCTGAAGATGAGGTTTCTGTTTTCTATTCTGATGGGAATAGGTAGAGAGTTCCATATTTTGACCCCAAATACAGGGAATAGAGAGCTGAAAATCTTTTTTCTAATTGTCTTTTGAAATGGTGATGCAAGCATTAGTTGTTGTTGTTTCAGTCTGTTACACTGGACCAGATATAGCGAAGCGGTCTTAGCAGTTCAGAGGTGAAGCCCTGTAAGATTTGAAAAACTAAACAAGCAGCTTTGAACCTGAGTCTTTCTGCTGTGGGAAACCAGTTCAGTTTGTTTAGATGAGTTGAAACACTAGTATATCTGTTCATTCTGTATATTAGTTTAGCAGCTTCGATCTGTATGATTTGCATTTTTTTTCTGATATTGAAACTTAATACCAAGAAATAGAACGTTACAGTAATCCAAATGAGGTAGAACTAACATTTGGACTAGTAGTGCGAAGGCTTTTTGGTCGAGGAATGATCTGACTAGATGTAGCAGTCTCATTTTGAATAGTGTTTTCTTCCACAGCTGATTAATATGGGAAGAGAAGGTGAGTGATGAATCGAGCAAGACCCATAATAATCTGGTTTCAGATTCGACTGTAAAGCTTTGACCACTGGACAACGATAAATTGATGATGAGACCTCAACTCCAAGCTGAAGAGCCCTAACCTCCTTTAGCCTTTCCTCTTACAAGAGGAGTTCCATCCCAATTATCATTTTGGTCACTCTTCTTTGAACCTTTTATAATTCCGCTATATCTTTTTTGAGATACGATCAGGTACCGCATACAGTTCAAGCTTCTCCTATTAACCTACAAATGCACTCGATCTGCAGCCCCTCCTTACCTCTCTACCCTCATCTCCCCTTACGTTCCTACCCGTAACCTCCGCTCTCAAGACAAATCCCTCCTCTCAGTACCCTTTTCCACCAGGCTCCGCCCTTTCTGCCTCGCCTCACCCCATGCCTGGAATAAACTCCCTGAGCCCATACGCCAGGCCCCCTCCCTGTCCATCTTCAAAGCTTTGCTCAAAGCCCACCTCTTCAATGTCTCCTTCGGCACCTAACCACCATACCTCTATTCAGGTAATCTAGACTACCCCCACTTGACGCTTGACATTTCGCCCATTAGATTGTAAGCTCTTTTGAGCAGAGACTGTCCTTTTTGTTAAACTGTACAGCGCTGCGTAACCCTAGTAGCGCTCTAGAAATGTTAAGTAGTAGCGACCAGAACTGAACGCAGTATTCATGGTGCGGTCGCACCATGGAGCGATACAAAGGCATTACAGTATTTTCGCTCTTATTCACCCATCCCTTTCCTAATAATTCCTAGCATCCTGTTTGCTTTTTTGGCCGCTTCTGCACAATGAGCAGAAGATTTAAGCATATTATCTGCAATGGCACCAAGATCTTTTTCTTGAGTGCTGACCCCCAAAGTGGACCTTAACTTCAGGTAACTATGATTCAGATTATTTTTGCTCAGTCACACAAGGAAACACTTTACGAATGAGAATGGCCACTCCTGTCCTACATTCCCCAGAGGAAGCCACCACAACCTTCTGTGCCCAATCACTGCGCAATTTAGTATGTTCAGAGTCTGAAAGCCAGGTTTCTTATAGGCAAGGTTTACGAAACGCCTAGCCAACCGCCTGCGGTTATCCCGTAACCACTTAGAGGGTCTATCCCCAGCACAGCTCAGGTTGGTCTGCACCTGCCGCTTCTGCTCTACCCTCCTTCCACCGACTGGGTCACAACTGCCTCTGGGTGAGTCTCCCACTCTCAGATTATCCCCAGTGATTTCTAGGTTACTGGAGTCACACTTCCAGTGGTCCCACAGTTCCCAGAAAGCACTCACAGACCAACCCCCAAAACACCAGGATTCTTTATCAGTCCAGACAAGCAAAGCGAACAATTTTGTTCTCATAAAAATAATGAACACTGAACAGAAAATGTGCAATCAGCAAACAATAACATGTGAATGGTTTTACTCCTGTGTGTATTCTCTGGTGCTTTGTTAGCTGTGATTTATGAATAAAGCTTTTTCTTCATTCAATGCATGTAAACAGTTTCATTCCTGAGTGGATTCTAAGCTGCTTGAACAATATTTTTCCGGCAACTGAAATTATTCTTACACTCTGTACTTGAAACTGGTCTCTCTCCTCGGTGAAATTTTGCATTTCTTGTGCAGCTTTCTTCCTGGTTGAAGTTACTGTCATAACCAGGACATGAAGATATTCTTCGATTAGTATTTTCCTGATATTTTGTAATGTTTGCTTTGTGTATATTTTTGATATCGTTTCATGGTAGTCGTATTAAGGTTTTAATTTACTGTTCTCAAGTTTACCTCATTTACCCCCCTGTTTGCTGGGCTATGCTAGCAGCATATGTGCGCTAATGCCAACACAGCCCTTTGAATGGGCTGTGTTGGCGTTGTTGCGCAGCAGCCGCTAGCACGGCTTAGTAAACGGGGTTATTGTATTTATGTTAGTCATTTTTACTGTTAACAAAATTGTAAGTTTTATGTTAAACTGTACCAGCTGAACACTGCCTTGGGTGAATCTCTTCATAAAGGCGGTTAATAAATCCCAATAAATAAATAAAATATTGATACAGCTTGTCCTATATTCTATAATTGTACATATTCCAGTTTCTTTATTTTTCAGGTGCTTCATTAGCTCCTTTCTCATACTGAAATCTTGCTCATACTTAGAGCATGTAAAATGTGTGTCTTTTATACATGTTTCCTGTTGTTCTAAATCCCTCTTTTGACGGAAGGGTTTTCCACAGTCTTCAGGGTCAGATTGCCCTGGTAATGTCTCTGCTAAGAGGTCAGGTGTGGGATCACTATCCCGACACGCTTCTGGTAGGCTGCACGCAGCTAACACTATAGCTGTGCGACTTGCATAGGCCTTTAACATATTTACATGAAAGCAGGGGTGTAGTCAGACCTCGCCTCGGGAGAGGGCCAGAGCCCAAGGTGGGGGGTGGGCACATTTTTTCTTCACACAAGCCAACTGTATTTTATAATTGCGTAAATAGGCGAGGAGCTTCTGGCGCTTGATTAGGGACCCAATAACCGAAACATTCCACGATGCTACGCGTACATCAGCCGTCACCCATACTAGGTAAAGTAATCAAGTTCCAAAAAGAACCATACCAGATAACAGGATATCCAATGCCCAGCCCTCGCTAGACCCCCAGGTAACTATAAACACAAACCCCCACTCGCAACCAATAATAGCTCATCCATCCAAAGCAATGAAAAAGGCCCTACCCTAATGTACCACACTAGCATATATGCAAGCACACAATCCCTCCCATCCCAATGTCCTAGGCAATAACGTCCCCAGAAATCCCCAATAAAGCATCTGCATGGATCACTTATGCTTGCTCACCACAACCCCCACCCCCAATAAGTCCCCTCTCTAGTGTCATACAATATGAAAACATGGTGACCAAATATCAGACCCATCAGCTGGTATACAAGCCATACAACAGAAGGAGTTATATTCAACCCACATCTTCCGCTGCCTGGTACTCCATAGGCCTTAATAATTGCTGAAGTTGTTTGGTAGCTTCTTCTGGCGTCTCAAATATTTATGGAACACCATTATGAACAATGTGGAGGCGTGCTGGATATTGCAGAGTGAACCGCATTTGTTTTTCCACCAGTGTCTTACAAATTAGTACCAAATGCTCTCCTCTTAGTTGCGACTCCTGAAAAATAATCCTGGAATATCAACACACGGATACGGTGATAGCTTAGATCTTTGCTTTGACAGTAAGCTCGCAGTACCAGCTGTTAATGTTCAAAATGAAGGAAACGAGTAATGATGGCGCTTGGTCTACGGTCTCCCACCATCATGCAGCCCAGGCAATGTGCCCGCTCGACATGAAGTTTGCCCAGATTGTTCTCCGGGAGTAATTCCCGCTTGATCTACTCCTCCAAACATTTGAGCAGTTCAGCATCACGCACCGTTTTGGGCAAACCCAAAAACACAGATTATTCCTGCGTGATCTGTTCTCTAGATCTTCCAGTTTAAACTCACACTGCATCAAGACACAGCATCACCCGAAGATCCTTGTGGGCTTTCTTAGCAGCACTACAATAACTGAAAAACAGCCAAACACAATCTGAAAGGGTCGTGTGGAATAAATGCACAGCAATGACTAACTAGTGGGAAATACCCTCAGAAACCAAGGTTTCCACCAAGGTCTGACCACCAGGACACTAGTATCTACATGAGATTTTTGTGCCTGTGATCTTGTCTCTTTCATGGGGTATACTTTCCCATATTCTCAATCATCAGAACTGTTCACAATAGAATCTATATTTCAAAGCGTTACATAGCATAAATGAACTTAGCGTTCTCATGACTGGCTTGGTAACCCCACAATCCAACTGTGGTAGATTTGGGTAACCAAGTGATGGAGGGCTTGTACTGTCATCCCACTAAGAGAAGGGCTGCAAAGCTAGGAGATACTCAAGGAAGTTGCAAGGAAATACTTTTAAAACAAATAGGGGGAAATATTTTTTCACTCCACGAATAGTTAAGCTCTGAAACTCAGGATATGGTAACAGCAGTTGGCGTATCTGGGTTTAAAAAAGGTTTGGACAAATTCCTGGAGGAAAAGTCCATAGTGTCTGCTATTGAGACAGACAAGGGAAGCAACTGCTTGCCCTGGGATTTGTAATATGAAATGTTGCTATTCTGAGATTCTGCATGGAATATTGTCACTCTTTAGGATTCCAGAATCTTGCTAAGAGCGTAGCAACATTCTGAGAGTCCCAGAATCTCATTCTTCATGGAATCTTGCTATTCGTTATGAATCCGGAATCCTGCTACTCTTTGGGATTTTAGAATATTGCTACTCTTTGGGTTTCTGCCAGGTAGTTGTGACCTGGCTTGGCCACTGTTTGGAAAACAGGATACTGGGCTAGTTGGACCATTGGTCTGACCCAGTATGGCTACTCTTATGTTCTTATATCTATTGAAGTGCTTGCAGGTTGTTACATCCTATATTTGGATCAAAAATATTACAGAGAAAATGTCAAGACCATATGGCTTCCATCATCAGATGTTGTGTATAGCTATGGAAAGAATCGATCCATGATCTCAAAAGTTTCAAATTTATTGCATATTTGTTTTCCCGCTTAACGTGGACGTGTTTCAGTGCATTTTCCGTAGGTGTAATAAAAGTTTACATTCCCTGCTCAGAATCCTCTTCCCTCATTCTGTCTTTTGCATGACATCCTGCTGATCCAGTGCTGTTGGTTGATTTTCTGTTGGGATTTGTCAACTTGGTCGTGCTGCAGCTATTGCTTGAAGCAGGTTTACCCCTGGGATGCAACGAAGACTTAGCTCATCAGTGCTTTACTTACTTACTTACAGTTAACGTTCTCTTGAGTCTTGTGAAAGAGAATGTGACGTCTTGCATGCCACCTTTGGAACTGCTGCAAGATGTGTGTATTAGCTGTGCTCACCGGGGTTCACAGGTGTCCACCAGATAAACTTTTAGTTGTAGAGACCTTCTTTAAGATGCACTTGTCTGTTCCTTCTCTGATGGCCTACGTATCTCTCCCCCAAGTCTCCATGCCATTGCCTTAGCAGAATGATTATTCTGTTGTGAGGTGACTAGAGATCTAGAGAAAGAATATAATAGTCAGTTCAGACCTGTTTTCTGTGACTTTGGAAACCTTATTGCAGCAGAGGAAGCCATGGCAATTGCCCTGGGAGGGAGTTCCTGCCAGCTTTCTCTCTTCAAAAGCCTCAGGTGAATTTTCGGATGAGGTGATAAATCACAGAATATACTTTCTCCTTGTAATCGGTGGACTGGATGGCAGAGTGAATCATAGTTTCAGCAGCAGGCGCTGTGGAAATTCCCTACCAAGACATCACTGTTCCATTCTACTACTACTACTAAACATTTCTAGAGCGCTACTAGGGTTACACAGCGCTGTACAAATTAACAATTAAGGACGGTCCCTGCTCAGAAGAGCTTACAATCTAAAGGACGAAATGTCAAGTTGGGGTAGTTAAGATTTCCTGAGTAGAGGTGTTGTGATTAAGTGCCGAAGGCGACATTGAAGAGGTGGGCTTTGAGCATTGATTTGAAGATGGGTAGGGAGGGGGCACGGCTTATGGGCTCAGGGAGTTTGTTCCAGGCATGGGGTGAGGCGAGACAGAAAGGGCGGAGCCTGGAGTTGGAGGTGGTGGAGAAGGGTACTGAAAGGAGGGATTTGTCTTGAGAGCGGAGGTTACGGGTAGGGACGTAAGGGGAGATGAGAGTAGAGAGGTAAGGAGGGGCCGCAGATCGAGTGCATTTGTAGGTGAGTAAGAGAAGCTTGAACTGTATGCGGTATCTGATTGGGAGCCAGTGGAGTGACTTGAGGAGAGGGGTGATATGAGTATATCGGTTAAGGCGGAAGATAAGACATGCGGCAGAATTCAAGATGGACTGAAGGGGGGGGATAGATGGCTACGTGGGAGGCCGGTCAGGAGTAGGTTGCAGTAGTCAAGGCGAGAGGTAATGAGAGAGTGGATGAGAATTCGGGTGGTGTGCTCGGAGAGGAAGGGGCGAATTTTGCTAATGTTATAGAGGAAGAAGCGACAAGTCTTGGCTATCTGCTGGATATGCGCAGAGAAGGAGAGGGAGTAGTCGAAGATGACACCGAGGTTGCGGGCAGATGAGACGGGGACGATGAGGGTGTTATCAACTGAGATAGAGCGTGAAGGGAGAGGGGAAGTGGGTTTGGGTGGGAAAACAATAAGTTCAGTCTTGGCCATGTTCAGTTTCAGGTGGCGGTTGGACATCCAGGCAGCAATGTCGGATAAGCAGGCCGAGACTTTGGCCTGGGTATCCGCAGTGATTTCTGGTGTGGAGAGATAAAGCTGGGTGTCGTCAGCATAAAGATGATAGTGGAAAGCATGAGAAGAGATCAGGGAGCCTAAGGAAGAAGTGTAGATTGAGAAAAGAAGGGGCCCAAGGACAGATCCTTGAGGAACTCCAACAGAGAGCGGGATAGGGGAGGAGGACGAACCATGAGAGTGTACTCTGAAGATGCTTTGCAATTAATGCCACTGGGAGCTAGAAAGACAAAATGTTTAGACCCGATCCATCATGTACTGCCTAGAGCAGGGGTTCCCAGACCTATCCAGGGAGCCCCACAGGCAGTCAAGTTCCCAGGATAGCCATAGTGAATATACCTGCGATAAATTTGCATATATTAAAAACCCAGTGTTTGGAAATTTCTCTCATAGATATTCGTTATGGATATCCTGAAAAGACTGGGGTGTGGGATCTCCAGGACAGATATGGGAAGCCCTGACCTAGAGTTTATTGTCGACTCAGTTGGCTAAAACATGAGCATGTCTGGCTGCTTAGTGATGCACAACTTGGTTTGGCAGTGCGTATCAGTCCACAGGATTTCACAGAAATTGTTCAGCGTTGTAGTTGTTGAGTGGAAAGCTGATTGGATAAGTTTTGAGTAGAATTCGTAGGTCAACGAAAGAGTGCCACAGTGAATGAGAGGAAAGCATTCGTAAACAGGCCCATAGTTACTCCGGATGGAGCTTTCAGAACTACAGGGATAGCTGCAAAGTTTGTAGATACTTTGATCCACACTCTATGCACTTCTCT
The DNA here is from genome assembly GCF_901765095.1 of Microcaecilia unicolor. Lineage (NCBI taxonomy): Eukaryota > Metazoa > Chordata > Amphibia > Gymnophiona > Siphonopidae > Microcaecilia > Microcaecilia unicolor. The sequence continues at coordinate 526,599,093 of NC_044033.1, forward strand.
CTCTCCCTCTCCCTCTCCCTCTCCCCCTCTCCATTTTCAGGGCACAGACTGTAGAAGTCTGCCCAGCAGCTTTGCTTCCCAATTACCGGTGTTGCCACCCAGTCTCCACTAAGCTTCTGTGGATCCATTCCTTCTGAACAGGATTCCTTTGTATTTATCCCACTCATGTTTGAATTCCGTTACCGTTTTCATATCCACCACTCTCTCCATGAAAAATTACTTCCTATTTTTCATGAGTCTGCCCCCCCTTCAACCTCCGTTCATGTCCTCTAGTTCTACCGCCTTCCCATCTCCGGAAAGGTTTGTTTGCGGATTAATACCTTTCAAATATTTGAACATCTGTATCGTATCACCCCTGTTGCTCCTTTCCTCAAGTGTGTACATTTTCAGGTCATCAAGTCTCTCCTCGTACGTCTTGTAATGCAAATCCCATACCATTTTTGTAGCTTTTCTTTGCACTGCTTCAAATCTTTTTACATCCTTATCAAGATATGGCCTTCAAAACTGAACACAATACTCCAGGTGGTGCCTCACCAACGACTTGTACAGGGGCATCAACACCTCCCTTCTTCTGCTGGTTACCAGGGCTGCCGAGAGGGGGGGCAGGGGGGACAAAATTCCCCAGGCCTCCAAGGGGGGCCCGGCGCCGTAGTCCCCTCCACCCGCCCCCCCCCCTCTGTCCGCCACCAGGCCGGGCCCCCCGATTTAAAATCATAGCGCCTCACCTCGACCTCGCTCCTTGTGAAAGAAGCACAGCAGAGGCAGTCTGCAGATCGCCTCCCTTTGTGACTTCCCTCCCTGTGGGGGAGGGGGGCCCTGCCAGCCAGCCAGCAGAAGAGATCTTCCTCCAGCGCTGCTCTTCTTCACAGTCTGCCACATTGCCTTCTGCTGATTTCCCCCTCAGGCCGCGCATGCTCGGTTTTGAAACTGAGCACATGCGATCTGAGAGAAAAAGCAGCTGCAGGGGCAGGCCACGCAGCAGAGCGAAGAAGAGCTGCTCTGGAGGAAGATCTCTTCTGCTGGCGAGGCCTTGGGATCCCCACCAGCCAAGGTATTGTAGTTGCAGTGGTGGTGGGCGGGCAGCGGCAGCGACAATCCTTTGGTGGGCAGCAGTGGCAGCATTGATCCTGGGGGGGACGGGCCCGTGGCTCAGTCTCTCAGCAGCCCTGGCCCTGCCAGCCGAAGACCTCCTTCCGTCTGGAACAGGTGCAACCTGGGAAGCTGGCAGCAGTGTCCCCGAGCTGCCACCACCGCCAGCTCCCATACATGCTCAGTTTTGCACATGCATGAAAACTGAGCATGCTTGGGGGGGGGCAGGGGGTCAGCGGCAGCAGCTCAGGAACACTGCCATCACTGCCCAGGTTGCAAGTGTTCAGCTAGGAAGAGGACTTTGGCTGGCAGGACTTCTAGTTTTGGGCGCACTGAGGGTGGGGGTTGAGACCGAGAAGCCTGCTCTGTGGGTGTTTGATCCCCCCCAGTATTGAGCAAACTGTTTGACTGTGTCCAGGGAGAGGTAATTTCCATTGCGTTTAGCACCCCCAATAATTTAAAAAAGTTGACTCCTGTGGGTGAAGATGCACTTTGGGCTCTGACCAACCCTGTATCAGCCATCTGGTTGTGCCACTGCCCAAAATACATAGTTTTATGTAGTACATTGCCTAAGCTTCCCTAGGGTTGGAGAATAGATGAAGCAGCACGGAAACAGTATTACTCACTCTTCTAGCCAAATTCAAGCAGGAAATATCAACAGGCAAAAACATCCTTCTCCTCCAATTCGACATGTCTAGTGCATTCGACATGGTAAACCATAATATATTAATAAGATTACTAGATAAGTTCGGGATTGGTGGAAACATATTTAACTGGATCAAGGGCTTCCTAACCACAAGAACATATCAAGTAAAATCAAATTCAAACATATCACCGTTGAAAGCAGACTGTGGAGTACCACAAGGATCACCGCTATCACCAATCCTCTTTAACTTAATGATGACCCCACTTGCCAAGTCCTTATCCAACCATGGCCTTAACCCTTTCATATATGCAGACGATGCCACAATATACATTCCTTACAAAACCAAACTGAAAGAAATCACCAACGAAATCAAGCTCAGCCTGAACATCATGGATTCATGGGCAAATGCATTTCAACTAAAACTCAATAAAGAAAAAATCTCATTGTCTCATCCTCTCATCCCAACACAGTGCGGACATCCCCACAAGTATCAACACCCCAGATCACACCCTTCCTATCTCAGACAGCTTGAAAATCCTCGGCGTTACAATGGACTGTAACTTAACACTAGAGAGCCAAGTGGCATCCACAACAAAGAAAATGTTCCACTCAATGTGGAAACTCAAATGCGTGAAGCAATTCTTCCCGAGGGAAACATTTCACAACCTGATACAATCAATGGTACTAAGCCACTTAGATTACTGCAATGGAATTTATGCGGGATGTAAAGAACAAACCTTAAAGAAACTTCAGACAGCTCAAAACAGGGCAGCTAGGTTTATATTTGGTAAAACACGATTTGAAAGTGCAAAACCCCTCTGTGAAAAACTACACTGGCTCTCAATCAAAGAACGCATTACCTTCAAAATCTGCACCCTGGTTCACAAAATCATCTACGGAGAAGCCCCGAGTTACATGACAGACTTGATCGACTTACCAATTAGAAATACATCTGAATCAACACGATATTATCTAAATCTGCACTACCCAAGCTGCAAAGGACTTACATACAAAACAACTTACGCATCTAGTTTTTCCTACATAAGCACACAACTGTGGAACGCATTACCCAAAAGCCTTGAAAATGACGTACGACCACCTAAACTTCCGGAAATCACTAAAAACCAACCCGTTTAAAAAGGCATACCCTACCGATCCAACTTAAATGCCTAATCTCTGCAACACAACCAAACTAAAGCACATAATGGACATAACACAACTCTTCCTTTCTCCGATTCCCTAATGTGGCTGTGCCACATGAATTTGATCTTACCACAACATCACCCTGTATTTGTTCACACCGGAGCCTGAAAAGGCCTCTCCGGTACTATGTAAGCCACATTGAGCCTACAAACAGGTGGGAAAATGTGGGATACAAATGTAACAAATAAAATAAATAAATAAATTCATATGTAACTATTCCTTCAGGCACATACATGCCCACATGCAATTATAAGGAAGGAGGAGGTTTGCTGGCCAATCTGGTGTCTCTTTTCCTTCATAGCCTCCCTCTGATCCTTTTCTATTGGCCCAGATGAGTTCCTCTCCTTCCTCGCGCCCTATGGCTGTTCTTCCTTTCTTGCTAGACCCCTGCTGACGTCAGACGCCAGCTCTGCTTCTACCTCAGTAGGTGTTTGTTTTGCCCTGTTACTTGCTTTCTATCTGCTTGATTCCTCGTTGCTGAATTCTGCCTGGTTCTCTGACTACTCTTTGTGCCTGCTGCCTGCCTGTTGACCCAGCATGTACTCTGAGTACTGCGAACTCTTAGCTCATGCTTGAGACGCGTCGCGGTTTCCCAGGCAACACGGTGATGTCACCGGAAGGCTTCAGACATTACAAACCAAGCTTCAACTTCTTGGCAGTCAGCTTCAGAACATTGGAGGTGCAAATTATTATAGTAGAAGTTAGGTGCCTTATGGCTTCCGTAAACTAGGTGTGGCTGGTTCTAAATTTACACTGGCTGTGTGGGTATATGAGCACCTTGCAACTGTGGCTTTGCTCTGCTCAAGGTACAACTCTACATATAAGAGTGAGTGCTCCTGTCAGCAAGTGTACCTGTACCGGGGCTTAGCCAGCAGCCCATTTATGGGGGGTGGGCCCAGGGTGGACTGAAGGGGGCCACCTGTTCCTCTCTACTCTCCCCCCCTGCCTCCCTTGTTGGTGGGGATGCCCATCTCTGCCAGCCGTTCAGGGTACTACAGTTTGAGGGGGACCCCAAACCAAGCAAAATTGGGGAACTGGGGGCCTGGGGAGGGAGGACAGCTCTTGGGGGGGGACGGTGGGTCCTCGGAGCCATGGGAGGCCAGGGGGTGGCTCTGAGTTCTATTCCCAGCCCGGCGGCCACCAGCCCGGGAGGCCTTCAGCAGGATGGGCTGGGAGTGGGGGGGCCTTCGGGGGGCCTGGGCTACTCAGCCACACCTGCACACTGGTTTGGCTGGGCGGCAGGGGGGCGCTTGCAGCTGCTGCCTGGATGGGCTGGGCTGGTGGGGACTGGGTGATGGACTCTGGGTACCCAGGCCTGGGAGTGACTTTTGGTGCTGGAGGGCATGGTCTGAGTGGTGTTTGGTTTAAAGGGTTAGCTGAATACGGATACACATGCACAGATTTTTGTAAGTAGTTAAATAGAGCTTGTTTGGTTTGTTGGCCAGCCCTGTTCACAGTGGTTTTTATTGCTGCTCTGGGGAGAGGAGGGTGGTCCCACCACCTGGCACTTGTCTTCCCCATGCGGGGGCGCTGAGTGCCACGGTGGGGGGGGGGGGGACGAAGGATGCCTTCAGGAGGGCTGAACCATGGGTCTGGGTGCACCCAGTGGAGAGGCGTTGCATGGGTAAGGATTTGTTGCTGTGATGTTGTGGGGAGGTCCAAGTGGCTGCTGCAGTTTTGGCTAAGCCACTGACTTGTATGCACATTTACAGCCACACGATGTTATAACAACCAACTGAGCACATAAAGGGAATCCGTTTATAAAGTGGACACCAACATTCAGATGCTAAATACGCATAAATACCAAAAATCCATCTACGCATTATTCTTTAATTACATGAGCAAGTGCAAAGTGATGCATGTGGGAAAGAGAAACCCGAATTATAGCTACGGAATGCAAGGTTCCACGTTAGGAGTCACCGACCAAGAAAGGGATCTAGGTGTCGTCGTTGATGATAGGTTGAAACCTTCTGCTCAGTGTGCTGCTGCAGCTAAGAAAGCAAATAGAATGTTAGGTATTATTAGGAAAGGAATGGAAAACAAAAATGAGGACGTTATAATGCCTTTGTGTTGCTCCATGGTGCGACCGCACCTCGAATACTGTGTTCAATTCTGGTCGCCACATCTCAAAAAAGATATAGTAGAATTAGAAAAGGTACAGAGAAGGGCAACGAAAGTGATAAAGGGGATGGGACGACTTCCCTATGAGGAAAGGCTAATACGGCTAGGGCTCTTCAGCTTGGAGAAAAGGTGGCTGAGGGGGAGATATGATAGAGGTCTATAAAATAATGAGTGGAGTTGAACGGGTAGATGTGAAGCATCTGTTCAGGCTTTCCAAAAATACTAGGACTAGTGGGCATGTGATGAAGCTACAATGTAGTAAATTTAAAACGAATCGGAGAAAATGTTTCTTCACTCAACGTATAATTAAAATCTGGAATTCGTTGTCAGAGAATGTGGTAAAGGCGGTTAGCTTAGCGGAGTTTTTAAAAGGTTTGGATGGCTTCCTAAAAGAAAAGTCCATAGATCATTAGTAAATGGACTTGGGGAAAATCCACTATTTCTGGGATAAGCAGTATAAAACGTTTTGTACTTTTTTGGGATCTTGCCGGGTATTTCTGACCTGGATTGGCCACTATTGGAAACAGGATGCTGGGCTCAATGGACCTTTGGTCTTTCCCAGTATGGCAATACTTATGTACTTATGTCCATACCTTTTCATAACGTGAAGCCTGCAGGTGGGTGGGGTGGGTCAGGGGCTCAGGCGCATTTAACATAACTACTATGTTGCCCAGGTATCTCTACAATCTGGGCACAAGCTTTTACAGCAGCTCTATGAAATGGCATAACCACACACACACACACACACACACATATTTATTTGTTGTTTATTTATTTATTAGTATTTATTTACCGCCTTTTTGAAAGAATTCACTCAAGGCAGTGTACAGTAAGAATAAATCAAACATAAGCAATAGACAATTACAGCAGTGGTACGACATAGTATATTACAACGTCAACACAATATATAATAGAACATTTTAATAGGCAGCGTAGGGTATAAGCAAAGAAGGAACATATAGATAGGCAAGAGAGTAAGAGGAGTTTGAAAATAAGGTGACTGATTTAAAGGAAGTTGCACACGAGGTCATATATACCTAGTAATGCTAATATTCTGTTTAAAAAAAATTAGGCACCTACTTTCCTTGACAAAATAGGGAACCCTTTATGTGTCCCCAAATCCTGTATAACATTATTAGCAGCTGAGTCTGTCTGACAGACGAAGTACTAGCAGAAATGCAAGTAATTATCAGGCTGGCTTCATCTGGCAGGATGCTTAGGACACCTCGCAGGCTGGAATTTCAGACAACGGCCATTCAAACATAGTAACATACATAGTAGATGACAGCAGAAAAAGACCTGCACGGTCCATCCAGTCTGCCCAAGAAGATAAATTCATATGTGCTACTTTTTTTATTTGTACTGTCCTCTTCAGTGCACAGACCGTATAAGTCTGGCCAGCCCTATCCCCGCCTCCCAACCACCAGCTTCTGGCACAGACCGTATAAGTCTGCCCAGCACTAGCTCCAAACGTTGACCACTATAGATTATTACAGTGGTTCCCGAACCTGGTCCTGGAGGCACCTCAGCCAGTCAGGTTTTCAAGATATCCACAATGAATATTCATGAGAGAGATTTGCATGCAGTGGAGCCAGTGAATGTAGATCTCTCTCATGAATATTCATTGTGGATATCTTGAAAACCTGACTGGCTGAGGTGCCTCCAGGACCAGGCTTGGGAACCAGTGGATTATTACAAAACTCTCTGATTAGATATGGAAAGGAACATATGCTGGGTGTTAATGTACTTTCACTCTTCAGTTTATTTGATTTTTGCAATTGGGTTTTTTTCTACCCGTTACTTTTAACAATGTTTTTTAAAATTCATCTTATTTTGTAACTGTTCAGGTTTTTTTCTTTAATATATTCATTCTTCTTTGCTTATATACCTTATTGTGTAATGTTTCTATTTGTAATTTACAGAGAGCTTTGGTTTAATTGCATCTTGCAGTGGTGTAGCTACGTGGGGCCAGGGGGGCCTGGGCCCCCGTAGATTTGGCCCTGGACTCCCCTGCCAACGACCCTCTCTACCCCCCCCCTCCTGCCGTCGCCTGCCTTTGCTGGCGGGGGACCCCAACCCCCGCCAGCTGAGGTCCTCTTCTTCCCGCAAAAGGCTTCCTTCTGTTACATGCAGGACATCAGCTGATCTGCAAGGCTTCATTCTGTGAGTCTGACGTCCTGCACGTACAAAGTGCAGGACGTCAGAAACAGAAGGAAGCCTTTTGCGGGAAGAAGAGGACTTTGGCTGGCGGGGTTGGGGTCCCCCGCCAGCAAAGGTAGGCGATGGCGGGTTGGCGGCGGGAGGGGGGTCGAGAGGGTCGTCGGCAGGGGGGGGAAGTTGGTGGTGGCGGTGGCAATGGCGGGGGGGTAAAATGTGCTCCCTCACCTCGGGCTCTGGACCCCCCTCCCGCCGAAGTCTGGCTATGCCCCTAGTTTGATTTAAAAATAAATAGGGGGATATTTTAAACTCATCTGCCCAAGATGGTGGGGTATAAATTGGGAAGATGACAGAAAATGTCCTGGATAGGGACAGCTACTTTAGAAGACATCACACACTATGGTTGGCAGATGGAAAAAAATAATTGGGCAGATTTGATCAAATCAATTCTTGTATATCGCTAATATCCCTTTTCCAGGGTTCCGTGCGGTTTACATTCTGCGTGAGACAAAAGCCGATAATGTTAGTGTGAGGTATGAGAACAATTAGAGATCATTGGTGTGATGCATGATAGGTCTGTGAATCTTTTTTCTGCCGTCATCTACTATTTTACTGTTTATCCATACAGGCAAGAAACCTTTCAACAGAGCTTATAACAAAACTCCTGTAGACTTTTGTATGGCATTTTCTCATTGACCTTTCTTGCTATTACAAAATGCAAAAGTGTTAGTGGTTTGGTGGGTACTATGCTGTGGCTTGTGATGCCATACCTCATTCAACAAGGAGCTGAATTGCTCATAAATGCAGCGGTGTGTTTTACAGCATATGGCAAACATGAACTCTTTCACTGGGTAGCCTCCCAACCTTTGCATTCAAAAATTAAATCCTAGCAAAAGCTGGTCTCAGCCATTCCCATAGGCTTCCGGCCAAACCACAAACAAACTGGAAAACCTTAATGCAAGACTTAAAGCAAGTTAGTACAGGAGTTGAGGAAATTTGCAAAACAAAAAAAAAGAAAAAGACCAGCAAAATGTTTTACAGGAAAAAAAAAAAAAGCTGACAAATAGAGCATCACTATTTGTAAAATCCCAGTGCGACTCTGCTTACAGTGAGACAACATTATTCCTCGGAAACAAAAACACCTCCTCTATGTGAAGGCTTTTCATCAAATTACTATCTGAAAAACATCGGTGAACTTTAGAAAAGTTTTCTAAGGCATGATTAATGATTGTGCCTTGTTGTAGGCGTGGCTGTCAGGCATTTGAAAGACATTTGGACCCCAGTTATAAATCACTTTCCTTCATTCTATACCTATGGAAAACGTGCTTCTTGAATACGTTCCATAGGGACTTCTGATAAACGCAGCACACATGAAAGAAGAGCAGTCGTAACTCGAACCAGAAAGGTCGCCTAACATCAATGGGAAACACATCTATGTATCCCCAAAATTGCAGCAGCCACTTGGCTTTCCTTACAACATCAACAAATTTTTACCTGGATTCGGGGTCCAAACTCCCAAAGGCAGTTTCTGTCGGTCCCTTGGTCACTGTGGTGCTCGGTGCCTCCACCTGGGGAAGATAAGTGGTGGTGGGTTTTCAGTGAGCAACAAAGTGAATGATGCATAGTAACATAGTAGATGACGGCAGAAAAAGACCTGCACGGTCCATCCAGTCTGCCCAACAAGACAACTCATATGTGCTACTTTTTGTGTATACCCTACTTTGAATTGTACCTGTGCTCTTCAGGGCACAGACCGTATAAGTCTGCCCAGCACTATCCCCGCCTCCCACCACCGGCTCTGGCACAAGACCGTAAAAGTCTGCCCAGCACTATCCTCGCCTCCTAACCACCAGCCCCGCCTCCCGATCTCGACTAAGCTCCTGAGGATCCATTCCTTCTGCACAGGATTCCTTTATGCTTATCCCATGCATGTTTGAATTCCGTTACCGTTTTCATTTCCATCACCTCCCGTGGGAGGGCGTTCCAAGCATTCCATTTTTCTTGAGTCTGCCATATTTCATATGTCAGGGAAGAATTTTTGATAACTTAAGTGCATTCACTCTGCAGCTCCTCAGTACCTCTCCATTCTCATCTCGCCCTACATTCCTCCCCGGGAACTCTTATCTGCACCCTTCTCCTCCACTGTTAACTCCAGACTCCGTTCCTTTTATCTTGCTGCACCATATGCCTGGAATAGACTTCCTGAGCTGGTACATCAAGCTCCATCTCTGGCCGTCTTCAAATCTAAGCTAAAAGCCCACCTTTTTGATGCTGCTTTTAACTCCTAACCCTTATTCATTTGTTCAGAACCCTTATTTTATCATCTTCACTTTAATATTCCCTTATCTCTTGTTTGTCCTGTTTGTCCTAATTAGATTGTAAACTCTATCGTGCAGGGACTGTCTCTTCATGTTCAAGTGTACAGCGCTGCATACGTCTAGTAGCGCTTTAGAAATAAGTAGTAGTAGTCCTTGGGATTCCGGAATCTTGCTATTATTTGGGTTCCGGAATCTTGCTACTCTTTGGGATTCCGGAATCTTGCTACTCTTTGGAATTCTGCACAGAATCTTGCTACCCTTTGTCCTTATCCCTTATTTGTCTTGTTTGTCTGTCCTAATTAGATTGTAAGCTCTGTCGAGCAGGGACTGTCTCTTCATGTTCAAGTGTACAGCGCTGCTTACGTCTAGTAGCGCTTTAGAAATGATAAGTAGTAGTCTTTGGGATTCCAGAATCGTTCTACTCTTTGGGATTCTGCACACAGTTCAAACTCCTCTTATTGACCTACAAGTGCATTCACTCTGCAGCTCCTCAGTACCTCTCCACTCTCATCTCCCCCTACATTCCTCCCCGGGAACTCCGTTCACTGGGTAAATCTCTCTTATCTGCACCCTTCTCCACCGCTAACTCCAGACTCCGTTCCTTTTATCTTGCTGCACCATATGCCTGGAATAGTCTTCCTGAGCCGGTACGTCAAGCTCCATCTCTGGCCGTCTTCAAATCTCAGCTAAAAGCCCACCTTTTTGATGCAGCTTTTAACTCCTAACCCTTATTCACTTGTTCAGAACCCTTATTTTATCATCCTCACTTTAATATTCCCTTATCTCTTGTTTGTCCTGTTTGTCTGTCCTAATTAGATTGTAAGCTCTGACGAGCAGGGACTGTCTCTTCATCTTCAAGTGTACAGCGCTGCATACGTCTAATAGCGCTACAGAAATGATAAGTAGTAGTAGTAGTCTTTGGGATTCCGGAATCCTGCTATTATTTGGGTTCCGGAATCTTGCTACTCTTTGTCCTTATCTCTTGTTCGTCCTGTTTGTCTGTCCTAATTAGATTGTAAGCTCTGTCGAGCAGGGACTGTCTCTTCGTGTTCAAGTGTACAGTGCTGTGTACGTTTAGTAGCACTATAGAAATGATAAGTAGTAGTAGTCTTTGGGATTCCGGAATCTCTTTGTTCTTATCTCTTGTTTGTCCTGTTTGTCTTGATTAGATTGTAAGCTCTGTGGAGCAGGGACTGTCTCTTCACGTTCAAGTGTACAGTGCTGTGTACGTTTAGTAGCGCTATAGAAATGATAAGTAGTAGTAGTAGTAGGTGAAATTATCCTCTTCTCTCCCCAGGAACAATAATAAAATAAAAAATGCTGTGAACAGGGCTGGCTAATAAATTAAACAAGCTTTATTTAACTGTTTACACAAATCTGTGCATATGTATCCGTGTTCAGTTCATATACACAGTCTCCTTAGAGTTTTTACTCTTAACTGCTTTAAACAAGCACAAACAAACCATATATATGGACAGTAACCTCTGGCTTCAACACTTATTCTTAGGCTCAGGTATTCAGAGTTCATGACCCAGTCCTTCACACACTGCTTAGTCCCTATCAGTTTGGCTTGCCCATGTAGCAGCTGTAAGCTCTTCCTTGCTGCCTAGTCAAATTAGTGTGTGGATGTGGCTGAGTGGCCCAAGTTCCTTCCCTGCAGGTCTACCCTCTCCCAGTCCCCTCAGATCTCACTCCTTCTGAAGGCTTCTTGGGCTGGTGGCTGCTGGGCTGGGAACAGGACCCGGTACTGCTTCCTGGAACCTCCCAGGGCTCAGAGGACCCACTGTCCTCCCAAGAGCTGTCCTTCCTCTCTGGTGCCGATTGCACCCCCGGAGGCCTTCTCCCTTCCTGGGCCCCTAGTTCCGATTGAACCCTGGAGGCCTTCTTCCTCACTGGTTCTCCCTTCAAGAGGAGCCTCTGAGGGTTTCTCCATGCGAGGGTTCAGGATTTCCAGCCCTTAACAGGCTCTGCAACCACCAGTTCCAGGGTTCCCCACTAGAGGACTACCTCTGCTCTTCTTGGCCCTAAGCAGTGATAGTGCCGCCACAGGCTATTTTCTTCTGCCCTGAGCTGTGCCTGCCCCCAAGGGCTGCTGCTACTTTTTCTGCCCTGAGCTGCTCCGAAAGGCTTCCTGACCTTGAGCCCAGCTCCCAAGGGCTTCCACTCTCTATGTCTTCAGGGAAGCCTCTAAAGATGCTTTCAGTGCTGGGATTCAGATTTGCCAGCCTTTATCAAGGCTCTGTAATCACCAGTTTCAGGGCTTCCCTACTAGAGAGCAATCTCCATGTCCAGCCAGAACCATGCAGATAACATAGTAACATAGTAGATGACGGTAGAAAAAGACATGCATGGTCCATCCAGTCTGCCCAACAAGACAAACTCATATGTGTATACCTTACCTTGATTTGTACCTGCCTTATTCATGGCACAGACCGTACAAGTCTGCCCAGCAGTATTTCCTGCCTCCCAACCACCAGTCCCGCCTCCCATCACCGGCTCTGGCACAGATCGTATAAGTCTGCCCTCCACTATCCTCATTTCCCAACCACCAACCCCTCTTCCCCCCACCTGCTCTGCCACCCAATTTCGGCTGAGCTTCTGAGGATCCATTCCTTCTGCACAGGATTCCTTTATGCATATCCCACGCATGTTTGAATTCTGTTACCGTTTTCATCTCCACCACCTCCCGCGGGAGGGCATTCCAAGCATCCACCACCCTCTCCGTGAAAAAATACTTCCTGACATCTTTCCTGAGTCTGCCCCCCTTCAATCTCATTTCATGTCCTCTCGTTGGTTCCACGCGAGTCAATCTGTTTACCAAATTTTTTTCCTCAGGCTCCCTTCTCTAGTCGTGCCATCAGTCACCCTGCCTCCTAAACTTCTGGGGAGTAGATTTTCATTTTCCTCAGTTTGATTCATCTCTCTCCATACAGTGTGTAGGCATAATCGGTCCCACAAGTTTTATTTTCATCGAGTGAAAAAATATTTCCTCCTATTTGTTTTAAAAGTATTTCCATGTAACTTCCTCGAGTGTCTCCTAGTCTTTGTACTTTTGGAACGAGTGAAAAATTGATTTACTTCTACTCATTCTACACCACTCAGGATTTTGTAGTCCTCCATCATATCTCCCCTCATCCATCTCTTTCCAAGCTGAAGAGCCCTAACCTCTTTAGCCTTTCCTTATATGAGAGGAGTTCCATCTCCTTTATCATTTTGATCGCTCTTCTTTTAACCTTTTCTAATTCCGCTAGAAGCTGGTAAGCTGAACTGCTTAATAGTTACTTCTGTTCTGTGTTCATGGATGAAAAGCCGGGCGCAGGACCGCAGAAAACAAATACTAATGGGGATGGATGTATGGTAGACCAGAACCGATTCTCAGAAGACTGTGTTCGTGAGGAGCTAGCTAAACTAAAAGTAGACAAAGCGATGTGGCCCAATGGGGATACATCTGAGGGTACTCAAGGAACTCTGAGAAGTTCTGGTGGCTCTGCTGTCTGAGCTGTTCAATGCTTCCTTAAGTCTGGAGTAGTCCTGAAGGACTGGAGAAGAGCAGATGTGGTCCCTCTGCAGAGGAATGGAAGTAAGGAGGAGGTTGGGAATTGGACCTGTCAGTCTGACCTCCATGGTGACTAAAATAATGGAATCGCTTCTAAAGCAAGGATTGTGAGGTTTCTCGAATCAAATGGACTGCAGGACCCGAGGCAGCATGATTTCACTAGAGGCAGATCATGTCTGACAAATCTGATTGATTTCTTTAACTGGGTGATCAAACAGTTGGGTGTGGGAGGGGTGCAGAATGTGGTGTACTTGGATTTTAGCCAAGCTTTTGACATGGTTCCACACAGGTGACTGATAAATAAACTGAGTGCCCTCAGTATGGGACCTAAAAGTGACTGACTGGATTAAAAACTGGTTGAGTGGAAGGAGACCAAGGGTAGTGGTAAATGGAGCTTACTCCAAAAAAAGAGATGTTATCAGTGGTGTGCCGTAGGGATCAGCCTCGGGCTGGCTCTCTTTAACATCTTTGTAAGTGATTTTGCAGAAGGACTGTCTGGTAAGGTTTGTCTCTTTGTGGATGATACCAAACTCTGTAATAGGGTGGACACCCCGGAGAGTGTGGTAGCATGTGGAGAGATCTGGTGAAGTTTAAAGAATGGTCCAGCAATTGGAAACTCAGATTAAATGTTAAAAAATGGATGTTAATGCACTTGGGTTACAAAAGTCCAAGGGAACGGTACAGTATAGGAGGTGACGTGCTTCTGTGTACGAAGAAGAACAGGACTTGGGGGTGATTGTGTCTGATGATCTGAAGGTGGCCAAACAGGTAGAAAAGGTGATGGTCAAAACCAGAAGGATGCTCAGGTGCATAAGGAGAGGGATGACCGGATGGAAAAAAAGAGCGATAATGCCCTTGTATAAGTCTCTGGTGAGGCCCCATTACAGAAATATATAAACAAGATGGAGTCAGTCCAGAAGGCAGCTACAAAATTGGTAAGTGGTCTCTGTCATAAAACATATAAGGACGGGTTTATGAATCTCAACATGTACACGCTGGAAGAGAGGCGGGAGAGTCGGGGATATGATAGAGTCGTTTAAATACCTCAGTGGCATTAGTATACAGGCGGTGAGCCTTTTTCAAATGAAGGAAAACTCTGGAATGAGAGGGCAAAGGATGAAGTTAAGAGGAAATACACTTAGGAGGAATCTGTGAAAATACTCTTTCAAGGAAAGAGTGGTGGATGTGTGGAATGGCCTCCCGGCGGAGGTCGTTGAGACAAGAACTGTGTCCGAATTTAAGAAAGCTTGGGACAGGCACTTAGGATCTGTTAGGGGTTACTGAGGATGGGCAGACTGGATGGGCCATTTTGGCCTTTATCTGCCATCACGTTTATATGTTTTTGTGTTATTTATTTTTTTATTATTTTAGATTTTGCTCACACCTTTTTCAGTAGTAGCTCAAAGTGAGTTACATTCAGGTTCATGGGGTATTTCTCTGTCCCAGGAGGGCTCACAATCTGTTTTTGTACCTGAGGTAATGGAGGGTTAGGTGACTTGGCCAAGATAACAAGGAGCAGCAGTGGGATTTGAACCAACCACCTCTGGATGTCAAAGACTGGTGTTCTAACCACTAGGCTACTCCTGCACTTCATCCATGTTTCTATCCATACACACAACTCCATCCATCCACCTCCCCTCCCCTCCAGCCCTGAGTCATGGTGCCCTCCCTGAACCTATCTTAACACAGCCTGGTGGTCTAGTGGCCTCTTCAGGGCAGGGAAAAAAAACTCCCCTTTCCTGCCCACTGCCACTGACCTGCTCACTCCAGCCAGTTCTTCAAAATGGCTGCCAAGACTTCAATCGGTGGCCTCGCAACACTTCTGTGGAAGTCTTAGCATCCATTTTGAAGAAGCAGCAGCAACGAGCAGGTCGGCAGTTCTTTCCTGCCTCGAACAGGCCACTAAATCACCGGGGCGCATTAACATAGGTTTGGGGAGGGCTCCCTGAGGCTCGGAGGGGGAGGAAAGCCAACCAAGCCCAGCCCAGAATCTCGGACGAACAGGCAGGCTTGATAAAACCAGACCCCCGACAGTCCTTTGAAAAGAAGGACATGTATGAAAACACTAATCACATGCCAAGCACTGACCTGGTGATGTCAACTGTTAAGGCTCAAAATGTCCACTTTTGACAATGCATTAAGATGCAAGCATCATCAGAGGTGAACATTTGAGGCCTTTGATAATGGTGTCACCAGGGCAGCCCAAGGTAGAGTCACTCCATGCTGTGGAAGGAGCAGTCAGGCTTTGGATTGATGAAGCTAGGGAAAGACGATAAAGACAGCAGCTCTCATCGAGCAGATTGGAAGGGGGGATACTGGGTTTGACTAGGTTGGGCTGGGAGCTGAGGTCTGAGAGTACTGGGATCAGGGAGGGGGAGGGATCTAACCCTTGTCATTCCTCAGACCTGCACTAGGGGGCCTCGCTTAGGGGACAAGCACCTATACCAACCATACAGCTTGTTTAAATGTGTTCCAGAGATGCACTAGATATAAGTATCATATCATATATCTGCATAATTGTGCATTCCACCCATGAGTATGTCTGCCTGCAAATTGTATGCTATTTGTAGAACTGACAGTAATAGTGGATTCCATTCCAATATAAGTTCATCTATTTTGGTTTTAGATTTTATTACATACTATGTTTAAGCTGAGATTGTATTTAGGCTATGTGAAAAGTATATACTCTTCTGTTTGTTTTAGCACACCCTAAGAACATTCAAGAATTTCTGTTAATGGTAATCAGAATTATAAAATTGGCATATTACAAGTTCTATATGATTTTTTTTGTATGTTTTTACAAATATGCAGTTTTCAAAAATGATCTGGTAAATCATCAACTATTGCTGTGTCAAAAGTCCTCTGCTGGGATCTCAGGAGTTGTTCACAAATGGTTAACTTCTTTTCTGTCAAAACGCACCTTTCATGTTTCTCTTCCAACCTCTACTTCTACTCCTTGTCCTCTTCCCTGTGGCGTCCCACAGGGTTCAGTTCTGTCACTGCTCCTCTTCAACATTTTCCTTAGCCCACTGGCTTCTTTAATCCAAGAGACCACAATCAAATTCTGTTTTTATGCTGGTGATATCCTCCTTCTTTCTATTCAATACCCTTATAATCCTGATTTGTCTTAACTACAAGACTATCTGACCTCTGTTGACATCTGGTTGACAAACAATCATCTGGTCTTCAGTCTAACGAAAACCTCTGCTATCTGGATCACAGGCCGCCCTTTTAGCCCCTCTGCAACACCTTTGTTGCATGGGGTCCTGATAGCTCTGGTCAGCTTCATGAAATATCTAAGAAGCATAATTCTAGACTCCCATTTGGCACTCAGCCCCTACATCTCCCCAGGTACAAATAAGTACCTGTATATACTATGTAAACTGCTTTGAATGTAGTTGCAAAAACCACAGAAAGGCGGTATATCAAGTCCCATTTCCCGTTCCCTTCCTCCTTTCTGCAGTTAAGTCTTGGTATTTTTCTGTTTGTTACATACGTTCCATCCATAATTATCTAGAAGACGATGCTTGTGCTGCATTACTCTTTTCATTGGTGACCTCTAAAATGGACTACTGTAATGTACTCTATGCGGTCCTCCTGCGTCCTTTCTTAAGAAACTTCTTCAAGCTGTTCAAAATAGATCTATTCAATTGCTCTCACATAAGAATAGCCATACTGGGTCAGACCAAAGGTCCATCTAGCCCAGTATCCTGCTTACAACAGTGGTCAACCCAGATCACAAGCACCTGGCAGAAACCCAATTAGTAGCAACATTCCACGCAACCAATCCCGGGGCAAGCACTGGCTTCTCCTTTGTCCTTCTCAGTAACAGACTATGGACTTTTCCTCTAGGAATTTGTCCACACCTTTTTTAAATCCAGATATGCTAACTGCTGTATCAAGTTCCAGAACTTATCTATTCTTTGAGTGAAAAAATATTTCCTCCTATTTGTTTTAAAAGTATTTCCATGTAACTTCCTTGAGTGTCCCCTAGTCTTTGTACTTTTGGGATGAGTAAAATATGTACTAGTACTCATTCTACACCACTCAGGATTTTGTAGAGCTCCATCATATCTCCCTTCATCCGTCTCTGTTCCAAGCTGAAGAGCCCTAACCTCTTTAGCCTTTCCTCATACGAGAGGAGTTCCATCCCCTTTATCATTTTGTTCTCTCTTCTTTGAACCTTTTCTAATTCCGCTGTATCTTTTTTGAGATACGGCGACCAGAACTGAACGCAATATTTGAGGTGTGGTCGCATCATGGAGCAATATAATAAAGGCATTATAGTAATTTCGGTCTTATTCACCATCCCTTTCCTAATAATTCCTAGCACCCTGTCTGCTTTTTTGGCCGCTGCACACTAATCAGATGATTTCAGGGTATTATCTACAACTAGATTTTTTTTTTTGCATGCTGATCCACAAGGTGGACCCTAGCATCAGGTAACTATGATTCAGATTATTCTTTTCAATGTGCATCACCTTGCATTTGTCCACATTAAATTTCATCTGCCATTTAGTTGCTCAGTCTTCCAGTTTCTTAAGGTCTTCCTGCAATATTCACAGTCCGCATGCATTTTAACAAACTTGAATAGTTTTGTATCATCTGCAAATTTAATCACCTCACTCCTTGTTCCGATTTCCATATCATTTATAAATATGTTGAATAGTACCGGTCCCAATACAGATCCCCGTGGCACTCCACCGTTCACCCTCCTCCATTGAAAGAAATGACCATTTAACCTTACTCTCTATTTTCTGTCCATTAACCAATTCCTAATCCACATCAGAACCTTGCCTCCTATCCCATGACTCTTTAATTTTCTCAGGAGTCTCTCATGAGGAACTTTATCAAGAGCTTTCTGAAAATCTAGATAAACTATATCAATCGGCTCACCTTTATTCACATGTTTATTCACACCTTAAAGAAATTAAGCAAATTAGTGAGGCAAGACTTCCCTTGGCTGAATCCATGCTGACTGTGTCCCATTAAACCATGTTTGTCTCGAGTGTTCTGTAATTTTATTCTTTATAATAGTTTCCACTATTTTGCCTGGCACTGATGTCAGCTCTAGGGGTGATCTGGGGCTGTAATTTCCTGGATCACTCCTAGAACCCTTTTTAAAAATCAGCATCACATTGGCCACTATCCAATTTTCTGGTAATATGGACGATTTGATCAGCAATTTGTCGCTTGAGTTCTTTGAGTATGCCATCCAGTCCAGGTGATTTACCACTCTTATTTGTCAGTTTGGCTCAGTACATCTTCCAGGTCCACCAAGATTTCTTTTAGTTCTTCCGCATCATCACCCTTGAAAACCATTTCCGGTACAGGCAGATCTCTTACATCTTCCCAGGGGACCCAACACTGCCACGTTTTGCACTATGCCCTGTACACCACCAAGGACCAGATCCAAAATGACTCCCCCCAGTTGCTCCAAGAAGCAGTCGTTTATTAACATCTAGAAATTTTATCGCCCTGGCACTCTCTGATGTAACATTTATCTAGTTAATACCGGAGTAATTGAAATCACCCATGTGTTGCCCAATTTGCCTGCTTTCCTAATGTCTGTAAACATTTCTTCATCTGTCTGTTCGTTCTGCCCCCGGTGGACGGTAGTGCAGCCCTACAAAAATACTCCTTCCCTTCACACATGGAATTTCTATCCATAATGATTCCATGCTGCTATTTGTTTCATATGGAATGTTTCATTTTATTTGACTCAATTCCCGCGCACCCTCACCCCCCCCCCCCACCCCTCCAATTAGATCCTCTCAATCATTGCGAGGTGGTAGGAGCCAAAACAGTACCAGAATAAAAGCATGGGTGGGAGAGTCATGGGAAGGGCAATTCTGTACACAGGGCACTTACATTTACCTGCACTTGAATGCGTGAAAATGTACCAAATATTGACATACTATAAATATCGCAAGCTACACATATACGGGCATGCTCTTACGCCTGCTATTGGCATGGCATAAGTTGGGAACCAGTGGTAATTGAGTAGGGTTGCGGGGATGGCTCTTCCAACACAAACCAGGGAGTCGAAACCTTGTCATACACAGTCTTTATTGTCATAAAAACATTGAGGAGACTCGACATGGAGCTGTGTTTCGACGTAATTGCCTGCGTTAGGAGTCTGTAGATGTATATATGGAAAATAAAATAAACGCTGTGTGTTACAGTCTAAAAGCATAAATGGCAGTATCTAAGTATTGCAGTGCGTTCTCAGCTACTCAAACAAGAATGTCTTGCAAAAGCTTTGAGAAACGTTTGTGCACCGAAACATTGTTGAGTCTCCTAGATGTTCTTATGACAGTAAAGACTGCGTATGACGAGGCTTTCGACTCCCTGGTTTATGTTGGAGGAATCATCCCCGCACCCCTACTCACTTACCAGTGGTTCTTCACGTTCGTACTGTTTCCTGTGCCTCCACATTGGTGTTTTTTTGTCCACATGGCATAAGTGGGCACACATGTAGGTTTGTTGATGCCAACTTACAGTAGTGTTCTGTAATGCAGTTTGGGTGCCGAGATGCCATTATAGAATTAGCACACTGCATCTAGATACTAAATATTGCCCCATCCGCCTAATTCTATAAAAGTGACCAAAAATTGTGCATACAATTTAATTGAATAACCAGCTGAGCACCAATAATTGGCTTTTTAACAAGCAATTCTTTGCACTAATTAGATTTAATTAGAACATATGTGCATAAATTTAGGTTTGGGATCCATATGTAAATGTTATGCGCAAGTTAAAAAAAAAAGGGGGGCACAAAAATGGGAGGGTCGTGGGTGGAGTTCCTAGCATATAGAATAAGGGGGGATCCGTACCCAATTTAGACGCATACATTCACACCACTTTTCAGTTGGTGCAAATGGCCATGCCTAAAGTTAGGTGCAATCACCGGAAGTAAGCGCTATTCTGTAAACCAATGGCGCAGCTATGGGTGGGCTTGGGTAGGCATAGGCCCACCCAGCTGCAGCGCCACATTGCTCTCTTCCCCCCCGCTCCTACGCGGTGTCCCGGCATCTGCACTCTGGTCTCTGAACCCCTTCCCTCCCCGGTGTCTGTACAGGTGTCCTTGGCACCTGCAGTGATTCATTCTTGCTGTCCTGTGGGCTTCCATCTGCCATGTTCCACCAGACAGGAAACAGGCAATGACGTCAGTGAGGGCAGGACATGGCTGATGGAAGCCTGCGGGGCCGACGCAAACAGCAAGAATGAATCGCTGCAGGCACCAAGGACGCCTATACCGATATCATAGAGGGACGGAGTCCAGAGACGGGAGCGAAGATGCTGGGATGCCGCAGAGGACAGGGAGGAGATGTGGGGTAGGTGACAAAAGAAAACTTCTTATGTTCTTAAAAAATATCTCCGGGAAGATATTTGTTGTGTGTGGTTGGGGGGGAGGGGGCACGTGCGCTTGGAAGGGCCCATCCAAAATACCGAGTTTGGCTACGCCTCTGCTGTAAACCTTGCCTAGATTTAAGTGCGGCTTATAAAATAGCGCTTTTTTTCGGCACCATATATAAAATTCACCCAATGTGTATTGTTGTTGGGCACATTGCTCACTATAGATAAATTTGGCCAGTGTGAGTGTTGGCATCATGTACACTTGACTTCCCAAGCCTATCCTGGTAATCCTTCATGAATATGCATGAGATAAATGTGAGGAGTATTTGCCTTAAACTCGACACCAGATATACAGCAGGGTCACCAGGACACGTTTAGGAAGTTCTGCTATAGACAAGCTGCGCCCAGGGTTGCCAGCTGTTTCCATGTCTTCTGGACAGGCAAGTCCACATCTGGTTTTTACCCTGTCACCTTGTACTTCCTGCTTTTCTTAAAGAAATCGGAGCTGCAAGTCAGTGGGCGAAAACCAGGCCTGGCTTTTCTGATCCAGGTGGCATGGAAGTCAGTTGATGGTAAAAGCCAGCAGGGGCTACATTTAAAATCATTGGCAGTGTGCACCATGTGTCTGTCTTATGCTAGTGTTTACGGAAACAGAACTAACCTTTATTTCCCTCTTTCTGTCCCCAGGCCCACCAACTGATGGAAGAATGATGAAAGAATCCTTTTTGCCAAATCTGCTGTCTAGCGAGTGGGCAGTGCTCCAGTTTACAGACTCCAATCTTGTGTATGCGCCACGCATCACTCTCCCACATAAACAGAGACTGTTAATGGATCTCCCTTACCCGCTCCTCATCCTTTCACCTTCAGCAGCGGATCATCCTCCCAAACTAATCTAACGTCTTCAAAGTACAGTATGCCGAAATTCTCCAAGGCATCTGCTGTGTTACGGGAGCTGTTAATCCACTCTATCCTCACTTAAGAACTCCATGTTACCTTCCAAAGCAGCATTTTGTAGACATCCCATATTCCCTTTCAGTAATCTTGTTGTGGTTGCCATTTTGGCCTTTACTTTTTCTTTTCCTACAGTTCTGATCAGGGTTTTCGTCTCTTCTTCTTTTCTTGTGTGCTTCTCTTTTCATTCTTCTTCATGTTTTGTACACAGTTTAAAACAGACACTTCCAGGTAGGCTTGAAGTGTAAAATGTAGGCCAGAGGCACTGGTCACTACACCCAGCCTTTGAGAAAACAAGATTTTATGTCCCTAAGACTTAAATGTTTGCTGGGGGCTTGCCAGGTACTTGTGACCTGGATTGGCCACTGTTGGAAACAGGATGCTGGGTTTGATGGACCTTCGGTCTGTCCCAGTATGGCAATACTTACGTACTTATGTGTTTACCCTTAACTCTAATGGTACATATATTTTTTTGTGTGTGTGTGTTTGCGTTTTTTCCTAAAGCACCGATTCAAGGCTGATGATTGTACAGGCAGGGGATGTTCCATGCTAGAACGACCTTTCGCTAATACTATTGTCTCCCTTACCATCTGCCCTGCCACTCAGGTCATTCTGTCTTGCTTTAGCTTCTTGCAAGCACTTTACCCTTCGGGTGTAAGTAGGCAGCTATTTTCCAATGGGCAGGCAGAGATAACTTGAGCTGAGCTAGGTCTGCCACAATCATCGATGGAAGGTTTTCTTTTCACGTAATGTGTTAATTGTCCATTGGTGTATCGTGAGAACTAATCGTTCCTCCCATTTCTCTCTCCCCCCCCCCCCCCCAACACACCGCTTCCTCTTTCATTTGAAAAATATGTTGAGATTCTAATAAGATTTTAATCAAACCTAGTAATAAAATAATACTAGGGAGTGAATGAATGGCTGAGATGAAATTGATAGGAAATGTCTGTGAGGCACTACGGCCTTGAATTGCTGTGCTGGTAAGATGAGCAGTGTAAGCGGCATGCCTGAGCGAATGTTAGGAAAACGAACCCAAAACCATGTAGCAGTAGCTGGAATGCTTCCCCGTTGTGCGTTGAACACACATCTTCTGGGCTACTTTTTATTTGTTGTTATTTTAGAAGACAGATTAAGGAACTTTCTACCTTGGGTCTAGACTGGCTTGCTGGTGAGGAGGATGAGCGTAGGCCGATAGGTTGACTCAGCTTCACAATCCCAGATCATCTGCATCAAGAAAGTTCAGCGGGGCCCTTCTGCCCCCACTTGTTTTGGAGGGTGATTTGGCTGCTGGAACGCTCCTCTCTCCACAGTTTTGGAAGTCTGAGAAATTTCTGTTTAGCAGTTGTATTGTTTTTCTTTTTGGGGTGGGTGGGGGGGGGGGGGGAAGCAGACAGACACCAGTTCTGAACTCAAATATGCCAGTATATATGTACCTCTCCAAAGCGCTATCCCAAGAAGTGTGCTTTTTTTTCCTTTGCAAAAATGCATTATGCATATGAATATATAAATATATTTTATTATGTACAGAGATAGATCATTATGCATGGGTGTTAGGAAAACAGGCTAGCATTTCAACCTGAAAGGTGCATGCGTTCCCCCTGACACACATGCCATGCATTTGTAACGTGATTTCCCCTCCTCTTCACCGTAGCCACAACTTTCCCCCATCTTGATGTCCTTTTCCCTTGGGGTTATACTGGTGAAATAACAGTCCTCGTGTGCTGGAAGAAACCAGGAGGAGGAGGAGGATATGGTATTTAATCCTTCCTCTTGCTTGTGCGGTCCTCCTTTCTAGACAACCCTCACTCCCCAAATATGTGATCAGCGTGCACCTGTGGTTATGACCTATCGCATATTAAACTATTCCAGACAACCAGCCACCTTATCTGTGTCAGCTTTTTTTTTCTTTTTCAAACCTGTGTCCTCTTTTATACATCTTCACTTTTGGACAGTTCATACCCTGGGCCAATAAAAGGTGTATCAGCCTGCAAAAGAAATCCTGTTTGCAAAACTAAAGAGAAACAAATATGAGTTTTGGTTAGTGTTATTTGTCAGAAGGAGAATGCCAAGAAAATAATATCCTTAAAAGAATAATTCATATTTTCTTTGAGTGCTCCATTTGAAACGCTTCTCTGTGACATTTTGAGAGCAGCAAAATTATAATTTACTGAATAGTGACCTGAAATTACATAACGGAACATAAACAAAACTTGCCTTTTCTTCCATCTTCATAAGGTGTATGTTTTGCTCAAGCATTTTCAGACTGATGGTAACAACAAGTAATCTGGAAGAAAGTGTCGTATTTTAACTTTCTGAATGTTTCTGGTTGTAGATTATGACGACATGATCTGAGACCAGGCCAGTCACCCAACAGCAGTATGCTGTCATGTAAGAAACCCAGGGTTGATCCTGATTCTAGCTCCAATGCTTTAGGCCAGCCAAAACTCAGGGTGCTGCAAAGGCAGCATTCACAGTCCTGGAAGGTGTTGAAGGTTAGGAAGCCATGTAGCAATCTTACATTCTTGATGATTTCAGGGTGCCCTTCTGCCAGGTACAGGAGGGGACTGCAATCTGTATTTCTCAGGTAGAGGACAACTGCTGCGGTTGATAAGCCAGATTAAAGAAGGTTACATCTTTTGAAAATGGAAGGGCCCAAGCAAAGTCTAGATCAGTAGTTTCAAAACCTAGTCCTGGAGGCACACCAGCCAGTCAGATTTTCAGGATATACACAGTCTGTATTCATGATAGAGATTTGCATGCATTGAAGACAGTGCATGCAAATCTGTCTCGTGAATATTCATTGTGGATATCCTGAAAAACTGACTGGCTGGGGTGCTTCCAGGACCAGGTTTGGGAACCACTGGTCTAGATGTAACTGAATTGGAATCCCAGTGATGTAGCAAGAAGCTTCCAGTGCAAAGCAAGGAAAGAGGCCATGGGTCTCATGGCACTTGGGCATGGAAACAAAGATTTAGCATACTCTCTAGAATCGGATCTTTGATAGCTTGTATTGTATCCTAATTACATAGTGCTACACATGGAGGTATAGGGTAACTGCACACGGGACTTGGGAGAGATGAGTCTTCATTAAATTAGCAACTTGTACTTAACAATTCTAGGAGACCGAGGGGGGCATTTTCGATATGACATCAGCAAAACATCCAAAAATCAAGTGGTGCACATGGCCATTTTCAAACCTGAAAAACGTCAATCTTTTTGTTTCAAAACTGGCCATTTCCTAGATGTTTTATGCTTAGTTCAGCTATCTCTTTGGACTATTTAAAAAAAAATAGACCAAATGAAAAACGCACAAATCAAGCCATTGGGTTGTAGGAGGAGCCAGCATTCTTAGTAGACTGGTCACACAGACATCCCAGCAGAGCAGTGGAGCACTCTAGGGGGCACTGCAGTGGACTTCACATCAGTGGCGTAGCCAGACCTCGACATGGGGGGGGGGCACATTTTGGCCCGCCGCTTCCCCCAACTGCCTCACATACTTTGGCTGGCGGGGGGGGGGTCCCGAACCGTCTCCAGCTGAAGCATTTGTCCAGCGCTGGTCTCCGTCGCATTACCTGTCTGCTCAGTTTCATTAAAATGAGCATGCACACAACATGAGGGGAAGAGCGGGGCAGGCAATGCGGCAGAGACCAGCACTGGGCAAATGCTTCAGCTGGTGAGGGTTGGTGATTGTAAGCTCTTTGAGCAGGGACTGTCTTTCTTCTATGTTTGTGCAGTGCTGCGTATGCCTTGTAGCGCTATAGAAATGCTAAATAGTAGTAGTAGTAGTCTCTTGTAACCAGAGCTAATATTGTGATGTCATAATGCCTCAGGCCACCACAATGGCTTGATTGTCCTATACTTGGCTCACTTTTATTACATAGCTCTTTGAGCAGGGACTGTCTTTCTTCTATGTTTGTGCAGCGCTGCGTATGCCTTGTAGCGCTATAGAAGTGCTAAATAGTAGTAGTAGGTGACCCCCGCCAGCCAAACCAAGGGCCCCAGGCCCCTGTGGCTACACCACTGCTTCACATAAAAAGGTTCCAGGTACACATCTCACTATTACCCCCTTATACTGTATGATGAGCCTTCAAAAGCTTACTGTATCCAACTATACACCATTACAATAGCCCTTATGGCTGCAGGTGTCACCAATAGGTGGGTACAGTAGGTTGTTGGTGGGCTGACACTTTCCACCACAAGTGTAACAGTTAGAGTGGGATATGGGCCAGGGTTCTCTTCTCTACTGTGCACTGCAAGGACCACTAGGCCACTCCAGGGACCTGCTTGCTGTTGTAATAGGGACTGGCCATAACATCTGAAGCTATCATAGAGGCTGGGATGTACTGTTTCATTCACATTTGTGGGGGTTGGGAGGGGGGGTCAGTGACCACTGGGGGAGTAAGTGGGTGTCATTCCTTTAATCCTCCAGTGGTCAACTGGTCATTTAAGTCACTATTTGTGGCTTAGTCTTCATTAAAACAGGTGTAGACCAAAACGTCCAACTTTTAGCCCTGGACATCTTTGCTTTGTTCCATTATGGCATAAAAATGTCTACGTGTTATGAATGCCCAAATCCCGTCCATATCACCCCCCCCCCCCCCCCCATGTGATTTGGATGCACTGCAGATGACCAGCATAAAAGAATGGCTAAAAAAAATAGCGAGAAAAATGTCCATCTGCTGGTTTATGCCACTTTTTGGAGCCAAATGGATGACACAAATGACGACCAACCAGGGAGCTGAATCTTAAAAGTTTTTTTTAATAAAAGCACCAGGATGTGGGTCCACATCATGGTGCTTTTATTAAAGAACTTTTAAGATTCATCTCCCTGGTTGGTTGTGTCATCCTGTCCTTCTCGTTGGTTTACTGTTGGATTTGCATAGAGGCCACTTCCTGTTTGTGTTTTTGACCCTGTTTATGCCACTTGTTGGACATTTTTTCTCTTTTGAAAATGAGCCCCTGAATGACTCAGATAGGGACAGCGATATAAGGCCCGTTACTTCTAGGGCTAGAGAGTACAAAGGATGGGCAATGAGATATAGGGCCCCTAGGATTGTAGAGCGCTATAAACATCAACATTTCAAAATGGGATTCTGACTATGAACCGGATTCTCTGAAGAGGAAGTTCAACTGCTTTGTTATCAAATCTCTATCTCCACCACATAAAAAGAGAAAATCTCTCCATGAGGAACCCTGCTTCATGGACTTCATGAGGGAAATGCCTGCACTCTCCCATCCTGGTTCTGGAGCAGCAGAGAACCTTAGCAACAGAGTGGGCTGAAGGAATTCCTCATTTTCCTGCAGCATCTCTGTTTTACCAGTGCACATTGTGTTTGAAGCAGAAGGTGCATAGGAGCCAAGGAGGAGTAGCCCTGGGAATTCGTTGTGGAAGCATAAAGAGAAGGGTGATGAGGGAAGAAGAGAGAAGGTAAGGAAGATCAGGCAAGAGTGGGTAGCCATCAAAAACACACACATACCACAGCAAAACCCAACAGCCAACGTTGAAAGCTTCACATTTTTCCTAGGCATATATAACCAGGGCCATCCTTACACTAGGTAGACTAGATGTCTAGTCTGTTTAGGGCAGCAGAAGTCTGGGGGGGGGGGGGTGGCAAGACAGCAGCAGTGCAGTACTTGAAAGCTACTCAGAGTGTCGGGCCTTCCAGCAAGCACACACACACTCAAGATCTGCTGCATCCCACCCCTCCCTGAGAAGAAGTTTACATTGGAGTGGAAGGGCTCCAAGTTTACTAAGTGTTTGTTATAACAACCAGCAAAAGATTATCTGAGTGGTTTACAACTGTACACACTGTTTTTGGAACTGTAGAACATCCCAGGAAGAAGTAGGGGTCAGTGGCAGCAGATGAAGGGAGGAAACAGACCAGGGATGGGGAGATTCAGAGAGATAGTGGACACTTACCCCCAAATTCTACAAAAGTCACTAAAAAGTGTGCATGCAATTTAATTGAATAATGAACCAATTAGCACCAATAATTGAGATTGTACAAGCAATTAGTGGTACTAATTGGATTTGATTAAAATTTACACACACAAATTTAGGCACAGGATCCACACATACATTTTATGTGCAGGTACAAAAGGAGGATGCGGCTATGGGAGGATTGGGGGTGTTCCTTTAATTTATTCGCATTTTTATAGAATAAAGGGGATCGTGCAGGAATTTACACAAAGGTTTCATTGGTGTAAATGGTTGTGCTTGAAGGTACGGTTCCTGGTGCTAAGTGCTATTCTATAAATGGTGCCTAACTTTAAGCACTGTTTATAGAATTGCACTATTTTTTCAACACTATTTATAAAATTTAGTCCTTGATGAGTAGAAGAGGGAAGGACAGATGCTAGATACTTGGGGTAATATAGGGATGAGTAGCTACTGTACACTTGTGGGGTTAGGAAAAGGAAGGAGAAATGCTGGAAACCTGGGGGAAGGGAAAGGGGGAAGGGAAGGTAAGATGCTGGATATGAGAAATTATGATAGTGGGGATGGGACGACTTTCCTATGAAGAGAGGCTGAGAAGGCTAGGGCTTTTCAGCTTGGAGAAGAGACGGCTGAGGGGAGATATGATAGAAGTGTATAAAATAATGAGTGGAATGGATCGGGTGGATGTGAAGCGACTGTTCACGCTATCCAAAAATACTAGGACTAGAGGGCATGAGTTGAAGCTACAGTGTGGTAAATTTAAAACGAATCGGAGAAAATTTTTCTTCACCCAACGTGTAATTAGACTCTGGAATTCGTTGCCGGAGAACGTGGTACGGGCGGTTAGCTTGACGGAGTTTAAAAAGGGGTTAGATAGATTCCTAAAGGACAAGTCCATAGACCGCTATTAAATGGACTTGGAAAAATTCCGCATTTTTAGGTATAACTTGTCTGGAATGTTTTTACATTTGGGGAGCGTGCCAGGTGCCCTTGACCTGGATTGGCCACTGTCGGTGACAGGATGCTGGGCTAGATGGACCTTTGGTCTTTCCCAGTATGGCACTACTTATGTACTTATCTGATAACTTTATTTCCTTTAATTGTAGCAGATGGGTCGAAAATTGTGGGTTATGACCATCTACCAGCAAGTGGAGATAGAGTACAACAAACAGAACTCTATGTAATAGGACGGTAAGCAGCTATGTCAGTTAGTATTTCTCATAACAAAGCTGAACCAATTAATAAATACTACTACTTAACATTTCTAGAGCGCTACTAGGGTTACGCAGCGCTGTACAATTTAACAAAGAGAGACAGTCCCTGCTCAAAGAGCTTACAATCTAATAGATAAGAGTGAGACAAATATAGGACAATCAAGCCATTGTGACATCACTGATGAGGTTGGCTCTTAGGCATTGGTGGAATGAGGCATTATGACATCACAATCTCAGCTCTGGATACCAGAGACTGAAACTCTTCACACTAAGGGGGGAAGTGGGCCAAGTATAGGACAGTCGAGCCATTGTGACATCACTGATGAGGTTGGCTCTTAGGCATTGGTGGAATGAGGCATTATGACATCACAATCTCAGCTCTGGATACCAGAGACTGAAACTCTTCACACTAAGGGGGGAAGTGGGCCAAGTATAGGACAGTCGAGCCATTGTGACATCACTGATGAGGTTGGCTCTTAGGCATTGGTGGAATGAGGCATTATGACATCACAATCTCAGCTCTGGATACCAGAGACTGAAACTCTTCACACTAAGGGGGGAAGTGGGCCAAGTATAGGACAGTCGAGCCATTGTGACATCACTGATGAGGTTGGCTCTTAGGCATTGGTGGAATGAGGCATTATGACATCACAATCTCAGCTCTGGTTAAATCACTGCTATATGTAATACTACTACTACTACTACTTAACATTTCTAGAGCGCTACTAGGGTTACGCAGCGCTGTACAATTTAACAAAGAGAGACAGTCCCTGCTCAAAGAGCTTACAATCTACTAGATAAGAGTGAGACAAATATAGGACAATCAAGCCATTGTGACATCACTGATGAGGTTGGCTCTTAGGCATTGGTGGAATGAGGCATTATGACATCACAATCTCAGCTCTGGATACCAGAGACTGAAACTCTTCACACTAAGGGGGGAAGTGGGCCAAGTATAGGACAGTCGAGCCATTGTGACATCACTGATGAGGTTGGCTCTTAGGCATTGGTGGAATGAGGCATTATGACATCACAATCTCAGCTCTGGATACCAGAGACTGAAACTCTTCACACTAAGGGGGGAAGTGGGCCAAGTATAGGACAGTCGAGCCATTGTGACATCACTGATGAGGTTGGCTCTTAGGCATTGGTGGAATGAGGCATTATGACATCACAATCTCAGCTCTGGTTAAATCACTGCTATATGTAATACTACTACTACTACTTAACATTTCTAGAGCGCTACTAGGGTTACACAGCGCTGTACAATTTAACAAAGAGAGACAGTCCCTGCTCAAAGAGCTCACAATCTAATAGACAAGTGAACGGTCGGTCCGATAGGGGCAGTCAAATTGGGGCAGCCAGAAGAAACGTCTTCCTCCCAGAAAAGAGGAATGAACAACACCGTAACAGGAACTTAAGGCAACAGTCCTAAACAGAGAAACCAACTGAGGAATTAAGTTTCAAATTTATTAAAGACTTTCTACCCCGCCAAATGGGACAAGCCATCTGAGCGGCATACAATCTAATAACGCAGAAGAGGAAAGAAGAAACGGGCATACATTACTAACATGAAACAGAAGGAACTAGGGTAGAACTACA
This sequence comes from Microcaecilia unicolor, assembly GCF_901765095.1. Lineage (NCBI taxonomy): Eukaryota > Metazoa > Chordata > Amphibia > Gymnophiona > Siphonopidae > Microcaecilia > Microcaecilia unicolor. The sequence continues at coordinate 526,629,247 of NC_044033.1, forward strand.
GTGTAAGTAGGAAAGAGGGGAAAGGTGGTAAAGACCAGGGGCGTATCTGCGTGGGGCCACAGGGGCTGGGCCCCCGCAGATTTCGCCCTGGACCCCCCTACCATCGACCCTCTCCACCTCCCCCTCCCTTCCGCACGCCCGCCACCAACCCGTCGCCGATCTTTGCTGGCGGGGGACCCCAAGCCCCCGCCAGCCGAAGTCCTCTCTTCCATGCAGGATGCAAGTTGCAACGCTTCCTGTTCTTCTGAGTCTGACGTCCTGCACGTACAACGCGCAGGACGTCAGACTCAGAATTTGGAACTCAGTCTGACGTCCTGCGCGTTGTACGTGCAGGACGTCAGACTCAGAAGAACAGGAAGCATTGCAACTTGCAGCCTGCATGGAAGAGAGGACCTCGGCTGGCGGGGGGTTGGGGTCCCCCGCCAGCAAAGGTAAGTGACAGCAGCTGGGGAGGGTTGGCGGCGGCGGGAGGGGGTGGAGAGTGTCATTGGTGGCGAGGGGGGGGTCTGGCAGTGGCGGGGGGTCCGGAAATGGCGGGGGGGGATCGGTGGCGCCGGGGGGGGGGGCTAAAATGTGCCCCCTCCCTCTGGCTCTGGCCCCCCCTACCGCCAGAGTCCAGATACACCCCTGGAAAGACAATAGGACGGGGGAAAACAATCAGGTAGGAGTGGCTTCCTCGGGAAAAAAACAAACTAAGCATAAGCATCCTGAAAGAGAAAAGTCTTGAGTTCTGCCTTAAAGAGGGGTAATTAGATAATTTGTCTAAATGAGGTGGTAGTGAATTCCATATTCTTTGGGCCTTGAAATGAAAATATAGTATGCGTACTATGTTTATGAAAACGTTCTCTGTACAATGGAATGGAGAGAAGGTTGAGTTGCGATGACCTTAATCTTTGTGTTTGAATGTAAGGGGTGAGATTGCATAAAAGAGGGGTTCAGAAGCAGCAAGAGTTTTAAAGATTATTGTACAAATTTTGTAAGTAATATGAGAGATCAGAAGCTAATGTGAGGATTAAGATAAGTTATGTGATCAAATTTCTTGAGGTGCTAAAGGACTCTAATGGCGGTATTTTGAAGTAAATGGTGTCAATCCTTTATCTGGAGGCCTAGGTAGAGGGACTTACAATAATGTAGCTTTGAAATGACCAATTGAGTGAATTAAGATGTTAAGAGCAGAAGGATCTAGTAAAGGCTGAATGGATCTGATAAGACGTACAACTGCTGGACTACTTTAGAAATTTCATCATGAAAAGAAAGGGATGAGTCATAGAAATCCTAAAGTGCATGTAGAGTATATTTGAGTGACTGGAAAATCGTTCAAAAAAATAGAAGACAGAGATAACTGATCAGAAGGGTTGCATAGGAGTACTTTAGACTTCTCCGGATTAAGAACCAATTTATTATCGGTAAGCCATGAAGTAATAAGTTTAAGATGGATGTGGGTGGATGTGAAGCGACTGTTCACGCTATCCAAAAATACTAGGACTAGAGGGCATGAGTTGAAGCTACAGTGTGGTAAATTTAAAACGAATCGGAGAAAATATTTCTTCACCCAACGTGTAATTAGACTCTGGAATTCGTTGCCGGAGAACGTGGTACGGGCGGTTAGCTTGACGGAGTTTAAAACGGGGTTAGATAGATTCCTAAAGGACAAGTCCATAGACCGCTATTAAATGGACTTGGAAAAATTCCGCATTTTTAGGTATAACTTGTCTGGAATGTTTTTACGTTTGGGGAGCGTGCCAGGTGCCCTTGACCTGGATTGGCCACTGTCGGTGACAGGATGCTGGGCTAGATGGACCTTTGGTCTTTCCCAGTATGGCACTACTTATGTACTTATGATGAGTATTGAGGAAAAAGATATCAGATGAATCTGCAGGGTTAATAGGACAGAGAATTTAAATGTCATCAGTATATACAAACATAGATCTATAGATTGTGCCAGAGTAAGAAGAGGTGCTAGAAAGATGTTGAAGAGTAAGGGGGAAAGTATAGAACCTTGGGGTACACCTGAATTGAGATGAAATTGTTTAGATTGTGTATCAGCAGAATGCACAGTGTAATATCTATTTTCAAAGTAGAATTATCAATAACATAGTAACATAGTAGATGACGGCAGAAAAAGACCTGCACGGTCCATCTAGTCTGCCCACGATAAACTCATATGTGTATACCTTACCTTGATTTGTACCTGTCTTTTTCAGGGCACAGACCGTATAAGTCTGTCCAGCAGTATTTTCCGCCTCCCAACCACCAGTCCCGCCTCCCATCACCGGCTCTGGCACAGACCCCGTATAAGTCTGCCCTCCCCTATCCTAGCATCTCAACCACCAACCCCTCTTCCCCCCGCCACCCAATTTCAGCTAAGCTTCTGTGGATCCATTCCTTCTGCACAGGATTCCTTTATGCCTATCCCACGCATGTTTGAATTCCGTTACCGTTTTCATCTCCACCACCTCCCGCAGGAGGGCATTCCAAGCATTCACCACCCTCTCTGTGAAGAAATACTTCCTGACATCTTTCCTGAGTCTGCCCCCCATAACTTAATACATTTCTTGATTAGCTTTCGAAGGTTGCCCTTCTTCGTCAGATCAGAAATAAGCAAATGTGGTAGCAGATAGTATATATGAGTGAGACATCCAAGCACTACTTTGACAGTCTGACAGGGTGGGGGTGGGTAGGAGGTATGCATGGGGACATCAAAGCATTTCATTGATATTCTAACAGGATGGGTGTGGGTAGGTGAGAAGAGGGTGATAAACAGAGAAATACAAAGTAGAATTGAAACCAATGATAAGCAGTATCAGTAATTTAGTGCATGTGGGACAAAACTGAGTCAATAAGGTCGAAGGCAGCTGAAAGACTGAGAGTCGGAAGGAAGTGCTGAACAAGATTTATCAAGGAAATACTGAATGACATCCAAAAGTGCTAATAAGGATGTTTAGTTAGGGTGTAAAGCATTTGTTTGGATGCGAATGTGGTGAGTTGTGAATGAACGATGGTTTCAACAATCTTTACAAGAAAAGGTAAATTGGCAATAGGCCTGTAATTTGGTCAGTAAAAGAGAGTTTAGAGTCATTGCTTTTAGGGTAAATAGTAGCATTCTTCCAATTTCAAGGTATGAGTCTGGTTAGCAGAGAAAGCGTAATCATGGAGTGTAGGAAAGGAAGTAAGTCCATATGGTGTTTTTTTAACTAAAGAAGAATGCAAAGGATCCAAAGTCGTAAAGGTGGATCTCATCCGGGAGATAATTCTGGCAAGATCAGACATAGAAGGGATCTGGGAGAGGATTTAGAAGTAGAAGTAATAGAAGTTGAGGGGGAGGATGAAGGATAGCTGATAGCCAAACAGTCACGGAGTGTGTGAATTTTAGTTTGGATGGGTTTCTGGACTCATATGTTGTGATTAAATGAGAGAAAATTTTCAGGTGAGAATTTTTCCTTCCTTATCAGCAGAAGAGTCCAGAAAACTGTGGGATGTAGCAAAGCAGTCAAATAGGGTGGGAAAACAGAAACACCTGTGGAGAGAACTGATACTCCAAAGAATTCTTCTAATCAAGTAGCAATATCCAATCATTAATGTTTGGAAAATGTGTGTAAAGAGGACCAAGTAGCTGATCTACAAATTTTTTTTTTTGAGAGAAAGAGCACAAAATTCCACCTATGATGTAGATAGTTCCTTGAGAGCTCACGCTACCAGAGCACTAAGAGGTTGTTTACCAGAAATAATACATGCAGAAGAAATGGACTCCTTAATTCATCAAGCAATCATTGCCTTAGAGGCCACATTTCTTTTATTTGGACCTGTAAAGAAGACAAAAAGATGATCTGACTGGAACTCGATGTACATCAAGAAAATGCAATGAGCCAAAATCCTTATTGTATTCTTCTCTCCTGAAGGAAGGAAGGAACAAAGATTGGTTGATGTGGAAAGAAATGACTTCTGTCATGAAGGATGGAACAGTACAGATAGTGACACCAGCCTCTGAGAAGTGAAGGAATGGATCTCTACAGGACAAGGCCTGAAGCTCAGAAATTATTTGAGCAGAAGTAATAGCAACAAGAAAGACTGACTTCCATGTAAGTTCTTTCAAAATAGCCTTCTTTAGAGGCTCAAAGGAAGACTTTTGAATAGACTTGAGCATGACATTAAGATTCAGTTCAGAACAATGATGACAAAGAGGAGATTTAAGATGGTTGACTCCTTTTAGCAAACGGACTACATCTGGCTGAGCCTTTGGAGAGGAATTTAAAACACGTCCTCCATAACAAGCCAGTGTTGCTACTTGCTAAGTGAGTTATAGGCTAGACCCTTCTTAAAACCAACCTGTAAAAAGGCCAGAATTTGAGGTAAGGAAGAATGATGTAATAGGGTGGACAACCCCAGAGGGTGTGGATGATATGAGGAAGGATCTGGCGAAGCTTGAAGAATGGTCCGATGATTGGCAACTAAGATTTAATGCTAAGAAATGCAGGGTCAAGCACTTGGGGTACAAGAATACAGGGGAGCGGAACAATATAGGGGGTGAACTGTTTCTTTGTACAAAAGAAGAGCAGGATTTGGGGGTGATTGTGTCTGATAACCTTAAGGTCTCCAAACAGGTAGAAAAAGTGACGGCAAAGCCAGAGAGATGCTTGGCTGCATAAGGAGAGGAATGACCTGCAGGAAAAAAAAAAGAAATGATAGTGCCTTTTATATGTCTCTGCTGAAGCCCCACTTAGAGTACTGGGTGCAGTTCTGGAGACCACACCTACAGAAACAGGATGGACGGTCCAGAGGTAAGCGGTCTTGGTCATAAAACATATAGGGACAGGCTTAGGAACCTCAACATGTATATGCTGGAAGAGAGGCAGGACAGAATGGATATGATAGAGACATTTAATTATCCCAGTGGTGTTAATGTACAGGAGGTGAGCCTTTTTCAAATGAAGGAAAACTCAGGAATGAGGGGGCATACAATGAAGTTAAGAGGAAATATTAGGAAGAAACTATGAAAATACTCTTTCACAGAAAGGGTGGTGGATACGTGGAATGGCCTCTCGGCAGGGTTCTGCAGAGAAGGTCTGTGTCAGAATTTAGGAAAGCATGGGACAGGCATGTGGGATCCCTTAGGAAAGGAAGTGGTTTCTGAGGATGGGCAGACAGGATGGACCACTTGGCCCTTATATCTGCCGTCATATTTCTTTGTTTCTAAGAAGAGAGAGCTCTTTCCGCCAAGCATGTGCTCGCCAAACGTGCATATGCTGAAGAGGTAGAATGCTTTCTGTTCTGAAGTAGAAAAGTAATTACATCAGAATAATCCTTCTTTCTTAACTTCAACCTCTCAAGAGCCAAACTGTGACCAAACATATGGGTCCATGAGAGAGTAGGTCCTGGAGCATGGGGAGCCAAAACCGCTTATCTATGAAAAGTTACATTAGGTCCGCATACCAAGGTCAAATGGGCCAGGCTGGAGCCATCAGAATTATCTGTCCCAAATGAAGCACAATTCTGTGGAGCATTCTTCCTATCATTGGCCAGGGCGGAAAGATGTAGTGTAATTCTGTCTCTGTCCATGGTTGGAGCAACACATCTATCTCTTCTGAACCAAACTCGTGTTGTAGTGAGAGGCCATTAGATCTTGAGCTAGTGTTCCCCATTTCTTTGTGATCAATTGAAAGACTTGTCGACAGCTCCCATTCCCCTGGACCTAAGGAGTTCCTGTTATGTTACATCATTTCTTATAGTCCGCCAACACCAGTTCAGGGCAGATCACAACAATAAAGAAGCCAGACCCAATACATCTGGGAATTACAATAACCAAAGTAGAATAACCTAAATAATCCCATATAATCCAAATCTAAGAAATCTGAAGCCCTGTGAAAAGAGAAATGTTTTCAGATTTTTCCTAAACAATAAATAATGTTGACAATGATGAAAAAATAGAAGTAACAAATTCCAAATAGTAGCCATTTGATACTGAAGTGATAAAGAAAAAGGTTGAACTGATTTTAGTTTATTTTTATTGAATTTAATAACAGTTATCACAAGCAATAATATCCTGTTACAGCAATACAGAGTTAGGCGTATCAAGGAATTATCAAAAATGACTTCCTCAGTTTTAATCTCTTTATCGCTAACAGGACCTCCCTCTCCATTATCAGAGGACTCAACCCCTGAACCTGATCCAGTGTAAACTGCAGAATGAGGACACTCCACCAAAGAAGACATCTCTAACGCCCTCATCCTGGGTGCACTGCACATAAAGGCCCTTATAATAATCGACAAATTGCTCCATGATTTTATCTTCCTCCATAAATCTCATGCCTTTATCATCTTTTATCGCGGTCACAATCTGTGTTTACAGGCCTGAACAGGTTCACCAACAGCTTCCCTGTTTATATCTGTGGTAATATAAATTTTGTGCTGCTTTTTTGTTTAAAGTCCATCAGTTGCCTTCCACACCTCTGTCAATCTAAGCCTATCTTCTCCTCCAGATGAGAAATATGCTGACGCCTCAGATGGTGCGGCTCCTTGGAAAGCCCCAAAAGTCCCCTTCAGTCTCTTCACTTTCTTACCACGTGGAGGGGCATAATCGAAAGGGATGCCCAAGTTTTCCTGAGGATGTCCTCGCTAAACGTCCCGGCGAAGGGGCGCGGAAACCCGTATTATCGAAACAAGATGGATGTCCATCTTTCGTTTCGATAATACGGTCGGGGATGCCCAAATCCTGAAATCCTTAGAGATGGTCGTCCCAGGACTTGGTCGTTTCTGATTTTCGGCGATAATAGAAACCAAGGACGCCCATCTCAGAAACGACCAAATGCAAGCCTTTTGGTTGTGGGAGGAGGCAGCATTCGTAGTGCACTGGTGCCCCTGACATGCCAGGACACCAGCACCCTAGGGGGCACTGCACTGGACTTCAGAAACTGCTCCCAGGTACACAGCTCCCTTACTGTGTGTGCTGAGCCCCCCAACCCCACTACTTTACACCACTACCATAGCCCTTAGAGGTGAAGGGGGCACTTAGATGTGGGTACAGTGGGTTTTGGAGGGCTCACATTTACCACCACAAGTTTAAGAGGTAGGGGGGGATGCCCGCCTGCCTGAAGTGCACTTCACCCACTAAAACTGCTCCAGGGACCTGCATACTGCTGCAATGGACCTGAGTATGACATTTGAGGTTGGCACAAAAGATTTTTAAAGATGTATTTTGAGGGTGGGAGGGGGTTAGTGACCACTGGGGGAGTAAGGGGAGGTCATCCCTGATTCCCTCCGGTGGTCATCTGGTCAGTTCGGGCAACTTTTTGTGGCTTGGTCATAAGAAAAACAGGACCAGGTAAAGTCGTCCAAGTGCTCGTCAGGGACGGCCTTTTTTTTTTTTCCATTATGGGTCTAGGACGCCCATGTGGTAGGCACGCCCAAGTCCTGCCTTCGTTACGCATCCGATACGCCCCCGTGAACTTTGGTCATCCCCGCAACGGAAAGCAGTTGGGGACGGCCAAAATCGGCTTTCGATTATGCCGATTTGGGCGACCCTGTGAGAAGGACGCATATGAATAAAGCTCAATTCCACTACTGGTGGTAAACAAAAAGCAGAATAGGGTCTGTATGTAGTCCAAGGAGAGGGTAAGCAGGTCAGCCTATGTGCCGTTCTGTGCCGCCAGCAGCCCAGACCATGGTCATCTTCGCTCAGGCCTCATTCATGACAGTGCAGGACTAGCGTCCCAAGTGCTGCAACCAACTTCCACTGCTCCAGCTGAAGCTCTGTAAATAGTGTCCGTGCTCCGCCTGGGCTCACCAGAAGATGATAACATGGACAACAACGGAATTTGGTTTGATGATACCAACCTTCCGGGCTTAAGATTCCCCCCCCCCCCCCCCCGGAGATTAAGCTGTAGATAGTACCCTTATCAAAGGAAGTGCACAGGGGTAGCAACTCTCAATTAGTCAAAGAATGATAATCTAGCTCACAGATTCCAGTCCACAAACTCCAATTCCACAATGGACAAAAGAACAATGGCCTGCTGCCTACCGCAATGTGGTGTTTAACTCAAATAATAAAATTTCATTTAATTGTACTTATCTTTAGAAAAATGTTCTTCAAACTTGATCTCTCATGCTGTCAGCATAAAATCCCAGCTCCCTGGCACTTGACAATATAGAGAGAAAATCATTCGCCCACAATTTGGGGAGGAAATTGATTCCCATTTATCAACAGCCCAGAATATAGAGAACTTCTTAGAAGACTGGAAGCAGATGGGAATTGAAATTTTGAATAAGGGAGGGGGAATCATGTGATGCTGGCTTGGTGAGCAGACGTGATCAAGGAGCTTGCGCAGAGATCTTTCCTGCAAAAAATTGGCTTATCCAACGCCACTGGTGCCCTATCTAAGGTGAGTTGCCTCTCAGACTCCCATGTATGGCTCCTGCTGATGATGGGTGAGATGGGTATGACATTGAAAGCTCAAAGAAGTACCCAAGAAGGGTCAGGGCTAATAAAGCCAAAATGGCAGAGGGCCAGGCCATGATCACAGCCCCAGTGGGGGGGATTGGATACAAGAGATTTCAAAAACAGTCACAATAGCCCTAGATGATAAACTCAACAAACTGTAGTCGAGGAGATTAAAGAAAGATTTGATTCCCAAAGCCAACGACTATAAGAAGTAGAGTTCCAATCAGGTCTCCGTATCTCAAAAAAGATATAGTAGAATTGGAAAAGGTACAGCGAAGGGCGACAAAAATGATAGTGGGGATGGGACGACTTTCCTATGAAGAGAGGCTGAGAAGGCTAGGGCTTTTCAGCTTGGAGAAGAGACGGCTGAGGGGAGATATGATAGAAGTGTATAAAATAATGAGTGGAATGGATCGGGTGGATGTGAAGCGACTGTTCACGCTATCCAAAAATACTAGGACTAGAGGGCATGAGTTGAAGCTACAGTGTGGTAAATTTAAAACGAATCGGAGAAAATTTTTCTTCACCCAACGTGTAATTAGACTCTGGAATTCGTTGCCGGAGAACGTGGTACGGGCGGTTAGCTTGACGGAGTTTAAAAAGGGGTTAGATAGATTCCTAAAGGACAAGTCCATAGACCGCTATTAAATGGACTTGGAAAAATTCCGCATTTTTAGGTATAACTTGTCTGGAATGTTTTTACGTTTGGGGAGCGTGCCAGGTGCCCTTGACCTGGATTGGCCACTGTCGGTGACAGGATGCTGGGCTAGATGGACCTTTGGTCTTTCCCAGTATGGCACTACTTATGTACTTATGAAGATGAGTCAGTGCATGGTGCAGCAAATTGAGGCCTTGGCAGAAAGAAACTGCAATACCAAGAGATCTTGTGGACGAACAAGAGAACAGGAATAGACGCAACAATTTAAGGATAGTTGGGCTGCCACAGACTATCTCAAACATGGATCTGTACAATATTTTTTCAGCATGGCTGCCAAAGCAATTGGGTTTCAATGACATAGACCAGATGTACAGCTGCAAAAGGGTGCACAGAATTGGAGCAAAGCGCAATGGTGACACCAGACCCAGCCCAGCAATTGCAAGAGTGGAGGAGTGGCCTAGTGGTTAGGGTGGTGGACTTTGGTCCTGGGGAACTGAGGAACTGAGTTTGATTCCCAGCCCAGGCAGCTCCTTGTGACTTTGGGCAAGTCACTTAACCCTCCATTGCCTGCCGCATTGAGCCTGCCATGAGTGGGAAAAAGTGCGGGATAAAAAAAAAAAAGATACTTTAATTGACTGGGGAAAGAACAGATTTTCTAATATTAAGGCAAGGTGATCATGTAGTTTAATGACTATTCTGTGCGTGTGATGGCCCAGTATAAAGAGCTTGTGCATTTCTTTTCTGATCTCCATAGAAGAAGTAAAAAGAGCACTGGTCAAAAAGTCTCCTTCGTGGAAGTGGTTAACTTGTCAGTTCTGGAGCACTGGGCTGAGAACTGGGTAAGTTAGGCAAGTCCTTTTCCCTCTCCCTCAGAGTTGCCAAGGGTGGACTCCCCAAAAAATGACACACAGATACAGCACTGGTGCTGTGTTGCTTCTGCTCTAGAGGTGTGTACGGGGACATAATCTGGTCCCCATCCTCACCCATTCCCAGTCATAAGTAGTAAGTGACGGCAGATAAAGACCTGTACTGTCCATCCAGTCTGCCCAACAAGATAAACTCATTTTATTTGATATGTGATACTTATATGTATACCCGATTTTGATTTGTCCTTGCTATTCTCAGGGCATAAACCATAGAAGTCTGCCCAGCACTCTTGTACTAAACGTTCTGAAGCTAACGTTGAAGCCCCTTAAAATTTACACTCAAGCCCATCCCTATCTATTCAGTCACGATCAGGCCGTAGAAGTCTGCCCAGCACCGGTTTCATTTCCCAAATACAAGAGTTGCCATCCAATCTTCTTCTAAACAGGATTCTTTTGTGTTTATCCCACGTATGTTTGAATTCCATTACTGTTTTCATCTCCACCACTTCCCACGGGGAGGGTATTTCACGTATTCACTACCCTCTCCGTGAAAAAATACTTCCTGACACTGAGTCTGCCCCCCTTCAACCTCAATTCATGTCCTCTAGTTCTACCGCCTTCCCGTCTTCGGAAAAGATTCGTATGCGGATTAATACCTTTCAAATATTTGAACATCTGTATCATGTCACCCCTGTTTCTCCATTCTTCCAAGGTATATATGTTCAGGTCAGCAAGTCTCTTCTCATACTGTTTGCAACGCAAATCCCATACCATTTTTGTAGCTTTTCTTTGCACCGCTTCCAGTCTTTTTACATCTTTAGCAAGATACGGCCTCCAAAACTGAACACAATACTCCAAGTGGGGCCTCAACAACGACTTGTAGAGGGGCATCAACACCTACTACTACTTATCATTTCTATAGCGCTACTAGACGTACGCAGCGCTGTACATTTGAACATGAAGAGACAGTCCCTGCTCAACAGAGCTTACAATCTAATGAGGATGGACAGACAAACAGGACAAATAAGAGATAAGGGAATATTAAAGTGAGGATGATAAAATAAGGGTTTTGAACAAGTGAATAAGGGTTAGGAGTTAAAAGCAGCATCAAAAAGGTGGGCTTTTAGCTTAGATTTGAAGACAACCAGAGATGGAGCTTGATGTACCGGCTCAGGAAGTCTATTCCAGGCATATGGTGCAGCAAGATAAAAGGAACGGAGTCTGGAGTTAGCAGTGGAGGAGAAGGGTGCAGATAAAAGAGATTTACTCAGTGAACGGAGTTCCCGGGGAGGAATGTAGGGAGAGATGAGAGTGGAGAGGTACTGAGGAGATGCAGAGTGAATGCACTTATAGGTCAATAAGAGGAGTTTGAACTGTATGCGGAAACGGATAGGAAGCCAGTGAAGTGACTTGAGGAGAGGACTAATATGAGCATAACGACCCTGGTGGAATATTAGTCGTGCAGCAGAATTTTGAACAGATTGAAGAGGAGAGAGATGGCTAAGTGGGAGACCTGTGAGAAGCAAGTTGCAATAGTCTAAGCGAGAGGTGACAAGAGTGTGGATGAGGGTTCTGGTTCCCAGCAAGGCCACATTACCACAAGCTGCCTGATTACCTCACAAGTAGCGTATGAGCCACTGCCACCAAGTAAATAGATGGCGGTAAGGGATCAGACAGTACATTGCTGCACGCTGCTTTTAATCGCGCACGACCATTTACTGCCTCATTTTAAAAAGGATTTTTTGCCTACCAAGGTAAAATAAATGGCCCAGCGTGCACCAATTTCACATGCCCATACTAGCTCAGGCCACTTTTTACCATAGCTTATCCAAAGGGCCACTTAGTAATTATCATCTAATTTCAAACCTACACTTCCCCTCAATGTTTATTAAGAAAATAGGGGGGGGGGGGGTCAACTTTTTAACTACGTTAAGGTGGAAGGAGGAAAAGTTTATAAACTGTTATTATTAGCCATCTTTAGATCTCACCAACAAGGAATGCTTCTATTCAATGGAATTTATCCAGGGTCCTGTTCAGTGGGGCCTGGGTGGGCCAGGGCCCATCCACCTAGGGCTCAGGCCCACCCAACAGTAGCACATGTTTAGCGGTAGCTGGTGGAGATCCCAAGCTCTACCAGCTGAAGACTTCCGCCTGATGGTAATGAAAACGCTACTCTCCACGATACCAGCACCTACGCATGTTCAGTTTTCAGCGCATGCCTGCTGCAGACTGCCAAGGTGGAAAGAAGCATTTTCCTGCCAGCTGAGATATCTTTTGGTGGTGGTGCGGAGAGAACATTTGGTGCCCACCCACTTCTTGCCTAGGCCCACCCAAAATCTGTTGTCTGGCTACGCCCCTCCTGTTGGGTACTTGTGACTTGGATCGGCCACTCTGAAAGACGAGATGCCGGGCTCTGTAAACCTTTGGTCTGACCTATTTATGACACATCTTATATTCTGTGACTTCAGATGTGTTTACAGAACTCAAGGTGCTGGGTTAATATTGAGGCTCTGTCCCATCCTGTAGAGACTTCACTCCTAAATAGAAGAATCAGTAGAATGATGCTTGGTGTCCTTTGTAGCCAATAAAAAATGCAAGACCATACAATGGGGACAGGATTGGCTTTAAGGGTATGTGAACTATGTCCTTCACAAAGCCCTGGCCCACTCAGGGGCACTGAAATTCCACATCCCCAGATCTTAAGAGCAACAGGTAATGGATAAAAATAATCAGTTCAGTGCAGCAGGTGGTCTCCTCCTTTCTCAAGGGCTTCCTGTTACCTAGCAAAACCATGTGGAGCTATGGCAAAGCCTGTGAGCATGTGTTGCCTCTCAGGCCCCACACCGATTAGTTTACTTTCAGATACTCCAGCAAATGCAGTTTTGATACCTCATTCTTTCTGATAAGTCCTGGATTAACAAGGCCACCCCACCCAAAATAAATAATACACACACCCAGACATATTGGTTTAGATTTATTATTTATAACCCGCCTGTGATGGGGTATTTAGAACTCTGCCCCTCATCCTTAAGAACAGTCCCTTAGACAGCCTGAGCCACCTTAAGAGCACTAGTCCCACCCGGAAATGAGCAGGGCGATCGCCATTACTGTATATTGTAAGCGGAAACAAATGAAGAAAATAAATAAATAAATAAAGTATATAAGACCGTGCCTGACTGAGGTTAACGAGGCCCAGAGAGAAGAATGAATTGAAGCCCCAGTATACTCCACCACCACCTATGGTTGAGAATTGTGACCTGGCTGAGGTAAGATGCTTTTGCTTCTTGTTTGAGACTGACAAGCCTTTCTCTGAGGTCTGGCTGCAGCCAGACCCTAGCAGGGGCGTAGCTACGGGTGGGCCTGGGTGGGCCCAGGCCCACCCAATTTCAGCTCAGGCCCGGCAGCCCGCCCACCCAAGCGCACACACTGCAGCAGAAACGGTACCCACTCTGGCTCATCTGATCGCTCCAGACTCGCGGCGGCGCCAGTAAAAGCATAAAGCAGCCAGGCTCTTCAACTCCGTCCGACCTTCGCTTCCCTGCTCTCTCAGCGCGTCCCGCCCACCCGAAAGGAAATGACATCAGAGGAAGGCGGGACGCGCTGAGAGAGCAGGGAAGCGAAGGTCGGACGGAGTCGAAGAGCCTGGCTGCTTTATGCTTTTACTGGCCGCCCGCACCAGTTCGCCGCTGCGACTAGAGAAGGAGGGAAGGAACTGGAAGCCGTTTAGTAAATCTTTTTCTACTCCCCCGCGCAGCCGTCGCCGTTCACTCAAATCACAGGAAGCAAACCTGTGAGCTGCTGCCTGCGTCCACGTTGTCGTTCTTTATTGTTGGTGAGCAGAGGGAAGGATGGGATTGGGAGGGGTGGTGAGTACAGAGTATGGGGAATGGGGGACTAATGAAGTGGGTGAAAGATGGGGGGAGGAATTTAGGAGACTGGGTAAGGGAGAGACAGAGGGGGGACTAGGAGTGCTGGAAAGGGAGTGAGAGGGAGATGGTCAAAGGGGAGAGAAGAGCCTCGATGGACATGGATGGGAGGACAGGGCCCAGGGAGAGAGGAGAAATTGCTGGACATGGAGGAGAGGGCAGGGGAGAGAGGAGGGTTGCTGGACATGGGTGGATGGAGGAGAGGGCAGGGAGAGAATTGTTGGTCTGGGATGGACATGAAGGAAGGGAAGACAGGAAGGAGATGCACATGGATGGAGGGGAGAAAGAAGAAATTCTGGACTTGGATGGAGGGGAGGGAAGACAGAGAAAGGAGATGCACATGGATGGAGCGGAAGGGAGAGAGAAGAAATGCTGACATGGATGGAGGAGAAGGAAGAGAGAGGAAGGAGATGATATGAGGGGAAAAGAAGAGAGGAGAAAAACTGCACATGGATGGAGAAAATAGGCAGAAGCTGGATCCACTGGACAGTCAAGTCTGCGGAGGACCAGAAATGAAGAAGAAAGGAGGAAAGGAAAGAAATAAATGGAAAGGAAGCCCTGGAAACGGAGTTAAGAGGACATATAGCAGCAGAATCGGATACTGGGCCAGCATGATCAGAAAAACAAAGTCACCAGACAACAAAGGTAGAAAAAAATCATTTTATTTTTATTATAGTGTTTGGAATATGTCCACTTTGAGAATCAGGTGCTCAACATTAAAAGTTTATATTTATTTACTTATTTATGGCATTTTATCCCACATTAAACATGAATTAGATTGGCACCTGGGAACATTTAATTTTTTTTCCTGGAGAGAGTAATGCATTGCCTCCACCCCCAGGCTCTCTCCCCGGCTATAGCCAGCTCTGCAATTTTGAGGGGAGGTGGACCGGGGGGGGGGGGGCGCAGAGGTGGACCAGGGAGAGAGCCTGTTGTTAAACATTTACTAGCAAACCACTGTCTAGGGCCCACCCATCCAACCTGTTGGCCCACCCAAAAACTGACTTCTGGCTACGCCACTGGACCCTAGTACTCAGAAAAGAACCAAGAAAGACTCCCAGGCTGAGTTTGAGGCAGGGCCGTCCTACCAGCCACAGACTGTGTTCAGGCCTTGCCCGCCTGAGGCCTGCTTAAGACTACTCAATGAACTGCAGAGGCGGTCTATCTTTTGTTCCTGGTCCTGTGTCCTAACAGGCCTCAGGATTCAATTAAGTAAACACTTATTTTCATTTATATCAATTTATCTGGCTGTGTTATTTCACAGGCCCACCCTCAACCCTTATCCAGGGCGAGATACAAAAAAAAAACCACACACATAAAAATATATGACATAAAAGTATCATCAATACAACAAAAAACAATCCATACACTGAAGCCTCCTTTGCAACCCATGTGTAGGGTTACCATATTTTGTCCCCCAAAAAGGAGGACACATGCTCTGCCCCCACCACACACCCCAACCGCCCCGTCACGCCCTCGCTCCGCCCCGTCACACACCCCCTCCCCTTACCTTACTACTGCCCTGGTGGTCTAGTGACCTCTTCGGGGCAGGAAAGAGCCCCCTCTTTCCTGCCTAGAGCGCTGCCCTACATGGATCCTTCCTGTTGCTGATCTCGGCGCTGATTCAAAATGGTCGCCGAGAGTTCAAGTCTCGCGAGGTCACTTCAACTCTTGGCGACCATTTTGAATCGGCGCCGAGATCAGGAACACGAAGGATGCATTATGGGCAGAACTCCGGGCAGGAAAGAGGGGGCTCTTTCCTGCCCCGAAGGCGGAAGAGGTCACTAGACCACCAGGGCAGTAGTAAGTAAGGGGAGGCTAGCAATCTGCCCGTTTGGCCGGATTTCTGGACAAACGGGCAGGCTGGAGGACGGGCCATCCCGTTTGTCCAGAAATCCGGACAAATGGGCAGATTGGCAAAACCCGCCCGGTTGCCCGGACATGTCCTCAAAAAGAAGACATGTCCAGGTAAATCTGGACATATGGTAACCCTACCCATGTGGGAGAGAAAAAAAAAATCACAGGCCTTCCCTCTTCATAATTAGTTTGTGTAAGAACTCCACTCCTCCTCGGCCTTGTTCAGCTGGGCAGTGGGGGCGGTCTGCCCCGGGTACACACTGCAGGGGGGATGCAGGAAGCACCCACATGGCTGTGACCAGCAGTTAAAAAGCTGTAATTAGTGGAGGGGGGAGGGAGGGAGGGACAGACATGGAAAGCACAACACACAAAGACCGTCAGTATCATCTCATAAGCCTTAGATTGTACTGCTGCAAGGCCTACCCCTAATGCATGTTAGAGTACTTTACAGAAAATAATGGTGTATTTCATACTGATTGTCATATGGTGAAGAATATCAAACAAAAGGAACAGGAAGTGTGATTATTGTGTAAAGAAATTAAATCAGAAAGTTCATCGGTATCGGAATCAAACGGTACGGCTTAGCAGAGACTGTGGGAGAATTACTAAGAGACACTGAGGGAATTCAAATTCATCTTTCAAAAGCAATACAAACTGTACAAACATTTTTGATGTGAAGTGGGTGTAAATTGATGCAGCTTTAAAAAGCAATTAACATCTCCAGACAAAGCAGCTTCATAGCTGCACATCTATAGGCTTGAAAATCTGGTGAATGGCAGTACATTACAGGACTGTATTTTACCCACGGAAATGGGCAAGTTGAAAATAGATCCTTGTTTTCCGCATGTGTGCGGTGTGCGCAGTCATCCAAAACACGTGTACGACCCTTTGCATGGGCGCTTCTGGATCCGGCGTCCGAGTGGGCAGCATAACACTTCTTGCATCTGCCTGTGGAAACCCAAAGTCAAGGTTCAAATCTCTGTAAGAAACAAAGCTGGAAGTTAAAATAGGCTGCCTGTGGGGAGACAGCTGTTTAACTTTCTGTCCAAATGACCACTCTGTCAGTAGCTTAAATTCAAACAGTTTATTCCTCAGCTGGGTTTAGAAAAGGTTTGGACAAATTCCTGGAGGAAAAGTTCATAGTCTGCTATTGAGACAGACATGGGAAGCAACTGCTTGCCCTGGGATTTGTAGTATGGAATGTTGCTACACTTTGAGATTCTGAACGGAATCTTGTCACTCTTTAGGATTCCAGAATCTTGCTATTGTTTGGGGTTCTACATGGAATGTTGCTACTCTTTGAGATTCTGCATGGAATCTTGTCACCCTTTAGGATTCCAGAATCTTGCTGTTCTTTGGGGTTCTACATGGAATGTTGCTACTCTTTGAGATTCTATATGGAATCTTGTCAATCTTTAGGATTCCAGAATCTTGCTATTCTTTGGGGTTCTACATGGAAATTTGCCAGGTACTTGTCACCTGGCTTGGCCACTGTTTGGAAAACAGGATATCGGGCTAGATGGACCATTGCTGTGACCAAGTATGGTTACTCTTGCGTTCTTATGTTCTTAAACCACAGGAACATCCAATAGCATGAACTCTTCATTGTAGAGTGCAATATTTACATAAATCCTCCTCTGGTATTCCCCCAGCTGAATTCCTGTATTCTCCTTATTAAATGGCAATTATCAGCACTGATTGACTTGTTAAGCCAATTAAGTTGCATGCGCAAACCCAGAATGTGGAGGAGTGGCCTAGTGGTTAGGGTGGTGGACTTTGGTCCTGGTGAACTGAGGAATTGAGTTCAATTCCCACTTCAGGCACAGGCAGCTCCTTGTGACTCTGGGCAAGTCACTTAACCCTCCATTGCCCCATGTAAGCCGCATTGAGCCTGCCATGAGTGGGAAAGCGCGGGATACAAATGTAACAAAAATAAAATAGATACTACTGGAGATTCTACATGGAATGTTGCTACTATTTGAGGTTCTGTTGCTACTATTGGAGATTCTACATGGAATGTTGCTACTATTGGAGATTCTACATGGAATGTTGCTAGTGGAATAGCAACATTCCATGTAGAATCTCAAATAGTAGCAACAGTGGAGGAGTGGCCTAGTGGTTAGGGTGGTGGACTTTGGTCCTGAGGAACTGAGTTCGATTCCCACTTCAGGCACAGGCAGCCATTGTGACTCTGGGCAAGTCACTTAAGCCTCCATTGCCCCATGTAAGCCGCATTGAGCCTGCCATGAGTGGGAAAGCGCAGGGTACAAATGTAACAAAAAAAAAAAAGAATATGACTGGATTTGCATTCGCAACTTAAGTCACACTAACTAGAATTTAGGGGAGAGCGTATTGGGACAGACTTAAAAATCTCAATATGTATACTTCGAAAGAAAGGCACAAGAGAGGAGATATGGTAGAGACATTTAAATACCAGGAGGTGAGTCTCTTTCAATTGAAAGGAAGCTGTAGAACAAGGGGGCATAAAATGAAGGTGAAAGGGGATGGACTCAGAAGTAACCTGAAGAAATGCTTCTTCATGGAAAAGGGTGATGAATTCGTGGACCAGTTTCCTGGTGGAAGTGGTGGAATTAAAGAGAGCTTGGGACAAGTACATAGGACCTCTGAGGGATTGATAGGGAGAGTAGATGCCATGGATGGGCAGACTGGATAGGCCATATGGCCTTTATCTGCCTACATTTTTCTATGTTTCTATCTGCAAATGTAATTACCTCACTTGTTGTTCTGATTTCCAGATCATTTATAAATATATTAACTAGCTCCGGTTCCAATACATATCCCTGGGGCACTCCACTGTTCACCCTCCTCCACTGAGAGAAATGATCATTTAACCCTGTCCTCTGTTTTCTGTCCAATAACCAATTCCTAATCTACACCTGAACCTTAACTTCTATCAGGACCGCTGAGAGACTGAGCCGGACCTGGGGCAGGGCTGCCACCGGGCCTGCCCCCCCCCCCCCCCCAAGATCACCGCCGCCCCCCTCAAGGATTGTCGCTGCTGCCACTTCCCTGCCCGCAAGGATTGTAGCTGCCGCCACCCCCTCCCCCGCTGCCTGCCACCCACCGCAACTGTAAATACCTTGGCGGGGATCTCAAGGCCCTGCCAGCTGAAGTCTTCCTCCAGCGCTACTGTTCTTCACTCTGCCGTGTGGCCTGCCTCTGCTTTTTCTCTCAGGTCGCGCATGCTTGGTTTCAAAACCCGAGCATGCACGGCCTGAGGGGAAAATCAGCCGCTTGGAAGGCAGTGCGGCAGACTGTGAAGAAGAGCAGTGCTGGAGGAAGATCTCTTCTGCTAGGGGGACCCCTGCCAGCCTGCTGTCTGCTCCTCCAGGTCTTCCCCAGCCTCCAAGGTGGGGCCCAGCACCAGAGTTTTCTCTCTCCTGCTCCTGTTGGGACGCAATCACATGTTTATTCATGCCTTCAAAGAAAGGAAGCAAATTGGTGAGGCAAGACTTCCCTGGGCTGAACCCATGCTGCTTCTGTCCCATTAAACCATGTTTTTCTACATGTTCTGTAATTTTATACCACTATTTTGCCAGGCACTGACGTCAGACTTACCGGTCTGTAATTTCTCAGATCACCCCTAGAACCCTTTTTAAAAATCGGCCTCACATTGGCCAGCCTCCAGATACTATGGACAATTTTAACAACAGGTTACATATTACTAACAGCAGATCAGTAATTTCATGCTTGAGTTATTTGAGTACCCTTGGATGTATGCCATCCGGTCCAGGTGATTTACTACTCTTCAATTTGTCAATTTGGCTCAGTACATTTTCCAGGTTCGCCAAGATTTCTTTCAGTTCCTCCGCATCGTCACCCTTGAAAACCATTCCTGGTACAGGCAGATCTCTGACATCTTCTTCCGTAAAAACAGAAGCAAAGAATTCATTCAGTTTCTGCACCATGACCTTGTCCTCCCTGAGCACCCCTTTTGCTCCTTCGTGATCTAATGATCCCAACTATTCCCTCACAGGCTTTCTGCTTCTGATGTACCTGAAAAAAGTTGTTACTATGAGTTTTAGCTTCTGCAGCAAGTTTCTCTTCATATTCTCTTTTAGCTTCTTTATTAATGCTTTGCATCTGACTTGCCAGTGCTTATACTGATTATTTTCTTCATTTGGATGCTTTTTCCATTCTTTGAAGGACATTCTTTTGGCTCTAATGGCCTCTTTTATTTCACCTTTTAACCATATTGGCTGTTGTTTTCTCTTCTTTCCACCTTTGCAAATACTTGGAATGCATCTGGACTGGGATCCACGATGATATTTTTGAATAATGTCCACACCTGATTTAGTGTCCTAACCTGCACGTAAAAGAAATGTGCACCGTCTCATCGGGCCTTCTCTCGCTCTGTCTGTCCCGCCCTTGCGGAAATAGTAAGTTGCGTCAGCGGAGGGCAGGAAGGCCCGACGGTCCACATTTCTTTTACGTGCAGGGCAGGCGCGAGGGGCTGCGCCTCGCCTTGGATTCCGACATACTTTTAAAGGTAGGGTGCGGGAGCTGGTCGGGGGTGTCGATGCGCCGAGGGGGGGAGCTGGCAGGGAGCACCCCCCCTGAGCTGACACCCAGGGCTGATCGCCCCTCCCGCCCCCTTGCTACGCCACTGAAACCAATGTTAAAGTCTGATCAATCTAATAATTTAATAACCTTTTGAAGAGGATATGAAGTACCTCCGACCACCATTTTGGTCAGGTTTATAATCCAATAAAAAAAATTTAAACTTATCTGAGTAGCTATAGCAAGTATAATCATTCCATGCAACCAATCCCAGGGCAAGCAGTGGCTTTCCCAAGTCTGTCTCAATAGCAGACTGAACTTGTCCAAACCTTTTTTAATCCCAGGGGTACCACAAGGATCGATACTGTCATCTATTCTGTTAAATATCTACCTCAAGCCACTAGCTGAGCTGATTCGGTCAATGGACACTCAGTTCTACATCTATGCGGATGATGTGCAGCTACTCATACCCATTGAACCTGACTTACCTACAGCCTTGAATAAACTGATTACCTGTCTAACATCAATTCAAGAATGGGCTAAACACAACAAACTTTGCCTGAACCCAAGTAAAACTGAGCTTCTTTGGGTCCCTAACACAATTGGATGCATTCCTGACATCAAAATCCCTTTTGGGAAGTACGAACTCCCTCTCAAATCACAAGTCAGGAACCTTGGAATACAGTTAGATTCAACACTTACTCTGATTCCCCAAATCCAAGCAACCTTCAAGAGCTGCTTCTACTATTTGCGACAGCTACGCTGCCTCTCTCCTTACACTGAGAAGGTAAATCTTATCCCATTTGTACATGCCATGGTAACATCAAGACTGGATTACTGCAATGCACTATACAATGGTCTGACTACAAAGGGCCTGCACCAGCTCCAGTTGATTCAGAATGCAGCAGCAAGACTCATAGAAGGTTGCAAGCGACGTGACCATATCAAACCATTTTAGGAAAAACCATCATTGGCTACCAGTGCAATACAGGGCTATGTCTGATCTTCAAGGCCCTGAAAGGAATTGGCCCTGAGTACCTGAAAAATAGGATGATCCTCCACACACCGCCAAGGACGCTAAGGTCCTCCCAAGGACTTTCACTAACCACACCATCTCCAAAAGACAATACACGATGTGAAAACCGCAAACAAGCCTTCTCCGGAGTAGCCCTCACACTATGGAATGCACTGCCTGAAAGGCTCCGCTTAACACAAGAATATCTCTATTTCAGGAAGCAGGTGAAAGCTTGGCTCTTCAACCAAGCCTTTAATGGAAGAAGCAACTAACTTGTTAGTCTCACTCACACACACAAGGAGTGACTCGGGCTGCACATACTGCAACAGGACATGTTTATCCACTCCTACCCTAGCTGAGATAATATTTAACCATCTCTCTGACCTCACGTGCAACTTTCTTCAAATCAATCACCTTACTTTCTAATTCTTCCTACTTTCTTACTCATCTATATGTTACAACTTTGCCTTACCCTTCACTACCAATTATAATGTTCTAGTACATATTGTGTTGACATTGGAAATAGTACACTATCCTGCTTATAATCGAACGAGAAAAACGCCCAAGTTCCGACCTAAATCGGGAGATGGACGTTTATCTCACAAAAACGAATAACGCGGTATAATCAAAAGCCGAACTTGGACGTTTTCAACTGCACTCCATCGCGGAAGCGTACAAAGTTGACGGGGGCGTGTCAGAGGCGTGGTGAAGGCGGGACTGGGGCATGGTTATCACCCGAACAGAGATGGGCGCCTTTCGCCGATAATGGAAAAAAAGTATGCGTTTGTAGCTAGAATTTAGGGCACTTTTCCTGGACCCTGTTTTTTCACGAATAAGGCCCCAAAAAGTGCCCTAAATGACCAGATTACCACCAGAGGGAATCGGGGATGACCTCCCCTGACTCCCCCAGTGGTCACTAACCCCCTCCCACCACAAAAAAATGATGTTTCACAACTTTTTATTTTCACCCTCAAATGTCATACCCACCTCCCTGGCAGCAGTATGCAGGTCCCTGGAGCAGTTGTTAGGGGGTGCAGTGGACTTCAGGCAGGTGGACCCAGGCCCATCCCCCCCCCCTACCTGTTACAATTGTGCTGCTTAATGCTTAGTCGTCCAACCCCCCCCCCCAAACCCACTGTACCCACATGTAGGTGCCCACCTTCATCCCTTAGGGCTATAGTAATGGTGTAGACTTGTGGGCAGTGGGTTTTGAGGGGGATTTGGGGGGGCTCAACACACAAGGGAAGGGTGCTATGCACCTGGGAGCTCTTTTACCTTTTTTTTTGTTTTTGTAGAAGTGCCCCCTAGGGTGCCCGGTTGGTGTCCTGGCATGTGAGGGGGACCAGTGCACTACGAATCCTGGCCCCTCCCACGAACAAATGCCTTGGATTTATTCGTTTTTGAGCTGGGCGCTTTCATTTTCCATTATCACTGAAAAACAAAAACGCCCAGCTCACAAATTGTCCAATAAAACATGGACGTCTATTTTTTTGCGAAAATACGGTTCGGTCCGCCCCTTCACGGACCCGTTCTCGGAGATAAAGGCCCATGGAGATAGACGTTTTTGTTCGATTATGCCCCTCTATGCCATACTTTGCATTGTTAGTTGAATATTTTTACTGCTGTAACTGCCTATTGCTCATGTTTGATCTATTCTTACTGTACACTGCCTTGAGTGAATTCCTTCAAAAAGGTGGTAAATAAATCCTAATAAATAAATAAATTGAGTGGCCCCTAGTCTTTGTATTGTTTGAAAGAGTAAAACATCGTTTCACTTCTACTTGTTCTACACCACTCAGGATTTTGTAGTCCTCAATCAAATCCCCCCTCAGCCATCTCAATTCCAAGCTGAAGAGCCCTAACCTCTTTAGCCTTTCCTCATATGAGAGGAGTTCCATATGCTTTGTCATTTTGGTCGCTCTTCTTTGAACCTTTTCTAATTCTGCCATATATTTTTGAGATACGGCGACCAAAAGGTGAGGTCGCACCATGGAGTGATATAGAGGCATTATAATATCCTTGGTCTTATTTTCCATCCCTTTCCTAATAATTCCTAGCATCCTGTTTGCTTTTTTGGCCTCCGCAACATCCTAAGCTTAAAAGTCATGAACTCATGGGCAAATGCATTCCAACTAAAACTCAATACAGAAAAAACACACTGTCTCATCATCTCATCCCAATACAATACATACAAACCCACAAACATTAACACCCCAGGGTACACCCACCCTATCTCAGACAGCCTGAAAATTCTCGGAGTAACAATCGACCATAACCTATCACTAGAGACCCAAGCAAATTCCACTATAAAGAAAATGTTTTTCTCAATGTGGAAACTAACACACGTGAAACCATTCTTCTCGACAGAAATATTTCGTAACCTGGTACAGTCAATGGTACTAAGCCACGCAGATTTCTGTAATGGAATCTATGCGGGATGCAAAGATCAAATCATAAAGAAACTTCAGACTGCCCAAAACACAGCAGCCAGGCTTATATTTGGAAAACACATTTTGACAGCGCCAAACCACTCCGAGAAAAACTGCATTGGCTACCAATCAAAGAACGTATCACTTTCAAAATCTGCATGACTGTTCATAAAATTATTTACGGCGACTCACAGGGATACATGACAGACCTCATCGACCTGCCAACCAGAAACACCACAAAATCTGCACAATCATACCTAAACCTCCACCACCCAAGCAGCAAAGGACTCAAATACAAATCCACCTATGCATCCAGCTTTTCCTACCTAAGCGCACAACTATGGAACGCATTGCCAAAAGCAGTAAAAACTACGCTCGACCACCTAAATTTTCGGAAAGCACTAAAGACAGACCTGTTCAGAAGAGCATACCCCACCGACCTTACTACTACTACTATTACTACTACTATTTGACATTTCTAAAGCGCTACTAGGGTTACGCAGCGCTGTACAATTTAACATAAAAGGACAGTCCCTGCTCAAAGAGCTTACAATCTAAAGGACAAATGTACAGTCAGTCAAATAGGGGCAGTCTAGATTTCCTGAAAGGTATAAAGGTTAGGTGCCGAAAGCAACATTGAAGAGGTGGGCTTTGAGTAAGGATTTGAAGATGGGTAGGGAGGGGGCTTGGCGTAAGGGCTCAGGAAGTTTACTCCAAGCATTGGGTGAGGCGAGGCAGAATGGGCGACCCAACATAAAAATGCCTGTTCACCTGCGACACAATGCAACCAAAGACCATAACGAACATTACCTGACTCTTCTTCCCCCTTTTCCTCTCTAAGTTCCCCCAACTGTACCTACCATACATGTACCTCATTCTACTACAATATCACTTTGTATTCATTCATACCATGTATTTGTTCAGACCGGAATCGGCTAATGCCATTAACGGTTATATGGAGCCTGGGAAAATGTGGGATACAAATGTAACAAATAATAATAATAGTAACACCTAGATCTATTTCTTGAGTTCTGATTCCTAAGGTAGACCCTAGCATCAGATAACTATGATTTGGATTATTCTTCCCAATGTGCATCACTTTGCATTTGTCCACATTAAATTTCATCTGCCATTTGGATGCCAGCCTTTCGACTTCCTAAAGTCTTCCTGCAATTTTTCACAGTCTGTATGTGTTTTAACAACTTTGAATAGTTTTGTGTCATCTGCAAATTTAATACAAACAGAGAAAAATGTAGGCAGATAAAGACCATATGGCCCATCCATGCCATCTACTCTTGCTATCACGCCCTTATAGAGCCTATGTAGTTGTCCCAAGCTCTCTTGAATTCAGATACTGTTTTTTTGTCTCCACCATTTCCACCAGGAGGCCATTCCATGAATTCACTCCCCTCTCCATGAAGAAGTAATTCCTCAAGTTACTTCTGAGTCTATCCCCTTTCACCGTCATCTTATGCCCCCTCGTTCCAGAGCTGCTTTTCACTTTACTTGTCATTCCGATTTCCAGATCATTTGTAAATATGTTAAATCGCTCCGGTCCCAGTACAAATCCTGGAGCATTCCAGTATTCACCCTCCTCCTTTGAAAAAAAAAAAAAATGGCCACTTAACCCTACCCTCTGTTCTCTGTCCAATAACTAATTCCTAATCCAAAACAGAGCATTGCCTCCTATCCCATGACTTTTTAATTTTCTCAGGAATCTCTCATGAGGAACTTTGTCAAAAGCTTTCTGAAAATCTAGGTACACAACCTGCTCACCTTTATCCATATGTTTATTCGCGCCTTCAAAGAATAGAAGCAAACCGGGGAGGCAAGACTTCCCATGGCTAAATCCATGCTGATTCTGTCCTATTAAACTATGCTTGTCTTGGTTAGGATTGTACCTGCCTCTCTGTGCCGTACGTGCAGGTTACCTCCTCTGTGCCTTTGTTTAGGACTGAACCTCTGTCATTTGTTTCCCTTAGATCCCACCTTCTTGCTAGATAGGGATCCTCTGTATTTATCCCACACTTTCTTTGAATTCTGTCATTGTTTTTGTCTCAATCATCTCCTCCACCACCCTGACAGCGTTCCAGGCATCCACCACACTTTTGGTGAAAAGGTAAGTGGGATGTCAGGCTGTGTGCTGCAAAAGATTTTTTTTCCCCCCCCCTGTCTGGGTTCACCTGGAGTTAAAGAAAGATTGGCATTGTAGCAGTGGGCTATGACTCAGCAGTAGCAGAGCAGCACCAAGCTGTGACTCAGCAAGGGAACCTACACCAATTTCTGCAAAAGATGTCAGAGCAACAGGTTTATCTAGCAGATGGCCGAGCAGCAGCAGCTGTGCAACAGCGGTCCAGCCCACACATCCCTCGTTGGTATCAAGGAACAAACCTTAGAGCAGGCGGCAGTGAATATCAGCCTTATCAGACCGAGTCCAGAAGATGACGCCAAAGTGTTTTCTTGTAACCTCTAAGAGAGAGACAGAGGCATCTGAGTGAACTCGGATGCCTCTGTCTTTGCTTGGACAGGAAATCTTAACTGCCTGTAAAATTTTGAACAGAGCAATGCAGAGCTCTGTAAAATAATCACAGCAGCAGGGGCGTAGCCAGACACCCAACTTTGGGTGGGCCTGGACTCAAGATGGGTGGGCAGAAGAACCCCTCCCTGTCTCACAGGTGATTTGGTCTCTCCTTGTTTCACCTGCATGCCATCTGCTATTTACAAGGTATGTAGGAGGGACAGTTGTTGGGAGTTTTCAGCTGGTGGGGCTAGGGAATTAGCATAGGTGTGCTGCTGCTGCTACTGGGTGGGCCTGAGCCCATTGTGGGTGGGCCTGGCCCAACCAGGCCCACCCTTGGCTACGCCACTGCACAGCAGAAAGTTATTTATTTGTGACATTTATATCCCACATTTTCCCAAGGAATCTTGAGTTCGATCTGGCTTACAACATGAAATCAGTATGGCAGTGAAAGGAACAAAGCAGTCCCAGTGGATTAAGATAACTAGAAGCTGAATGGTGTTCCAAAAGGTTGTGTGCAGCTTTTTAGAATATTGGGTTCTGGCACCCAGAGGTGGGCAAGGGAACTGGCACTAAGCATGCCCCTTTATCGAATAGCACTTAGTAACATAGTAAGTGACGACAGATAAAGACCATCTAGTCTGCCCAACAGTCACATTCATGATCAATTCAACATTAAAATCAACAATGAGTGTGATATTATATATTTGGCAAGGGAGATCGTCCACCTAGGTGGAAGAACGCAAAAACCCACGGAGTCTAAAAGTGCAAGTGAAGAAGTGGACCAGTAATATTTTTTTATTTTTGTTACATTTGTACCCTGCGCTTTCCCACTCATGGCAGGCTCAATGCAGCTTACATGGGGCAATGGAGGGTTAAGTGACTTGCCCAGAGTCACAAGGAGCTGCCTGTGCCTGAAGTGGGAATCGAACTCAGTTCCTCAGGACCAAGTCCACCACCCTAACCACTAGGCCACTCCTCCACTGTTGCTACTATTGGAGATTCCATGTAGAAGTCGGCCCTTGCAGATCACCAATGTGGCCGTGCAGGCTTCTGCTTCTGTGAGTCTGACGTCCTGCACGTACGTCCTGCACGTACGTCAGACTCACAGAAACAGAAGCCCGCGCAGCCTTCTACATGGAATGTTGCTAGTGGAATAGCAACATTCCATGTAGAATCTCCAATAGTATCTATTTTATTTTGTTACATTTGTACCCTGCGCTTTCCCACTCATGGCAGGCTCAATGCGGCTTACATGGGGCAATGAGGGTTAAGTGACTTGCCCAGAGTCACAAGGAGCTGCCTGTGCCTGAAGTTCCCCAGGACCAAAGTCCACCACCCTAACCACTAGGCCACTCCTCCACTGTTGCTACTATTTGAGATTCTACATGGAATGTTGCTATTCCACTAGCAACATTCCATGTAGAAGTCAGCCCTTGCAGATCACCAATGAGGCCGCGCAGGCTTCTGCTTCTGTGAGTCTGACGTCCTGCACGTACGTGCAGGACGTCAGACTCACAGAAACAGAAGCCTGCGCAGCCTTCTACATGGAATGTTGCTAGTGGAATAGCAACATTCCATGTAGAATCTCCAATAGTAGCAACAGAACCTCAAATAGTAGCAACATTCCATGTAGAATCTCCAATAGTACCTATTTTATTTTTGTTACATTTGTACCCTGCGCTTTCCCACTCATGGCAGGCTCAATGCGGCTTACATGGGGCAATGGAGGGTTAAATGACTTGCCCAGAGTCACAAGGAGCTGCCTGAAGTGGGAATCGAACTCAGTTCCTCAGGACCAAAGTCCACCACCCTAACCACTAAGCCACTCCTCCATTTGATCATGATCTATCTTTGGTGTTTCTGGGACATAGACCGTACAAGTCCTCCTGGCTCTGTCCTTATGTTCTAAGCCATGGGGCCGGACGGGATCCACCCCAGAATAATGAGGGAGCTCAGAGAGGTTCTGGCGGGTCCTCTTAAAGATTTGTTTAATAAATCCTTGGAGACGGGAGAGGTTCCGAGGGATTGGAGAATGGTGGAGGTGGTCCCTCTTCACAAAAGTGGGGATAGGGAAGAAGCTGGAAACTACAGGCCAGTAAGCCTCACTTCGGTTATTGGAAAAGTAATGGAAGCCATGCTGAAGGAAAGGATAGTGAATTCCTGGAAGCCAATAAGTTGCAAGATCCGAGACAACATGGTTTCACCAAAGGGAAGTCGTGCCAAACGAATCTCATTGAATTCTTTGACTGGGTGACGGGAGAATTAAATCAAGGACGTGCTATGGACGTCATCTACTTAGATTTCAGCAAGGCGTTTGACACGGTTCCCCACAGGAGGCTCTTGAATAAACTAGAAGGGCTGAAGATAGGACCCGAAGTGGTGAACTGGATTAGGAACTGGTTGACGGGCAGACGCCAGAGGGTGGTAGTGAATGGAGTTCGCTCGGAGGAGGGAAAGGTGAGTAGTGGAGTGCCTCAGGGATCGGTGCTGGGGCCCATTCTGTTCAATATATTTGTGAGTGACATTGCCGAAGGGTTACAAGGTAAAGTTTGCCTTTTTGCGGATGACACCAAGATTTGCAACAGAGTGGACACCCCGGAGGGAGTGGAAAACATGAAAAAAGATCTGAAGAAGCTGGAACAATGGTCTAACGTTTGGCAATTAAAATTCAATGCGAAGAAATGCAAAGTGATGCACTTAGGGAGTAGAAATCCAAGGGAGGCGTATGTGTTAGGTGGGGAGAGCCTGATAGTCACGGACGGGGAGAGGGATCTTGGGGTGATAGTATCTGAGGACCTAAAGCCTATGAAACAGTGCAACAAGGCGGTGGCCGTAGCGAGAAGGTTGCTAGGCTGTATAGAGAGAGGTGTGACCAGCAGAAAAAAGGAGGTTTTAATGCCCCTGTATAAGACATTGGTGAGGCCCCACCTGGAGTATTGTGTTCAGTTTTGGAGGCCATACCTTGCGAAGGATGTTAAAAAAATGGAAGCGGTACAAAGAAAAGCTACAAGGATGGTATGGGAGTTGCGTTCCAAGACGTATGAAGAGAGACTTGCTGACCTGAACATGTATACTCTGGAGGAAAGGAGGAACAGGGGTGATATGATACAGACGTTCAAATATTTGAAAGGTATTAATCCGCAAACGAATCTTTTCCGGAGAGGGGAAGGCGGTAGTACGAGAGGACATGAAATGAGATTGAAGGGGGGCAGACTCAGGAAAGATGTCAGGAAGTATTTCTTCACGGAGAGGGTGGTGAACGCTTGGAATGCCCTCCCGCGGGAGGTGGTGGAGATGAAAACGGTAACGGAATTCAAGCATGCGTGGGACAGGCATAAAGGAATCCTGTGCAGAAGGAATGGATCCACAGAAGCTTAGCTGAAATTGGGTGGCGGAGGGAAGAGGGGTTGGTGGTTGAGAGGCTAGGATGGGGGAGGGCAGACTTATACGGGGTCTGTGCCGGAGCCGGTGATGGGAGGCGGGACTGGTGGTTGGGAGGCGGGAAATACTGCTGCACAGACTTATATGGTCTGTGCCCTGAAAAAGACAGGTACAAATCAAGGTAAGGTATACACATGAGTTTATCGTGGGCAGACTAGATGGACCGTGCAGGTCTTTTTCTGCCGTCATCTACTATGTTACTATGTTACTATGTAATTACTGGAGTTGCCGTCAAAGTCCACTCCAGCCTATCCGAATCTGACATGTCATTTGCGGGACACAGACCGTAAAAGTCTGTCCAGCACTGTGCTCACATTCCAAATTACTGGAATCTCCGTCTAAGTCCTCTCCAGCCCATCCTAAACTGGATTGCTATATGCAGGACATAGACCATACAAGCCAGCCCAGAACCAGCCTTAGTTTTTACAGCCAGGGTTGCCATCTAAGCACCACTTGGCATACTAGGACTAGGGGGCATGCAATGAAGCTACAATGTAGTAAATTTAAAACTAATCGGAGAAAAGTTTTCTTCATTCAACATGTAATTAAAACTGTGGAATTCGTTACCAGAGAATGTGGTAAAGGAGGTTAGCTTAGCAGAGTTTTAAAATGTTTGGAGATGAAAACGGTAACGAAATTCAAACATGCGTGGGATATGCATAAAGGAATCCTGTGCAGCAGGAATGGATCCTCAGAAGCTTAGCTGAAATTGGGTGGCGGAGCAGGTGGGGGGAAGAGGGGTTGGTGGTTGGGAGGCTAGGATAGGGGAGGGCAGACTTATACGGTCTGTACCAGAGCCGGTGATGGGAGACGGGACTGGTGGTTGGGAGGCGGGAAATACTGCTGGGCTGACTTATACGGTCTGTGCCCTGAAAAAGACAGGTACAAATTCAAGATATGAGTTTATCTTGGGCAGACTAGATGGACCATGCAGGTCTTTTTCTGCCGTCATCTACTATGTTACTATGTTACTATGGATGGCTTCCTAAAGGAAAAGTCCATAGACCGTTATTAAATGGACTTGGGGAAAATCCACTATTTCTGGGATAAGCAGTATAAAATGTTTTGTACATTTTTGGGATCTTGCCGGGTATTTGTGACCTGGATTGGCCACTGTTGGAAACAGGATGCTGGGCTCGATGGATCTTTGGTCTTTCCCAGTATGGCAATACTTTATGTACTTATGGGTAGGAGAATTGGGAGCGAGGGAGCCTCCCTTCTGGCAGGACATTCAGGGGATATCCTGAAAACCTGGCCTATTTGTGGTCCTTCAGGACTGAACTTGGACAAGCCTGTCCTAACCCAGAATTTATTTTTGGAGTACCAAAGTCTACGTGCAGTGGGCCCTACAGGAAAAAAAAAACCTTAATCCTGTCTTGCCATGGTTTGCAAGTGATCTGTGAGACTTAGCTCTGGTATTGAGTGTGCACCCTGCCTTATAGGTTGAGGGGCTACATTTGCAAAATGGGAAACTGTCTCTTTGTTCTGCTCTTTTGAAAGGATCTTATCTGCTTCACAAATAATTTCCTATCTTCAGCTGGCAGTGACTTGTTAATAAGAAGACTTTTCTTGCACACATGCAGGTGTTTTAATATAGATCCATTTCTTAAGATTAATTTTACCTTGCATAGCTGTCTTCTAAAGCACCCGAAGGCTGGTGAAATGTCACTTTTACTTTTTTTTTTCTTCTCTGCAATTAGTAGTAAGTACAGTTTCCTTCAGATGAATAGATTGCAGGAAGTGTTTTATCCAGGGACAATTAGAATATCAAACCCGTGTGCCTGCAGTCTCCCTTTAAGAGGATGGCAGCATTGGCTTGCTATGAAGTAATGCGATATTTTGGGAATTTTGTGTAAGGCATAATATCGGTTTTGAGCACTGTCTATAGCTAAAGGCTTATGCAAAGCCTCTGCTAGAACTGACAGATGGCCAAACCGCTCAGCTTATGCAGTACTTCTAAATGGATTATTTGCCATTTACAAAAATCTTCACACATCGCCTATCCCTGTTTTCTATCGCAGGACATCTGCGGCACTAATATATCACCCAAGAATGAAGGTAAAGCGACAGCAAAGATCAGTACAGTTACCAGAAGAACAGTTACTGAAATGTTTTCTGTTGCCTTATTTTGGCAAATTTAGAAGAACGTAAGATTTTTCCCTACTGGATCAGATCTAGGGTCAGTCACACACAGAATCTTGTTCCCAACAGTGGCCAGACCAGATCACAAGAGTCCCAAAAAGATTCAATACTACTTAAACCCTGGAATTAAGTGGCTTTCCCCAAGTCTACCTTCAAAATGAAAACTGATCTCTCCCTCTTCTCTGGATGTTTAGAGAGTTACGGAGCTATGTGGGAACACCTGTTTTTCCATTAAAAATGTAGTTTAACTATATAATTATAAAAGTCTTTAGAACTTGCTGCTTGCAAAGAGAAAGGGGGTGGGTAAGGGCGTTTCTCCCACTGGCAACCATCTCATCCCCAGTTCATACACAGACAGAAGAAATTGACAGAGATTTAATGGAAGACATGTCTCACCAACCAGCTCAATTCTCTCTTGCAGACCTGGGCCACACTCCACGGCCGCCAAGAGGGGGGGCAGGGGGGACAAAATATCCCGGGCCCGGCATCAGGGTCTCTCTCCTTCTCCTGCTCCCAGGTCTCCGGCGCTGCAGTCCCCGAACTCCACCTGCCTGCCCTCGGCTCCGTCGGAAGCCCCCTTCTGTCTGCCACCGGGCCCCCTGCATTTGGAAAAGGGAGAGTCTCTAGTTGGCAGCGCAGTGCCACGTGTCTGTTTGAGAGTGGCAGATCACCTCGGGCCTTCCCTCACTGTGTACCGCCCTCGTCTGATGTAACTTCCTGTTTCCTTGAGGGCGGGGGTACAGTGAGGGAGGGCCCGAAGGGAGGTGATCTGCCACTTTCACACAGAGGTGAGGCGCTGCTCGCTGACGCTGCGATGCCGATTTGAATGCAGGAGACCCGGTGGCGGACAGAGGGGGCTGTTGACGGGGCTGGGGGTGGGTGGGTGGAGACTGGGGACTGCGGCACCGGCGGCCTAGGAGCAGGACAGTGAGGCGACAGTGGTAGCAATTGGGGGGGCGGCGGGGGCTCCGGGGGCAGCCTTGCCCCAAGCCCGGCTCAGTCTCTCTGCGGCCCTGCCACACTCAGACAAGGGGGGGGGGAATCCTTTACTTTTACACTTTTCACAACTCACTCTCCCCTCAATATCCAGTTTTCTTTTTTGAGCTTGGGTGCAGGCTGGGGCCAGATAAGAATCCGGAAGGCCGTAGGATATTAAACTGAGTTCCTTTATTTTTAGCAACCCCCAACAGCTCTGGAGTCAGCTTTTCACTGTCTCTTATGCTCTCTCCAAGAATACTCAGCACAACCAAGCAGGGGTGTCGCTAGGAGGGGGCATGGGCGCCCTAGTCCGGGCCCCTGGTTTTGCTGGCGTGGGTCCCCAACCCCCGCCAGCTGAAGCCTTCTTCAGCGCCGGCGCATCGCGTTTGCTGATCTGTGCTTTCTTCCTCCTGATGTCGCAGGACGTCAGGAGGAAGAAAGCACAGATCAGTGAATGCAGCATGCCTGCACATTCCTTTAAGTGAAACTGAGCATGCTCAGTATCACTTAAAGGAACGTGCAGGACATCAGGACTCAAGAAAGCAGCACAGATCAGCGAATGCGGCGCAGCGGAGACTGGCGCTGAAGGCTTCAGCTGGCAGGGGTTGGGGACCCCCACCAGCAAAGGTACCTTGTGGCAGCAGGGGGGGTGGGGTTCCGAAGTGGCGGGGGAGGGGCGGTGGCTGAGGGAGGCGGGCTAAAATGTGCTCCCCCCCCCCACTTTGGGCTCTGGACCCTCCTCCCACCAAGGTCTGGCTACGCCCCTGCAACCAAGGATTACTACTACTACTACTTATCATTTCTATAGCGCTACTAGACATACGCAGCGCTGTACACTTGAATTGTCTTTCATGCAAACTTTACTAAACTTTAGAATGGCAGTAAATCCAAACTTCAAATTTTCTTATATAGAGTCAGCATTTGGTTTAGGAGGTTTTTGGTTTAATCCAATCAAGACTTTTTGGTATAGACTTATCCACTATTTAACATTTTGCTTTTTGCAATCCAAACTTACCTACAAACTAGTGAAAAAGGCCCATTTCTGACACAAATGAAACGGGCGCTAGCAAGGTTTTCCTCGGAGTGTGTATGTTTGAGAGAGTGTATGAGAGAGAGAGTGAATGTGCGAGTGTGTGAGAAAGAGACAGTGAGACTGGGTGCGAGTGTGTGTGAGAATGAGAGTGTGAGCAAGTGCGTATGTGAGACACAGTGTGAGAGAGAGAGAGAGTGTGTTTCACACAGATACAGTGTGTGCGAGAGAGAGAGAGAGAGAGAGAGTGTGTGAGACACAGACTCTCTGTGAGTCTGAGTGTATGAGACCAAGAGAGTGTGTGAGTGACTGTGTGACACATAGAGAGTGAATGTGATACAGTGTGAGACATAGAGTGTGTGAGAGACAGTGTGTGTGAGAGAGAGAGAGAGAGTGTGTGTCTGACAGAGATACCTCCCCCCCCCTCTGGTGTCAGGCCCCCCCCCCCCCCCCTCTCTCTCTGGTGTCTCAGCGTTACTGTGCAAGACGCTGAGCTCTGGCTGTGCTTCAAGGAACTGACCAATCCTATTTAAGCCGAGAAACCTTGTGTGGTTGGTCACTTCTGCTTGTGACGAATCCGGAAGTACGTGATGTCAATTCAGGAGATGGATACAGAGAGCAGGAATGCCTCAGCCATGCAGTCAGCTTCAGAATGTTGGAGGTGCCTTTTATTATATAGGAAAGGAACTGACCAATCCTATTTAATAGAATGCACCTCCAACATTCTGAAGCCGAGAAACCTCGTGTGGTTGGTCACTTCTGCTTGTGAGGAACCCGGAAGTACGTGATGTCAATTCAGGAGATGGATACAGAGAGCAGGAATGCCTCAGCCATGCAGTCAGCTTCAGAATGTTGGAGGTGCTTTTTATTATATAGGAAAGGAACTGACCAATCCTATTTAATAGAATGCACCTCCAACATTCTGAAGCCCAGAAACCTCGTGTGGTTGGTCACTTCTGCTTGTGACGAACCCGGAAGTACGTGATGTCAATTCAGGAGATGAATACAGAGAGCAGGAATGCCTCAGCCATGCAGTCAGCTTCAGAATGTTGGAGGTGCCTTTTATTATATAGGAAAGGAACTGACCAATCCTATTTAATAGAATGCACCTCCAACATTCTGAAGCCGAGAAACCTCGTGTGGTTGGTCACTTCTGCTTGTGACGAACCCGGAAGTACGTGATGTCAATTCAGGAGATGGATACAGAGAGCAGGAATGCCTCAGCCGTGCAGTCAGCTTCAGAATATTGGAGGTGCCTTTTATTATATAGGATATACAACTCCTCCAGTCCATCACCCATCCCTTCGGGCTTTATAATCCAAGACTGCTCCTGATGCCTCTGATCACAATCCATTTCCCTCAGGATCAGACCAGGCAGTGATCCTGTCTGTCTGTCCTCCTTCCAGCAAAGCACCTCTCAGGGCTACACCCTGGCCTTGAACAGCCTTCCTCTGCTCCAGCTCCTGCTCCCAGGCTGGGTTCCCTTACCCACCTGGAGCTCTTTTCGCCCTCTCAATTACTGCCCTTAGGGTCAGGAACTCATCCTTATTTCAGCCTCAGTTTATGCTGCCTTTCTAGGATTCCCCCTCTCCTCCTAGGGTCCTGGCGGGGGTGAAGGCAGCCAAAGACAGACTGATTCCGCAGCTCCACCCCCTGTACCTCTTGGGAATTGTTCAGCAAGGGCAGCCAGCGGCTCTAGGAAAAGGTCAAATAACAGCGGTGACAAGGGGGCAGTTTTGTCTAGTACCACACTGGAGATCAAACATCTGAGCCTAGTCCCCATATACCATTATCTGCGCCCATGGCTCAGTAGTATACAGAGTCTGGAACGGCCTGCAGGTACAAACCAGGGAGCCCTACTCAAATGTAGCGCCTGAAATAAATAGGCCCAATTTACTTGGTCAAACGCTTTGGCGGCATCCAGGCTCACCAATAGGGCAGGGACATTGTTTCTCCGGCAATGGGAAATAGATAAAATCACCTTACTGATGATGTCTTTTTGGCACAAAGCCCACCTGGGCCGGGCTGATTAACAGGTAGGAACCGAGCCAATTGTGAAGCCGACAGATGGGCAAGTAATTTAGTGTCAACCAGGGGCGTAGCCAGAGTTTGGCGGGAGGAGGGTCCAGAGCCCAAGGTGAGGGGGCACATTTTAGCCCCTCCGGTGCCATTTTGAACCCCCCCCCCCCCCGCCATTTTTGACCTCCCCGCCGCCACCACCTTTAACCCCCCCTCAGCGCTAACCCTTTTGACCCCCTCTTCCCCCCGCCGCCAACCCTCCCCCGCCGTCTGGTACCTTTGCTGGCGGGGGTCCCCAACCCCCGCCAGCCGAAGTTTTCTTGTCCGGCGCAGCCGCGTTGCTGATCTGCAAGGGCAGCTTCTGTTTCTGTGAGTCTGACCTCCAAGTTTGTCTCTTTTCCTGCTTGTTTGTATTTCATTTCCCCTTCTGGGTGCAGTGTCAACCCTGGTATCAGTCAGTCAGCTGTAGGAGTAGCCTACTGGTTAGTGCAGTGGACTTTGATCCTGGGGAACTGGGTTCCATTCCCACCGCAGCTCCTTGTGACTCTGGGCAAGTCACTTAACCCTCCATTGCCCCAGGTACAAATAAATAAGTACCTGTATATACTATGTAAACCACTTTGAATGTTGGTTGCATAAACCACAGAAAGGCGACATGTGAAGTCCCAGATCTAGACCCTTTGTGTATCCTGCTGGTTTCCAGTTCCTGCCCTGTCCAGTAAGTCCTGCCGGCCACCTGCACCCAGGGGCTCAACTCCTGAGGAACGGTGGTCAAGTGCAGGTGAAGTCTAGCTGGCCCTGTCAGAGTTCTGCCTTATCCCTGTGTGGGGTGGTTTTGCCTGCCACTGCCACTCCTCAGCAGTGGCGCAAGGGCTCACAAACCCAGTTCCTGCTTTTTGAAAACGTGACAGAAGATCAGCAACGCGGCCGCGCCGCACAAGAGGGGTTGGGGACCCCCGCCAGCAAAGGTACCAGATGGCGGCGGGGGAGGATTGGCGGCGGGAGGGGGGTTGAAGGGGTTGGCAGCAGGGGAGGGCAGGGCCAAATCTACAGGGGCCCATGCCCCCGTGGCCCCACGTAGCTACGCTCCTGGTGTCAACATTTAGTAGCTAAATTGGATGATAAGATTCCGGTGCCTCCTGAGACTTCCCTGGCTTCAAAATTACTACTACTACTACTATAAATCTCATGTTGTGGGAAAGCCCCTCTATGCACCACTGTCTGGTAATATTCCAGTAGGGGCTCCACCAGAGCTGACTGCATAATCTTGAAAAATTCCCCAGAGAATCCGTCCGCCCCTGGCGCCAAGTAAGACTTAAGGCCTTTAGTCAAGCGTTGAAGCTCCTTTGATTGTATAGGAGCATCCATGGCCTCCATTGCCTCCTCCAACAGACGGGGCATCTGGGCTCTGGCCAAAAGGGCCTCCACCTCCTCCTCCCTCGGGGACGGTCTCCTCCCATATAAACCTTGAAAATGCTGTTTTAATAGATGCATTCCCTGATCTGGACGATGGACTACTTGGCCTTTAGCATTGCGAAGCACGTGAATGGTGCGATTCCCCCCCCCCCCCCCCGTTCTATTCCCAAACCTATGAAAACGATATTTTTGGTAGAGAACACTACGTTGGGTCTGTTCCTGCAGCAGTGAATTTAGCTATTTGTAACAAAATATAAATCTCTTTATTACTAGCAATAGGAGTCCTTATATATGCCCATTTAGCCCTCCCCAGCTGCCGTTCCAGATTTTGAATACTACTGGCCACCCGTTTGCGACGTGCTGTGACATAGGCGATAATATCCCCACGGAGAACAGCTTTGGCCATGCACCAAAATAGCTGTGGGTCGTTTAAATGCTGTTTATTATGAGTAATATAAGCATCCCACCTGGAATGCAGAAAAGAATGAAACTCTTTATTTTTGTTACATTTGTACCCTGCGCTTTCCCACTCATGGCAGGCTCAATGCGGCTTACACGGGGCAATGGAGGGTTAAGTGACTTGCCCAGAGTCACAAGGAGCTGCCTCTGCCTGAAGTGGGAATTGAACTCAGTTCCCCAGAACCAAAGTCCACCACCCTAACCACTAGGCCACTCCTCCTCCACTGTTGCTACTATTGGAGATTCTACATGGAATGTTGCTATTCCACTAGCAACATTCCATGTAGAAGTCGGCCCTTGCAGATCACCAATGTGGCCGCACAGGCTTCTGCTTCTGTGAGTCTGACGTCCTGCACGTCCTACTATTTAGCATTTCTATAGCGCTACAAGGCGTACGCAGTGCTGCACAAACATAGAAGAAAGACAGTCCCTGCTCAAAGAGCTTACAATCTAATAGACAAAAAATAAAGTAAGCAGATCAAATCAATTAATGTGTACAGGAAGGAGGAGAGGAGGGTAGGTGGAGGCGAGTGGTTACGAGTCAAAAGCAATGTTAAAGAGGTGGGCTTTCAGTCTAGATTTAAAGGTGGCCAAGGATGGGGCAAGACGTAGGGGCTCAGGAAGTTTATTCCAGGCGTAGGGTGCAGCGAGACAGAAGGCACGAAGTCTGGAGTTGGCAGTAGTGGAGAAGGGAACAGATAAGAAGGATTTATCCATGGAGCGGAGTGCACGGGAAGGGGTGTAGGGAAGGACGAGTGTGGAGAGATACTGGGGAGCAGCAGAGTGAGTACATTTATAGGTTAGTAGAAGAAGTTTGAACAGGATGCGAAAACGGATAGGGAGCCAGTGAAGGGTCTTGAGGAGAGGGGTAGTATGAGTAAAGCGACCCTCTCAGAATCTCAGTCTTGTGAGTATAGTTATGGATCTTTATTATCACAACCCGTGGTCGTAGTCGGCCATCTTGGAATCGACCGATTCTATGAGCTCGCTCAATACAAAAATGCCCAGAGCTGTCTGAAAGCGCAAACTCTTAAGCCAACCACTGCTCCAGCAAAGGCGCCAAATTCCGATCAGGTACTTTCTCCTGTAATCCCACAATGAGCAGATTGTTGTGGTGCGACTTATTTTCTAAATCCTCTATTTTATCTGCCTGCTCCTTTAGTTTGCAGTGCAATGCCTTGACTTCGGGATTCTGCTGGGCCCAAGCGACCTCCAGATTCGATACTCTTTTCTCCACTGCTGAGGTCCGCGACATTGTCTCCATAAGCAGGTTCTCTAATTTGCCGAGCTGCCCCAAAGCAGCTCCCACTGCTGCCGTGATCTGCGCCAATTGTCTACTCGAAAACTCTGTGTCAGTGCAGGAGCTCATGTCCGCCATCTTAGGTTCCGCGCCACGCGACTTCTCCCTCTCCAGCTTTGTGCCCCGTTTAGTACTCACGGCTGGCATTGGCACCATATACTGGTCCATGCAGGGGTCCCAATTCAATGCTGACTTCAGGCGACCGGTTCGAGAAGCAGGAAAGGTTTATTTTAAAGGAGAACCGAGTGGGGACCCCGGAGCAGCACTAAAACACAGCCGCCGCTCTCAGAGCATCACGTGACCTCCCATAGACCATTATTAAATTGACTTGGGGAGAATCCACTGCTTATTTCTGGGATAAGCAGCATAAAATATTTTGTAATTTTCTGGGATCTTGTCAGGTATTTGTGACCTAGATTGGCCACTGTTGGAAACAGGATGCTGGGCTTGATGGACCCTTGGTCTGTCCCAGTGTGGCAATGCTTATGTACTTATGTAAATTAAAAACGTACTTAAGTGAAAGTAAAAAAAGTTATTGTCTAATATAATACTTTTCTAATAAAAAGCAAAAGTACCATTGTTATGGTATAAGCCAATCATCAGAATTAAATGTGTAGCATGATGTTGTGTTGGATCAGATACATATATATACACCAATATATTTGTGCAGCTTTTAAATATATATATATTTGACACTGCAGCAGAGAAAATAGTCTCATTCCAAAAGCCCTCTTCCCTCTCCCTTTGGGGAATATTTACAAGACAAAGGTACTGCTGCAGTGGCAGGGACCTCACCTTGCCTTTTCTCATTCCTTAAACAAAAGACTTAAGACTGCTTTAAAGTTTTAAATTGACTCTATTCCTCTGATCAACACAACAAAGATTGGACCTAACCAGAGGATGCAAGGAGTCAAGCAGGTGGGAAAGGTGTGAATACCCCATTGAAAACAAAGACTTCAGAGGGGAAACCATAAACAGGACATTTGCTTGTCAAAGGTATACCTGCCCCTCCCATCAGCTTTCAGGCAAGGTTGCCAGGTGGAAAATTTTTTTCCCACCCAAACCAGCATAAATCCAGCCCAAAACCCGCCCAAACTCAAACCCCGCCCCTGACACCCCCACCCCATGTCATCACCCCGCCCCCGCCGTCATCAACCCCGCCCCCGCCGTCATCGGCCCCGCCTCCCCCGTCATCAGCCCCGCCTCCCCCGTCATCGGCCCCCACCCAAAATGTCACTAACCCCGCCCAAAACATCACTAACCCCACCCCCCGGAAAAAAACGCCCAAAAAACAGCCCAAAAGACCAAAAAGCAGCCCAAAAAACCGCAACCCGCCGCGGGCAAAACTTTCCTGCGGCGGGTTGCGGAAAACCGCCCAATTGGGTGGTAAAACCGCCCACCTGGCAACACTGGCTTTCAGACATGTGCAGAAAGGAAGGACTTGTAATGTGTATCTGCTCCAGAGACTGAGCAGGAAGCCCTGTAAGTCTGTGATGTCATAAGACATGAGACCAAGACTCAGGGGTCGTGTGCAGACATGAGACCAAGATACCACAATGCTTTGCAAATGCCCAAGGGTCGTGTGGAAACCAGGAAATCAGGACAAAGATCCACATGGCATATCCTCCTGCAGCTTGCAAGGTATAAAAGGACAAGCTGTTTCCCAAGAGTCAGATTCTCTTCAGCTGCAAGCAACTCAGATCCACTCACTGCAGAAGCCCTGATGCCTTGCTCCTCAACATGTGCTCATCAATCAGCTGGACCACAGCATGCTTGTAACAAGGACTTGTAAGTTAACCTACCTGCTACTTTGTTCTATTTTATGCACAGATTATCTGTAAAGATCTCTTAAAACCTACCTCTCGTGTGCAATTGTATATTAAATCAACCTTTTTGAAGCTAAAAATACGGTCTCTTTGTGTTCTGAGTATATGGTATCTTTTATATATACTTAATCTATTTAATTCATTGCAATTATCACCTTTGGTGATTGGTGGAGAAATTAATATCCTAAAACTTATAAATACAGCATCTGCTCTTAAATTATAAACAGTAGCGAGTGCTCTCGAGCTATTTTCCCCAAAATAAATAATTTCTTGTAACACCATAAGTACAATGAATGTAACTGTCATTATCATTTTTTTTATCCCAACGACTTTATTGTTCTACAATGCAATCCACTTTGCTTTTAGTAAAACTACATTTCTGAAAATGACTATCGCTCATGCAAGCGTGCATGTGAGTCATTAATCCAGCACAGCTAAAAAGGTGTTCAAGAACGACACAAACAGGAAATGGATTGTTCAGTCTGATAAAAGGTTCTTTCAAATCAGGGCAGGCTGCAATATTACTGATATCTTCTGACTTGGTCTGCAGGTATTGATCAAGGGAATCTCTGTCTGAAATGCTTGATTTTCATATAGAAAATAATACTTTGGCATCATCATTGTAGTTATCACCTACATAAGTATTGCCATACTGGGACAGACCGAATGTCCATCAAGCCCAGCATCCTGTTTCCAACAGTGGCCAATCCAGGTTACAAGTATCTGGCAGAAACCCAAAGAGTAGGCAACATTCCATGTAGGACCCCAAAGAATAGCAAGATTAGATTCTAGAATCCTAAAGAGTAACAAGATTCCATGTAGAACCCCAAAGAATAGCAAGATTCTAGAATCCTAAAGAGTAACGGCAGTAGAATGAGAGGACATGAAATGAGATTGAAGGGGGGCAGACTCAAGAAAAATGTCAGGAAGTATTTTTTCACGGGGAGAGTAGTGGATGCTTGGAATGCCCTCCCGCTGGAGGTGGTGGAGATGAAAACGGTAACGGAATTCAAACATGTGTGGGATAAACATAAAGGAATCCTGTTCAGAAGGAATGGATCCTAAGGAGCTTAGCCGAGATTGGGTGGCAGAGCCAGCCGGTGGTGGGAGGCGAGGATAGTGCTGGTCAGACTTATACGGTCTGTGCCCTGAAGAGCACAGGTACAAATCAAAGTAGGGTATACACAAAAAGTAGCACATATGAGTTTGTCTTGTTGGGCAGACTGGATGGACCATGCAGGTCTTTTTCTGCCGTCATTTACTATGTTACTATGTTAGTATGTAACAAGATTCCATGTAGAACCCCCAAAGAATAGCAAGATTCTAGAATCCTAAAGAGTAACAAGATTCCATGTAGAGCTCCAAAGAGTAGCAACATTCCATTCAGAATCCCAAGTACATAAGTACATAAGTGTTGCCATACTGGGACAGACCAAAGGTCCATCAAGCCCAGCATCCTGTTTCCAACAGTGGCCAATCCAGGTCACAAGTACCTGGCAGAAACACAAACAATAGCAACATTCCATGTAGAACCCCAAAGAATAGTAAGATTCTAGAATCCTAAAGAGTAACAAGATTCCATGTAGAACCCCAAAGAACAGCAAGATTCTAGAATCCTAAAGAGTAACAAGATTCCATGTAGAGCTCCAAAGAGTAGCAACATTCCATTCAGAATCCCAAGTACATAAGTGTTGCCCCACTGGGACAGACCAAAGGTCCATTAAGCCCAGCATCCTGTTTCCAACAGTGGCCAATCCAGGTCACAAATACCTGGCAAGATCCCATAAGAAGTAGTGCTAATTCATCACTTGCATCTTCATCTTCATTTTATTCATGATGTCCAGTTACAGAGAAGGCTTTCACAAAGTTAGAATCATTACATGTTGTTGTTTTAACAATTTTTCATCTGATGGCAAACTGTGGGGTCCTTTTACTAAGCTGCAGTAAAAAGTGGCCTGCAGTAGTGTAGGTGCATGTATTGGGCACGTGCCGGGCCA
The DNA here is from genome assembly GCF_901765095.1 of Microcaecilia unicolor. NCBI lineage: Eukaryota > Metazoa > Chordata > Amphibia > Gymnophiona > Siphonopidae > Microcaecilia > Microcaecilia unicolor. The sequence goes on from NC_044033.1 coordinate 526,672,082, forward strand.
GTTTTTACCACATCTACCAAAAAATGGCTTTTTTAAAAAAATGGGACGGGAAAAGGGCCTGCGGTAAAAATGAAACCAGCGCACGCCCAAAACTGTCCTGAGCCCTTAACGCCACCCACTGATCTAGCAGTAAAGGCTCACGCGTTACACACATGGTGACTGGTCGGTACATGCAGAGTGCCAATCACTGCCGGAACCGACGTGTGTAGGAGGAAATAAATAATTCATCCACGCGTTATGGGCACACGCCAAATCTGAAATTGCCACCAGAAGGGCGCAATGGCCTAGCGGTAGTCTCATTTGAGCATGTGCTGTACTCGCAAAGAGGAAAGGGAAATGGGACTTGATATACCGCCTTTCTGAAGTTTTTGCAACTACATTCAAAGTGGTTTCCATATATTCAGGTACTTATTTTGTACCAGGGGCAATGGAGGGTTAAGTGACTTACCCAGAGTCACAAGGAGTTGCAGTGGGAATCGAACTCAGTTCCTCAGGATCAAAGTCCACTGCACTAACCACTAGGCTACTCCTCCACTCATTCCACCAATAAGAGCCAACCTCATCAGTGATGTCACAATGGCTTGATTGCCTGATACTTGGCTCACTTCTGATATTGTGATGTCATAAGGGAAAGGGAAACAGGACTTGATATACTGCCTTTCTGAGGTTTTTGCAACTACCTTCAAAGCAGTTTACATATATTCAGGTACTTATTTTGTACCAAGGGCAATGGAGGGTTAAGTGACTTGCCCAGAGTCACAAGGAGCTGCAGTGGGAATTGAACTCAGTTCCCCAGGATCAAAGTCCACTGCACTAACCACTAGGCTACTCCTCCACTCCTTTTACTAAGCCTATCATGGCTTAGTAAAAGGGCCCCTGTGTTTGAATTGCTTTGAGAACTGATGCAGAACGTCAAATGTGTGGGAACTCTAAGGCCAGACAAGCATGGGATGACCAGCAGTCTGTTGTGGTGAAGACATATGTCTGTTCACCAGTTTCATCTCTGCTTGAAAGTGACCCAACATCACCGTTCTCTTTGGCTGGAGACCAGTAACCAGTTCAACAAGCACAGGCAACTCTACTGTTCTCATAAGCTGTATTCACTGAACAGCAAAATTTAAGATCAGATGATCCACTGTTTGCGTGATGAGGTTCACGATAACAAAACTCTGTGCAGGTTTTCCTGCTTCATTTGGTTTACTGAGGAATTTTCATTTACGTCTCACTTCCGCTTTTGCTTTGTACTTTTAACTGTCAGCGTCAGATGCAGTAAATGTTAGTGAAATTATTACTTCAGTAAAAGTAACAAATGTTTCCTGTATTTCTTTATAAGTAAAAGTGACAATGGAGCTCATTTTCGAAAGAGAAATACGTCTAAAAAGTGGCATATGCAGCATTTGGACGTTTTTCTCACAAAAATGTCCAAATCAATATTTTCAAAACTAATTTTTAGATGTTTTTCTTTGAAGTCCATCAGAAGTGCGTTCAAAACACAAGTGGGTGTGTTAAGGGCGGGATTTGGGCGTTCCTAAGACTTGGATGTTTTACAGCCATAATGGAACAAAACAAAACCGCCCAAGACTAAAACTTTGAGCTAGACCTGTTTTTATAACGAATAAGGCACAAAAGGTTGCCCTAAATGACCAGTTTGGTGTCTTCCCGTACTTACCTCAACTTACACCTTCCCAACTGCAAAGGTATCAAGTACAGATCCTCCTATGCATCCAATTTTTCCTTTTTGGGAAGGCAGCTTTGGAACGCTTTACCAAGACCCATCCGAACAATCGACGGCCATTTGCCCTTCAGAAAAGCGTCGAAGACCCATCTCTTTAGAAAAGCCTACCCCAATGATCCAACTTAACTAAAGTCCACCCACATGATGACTGTTATACATCGACCATATCTCCTATTCTCCTTATGTTCATCCCCCCATCGCTTTCCTCTCCATCCTTCCTACGCCCATCTCCCTACGCTCATTCCCTTCTACACTTAATCCCTCCTATTACTTCTTACTTATTCATTAACCACATTATTATTATGTTTTCTACAATTTGTACAATCTTCTTAAAGACCTTGTTATTTCTTTTTATTTTTTACTTGTTACTATGTAAGCCGCGTTGAGCGTGCCATGTGTGGGAAAGCGAGGGGTACAAATGTAATAAATAAATAAACCACTGGAGAGAATCAGGGGTGACCCCCCCCCCAAAACACACCCAGGAGTCACTGACCCCCCTCCCAGCCTCCCAAAAATGTGAATAAATATATGACTTCCCAGCCTCAGATGTTAGAGCCAGCATGGAGGTCACTGGAGTAGTGTAGTGGTCAGTGCAGTGCACCGTGGCTTGGGGGACTCGTATCCCTATCTCCCTCTACCCGTCACATTTGGGATGGAAACTGTGAGTCCTCCAAAACTCACCAGAAACCCACTGCACCCACATATAGGTGTCCCCTTCACCCATAAGGACTACTGTAATGGGTGTACAGTTGGGGGTAGTGGGTTTTTTTTTTGGGGGGGGGGCTCAGCAGACAAAATAAGGGAGCGGTGAGATGTGTATCTGGCAGCATGTTTTTGAAGTCCACTTCAGTACCCCCTAGGGTGCCCCATTTATCTCCTGGGATGTCTGGGGGACCCGGTCTACTAAAAATGCTGGCTCCTCTTACATCGCAATGACTTGATTTTGTGCGTTTTGCACATGGACCTTTTTTATTTTCTTTTGAAAATAGACCAAAAAACAAAATGTCCAAATCACAAAACCTTGTTGAAAAAAAAAAAAACAAGACGTTTTTCTTTTTTGAAAACGACCTTCTTTTCTATGCAGATTTTGGACGTTTTTTTGCAAAATGTCCAATGTTGGACTTAGACGACGTCACATCGAAAATGGCCCTCCATGTGTACAGTAACTAGATATATTTACTTAGTTACTATACAACACTGAATTAACCGCACCTTATTTTTGCATCACAGTACATCCATGCCAAGTTAACACATTGTCCCTAACATCACCCCAAAATGCTTCACAGCGATTTTATAAGAGCGAGACACAGTGTGAATGGAGAAAATGTCACAGAATGTAAAAGGAATTGCATCAATGGGGATCAAACTGCAACTACTGTACCACAGTGGGTCCATCTCCATCCTAATGAAAATCTAACCTGGAGGAGTGGCCTAGTGGTTAGGGTGGTGGACTGGGGACCTGGGTTCAATTCCCACTGCAGGCACAGGCAGCTCCATGTGACTCTGGGCAAGTCACTTAACCCTCCATTGCCCCAGGTGCAAATAAGTACCTAAGCCGCATTGAGCCTGCCATGAGTGGGAAAGCGCGGGGTACAAATAAAAAAACAAACCCCAGAGCCTCCTGGTGATCATGTGACAACACAGAATCCAGGGGACCTACCTGCTGAGAGCGGAAATGGCGTTATCCAGCTCTCCTAAACACCTTCCCAAAAAGCTATATACTTTGTGGAAATGGATCTTAAGGGGGAGGTTTAAAATGTTACAGACTCCAGAATGAGATCTAAATATCACCAGCAGAAATTGTATTTCAAGGTAAGGTGCACACACAGCTCCTTCCCACCCCCGAAACAAATGCACGAAGTGTATTAAATTATGAAACTGAGAATTACCTGCAAGGTTCAATCGGTTTCTTATACCTAGAGTTTCCATATTTGCAGAGACAAAAAAAAAAGAGAGGATGCAAAAAATAAAAATGGTTCTATCTTTGCAAAAGAAATATTTAATTGTAGCAAACGTGTAAACGACTTTTAGTTAATGAGCACACATCAAAAAGTGACTGACTTACAGAACAGCAGTAGATAATAATCTACTTTTCGATCTTGTTGGGCAGACCTGATGGACCGTACAGGTCTTTCTCTGCCGTCATCTACTATGTTACTATGTTCCAGATTTGAGTTTGAGTAAGTCTGAACCCAAGCGTACTTATCAGAAGAGTTGGATATACCTCAGTGACTTTGACTGGCTTCTGAGATACATGTGAAAGTTGTGGCATGACATCTGCTTAAAGTTCTGTGGCAAGAACAAAATTTCTTTGACACAGTGGCATTCCTAGGGGGGCTGACAACCGGGGCGGATCGCCGATGCGCCCCACCCCGGGTGCAGCGCGACCCCCCCGGCGAAAGGACACCCCCCCACGAAAGAACCCCCCGGGTGCACGCTGCTGGGGGTGGGTGCCGCGCGCGCCGGTCCTTTGTTTGTTCCATGCTCCCTCTGCCCCGGATCAGGTTACTTCCTGTTCCGGGGCAGAGGGAGCATGGAATGAACGAAGGACAGGTGCGCGCGGCACCCCCCCAGCGGCGTGCACCCGGAGCGGACCGCACCCACCGCCCCCCATAGGAACGCCACTGCTTTGACAGATTCAACCAGCAGCGAACAGAGAGGAGATCAGCAATGCCGTTCTCTCTCTTTAGCAGCCCCATGTGTCCAGAGCTGGTTTCTCTCGTTATGTGGCTTGGTCATAAGCACATAAAATGACTATTACTACTACTACTACTATTAAACATTTCTATAGCGCTACTAGACTTACGCAGCGCTGTACAAATGAACATGAAAAGACAGTCCCTGCTCAACAGAGCTTACAATCTAAATTGGACAGACGAACAGACAGCTAGGGGTGGGGAAATTGCAGTGGTAGGGGTGATAAGTGAGGGTGTTGAGTAAGAGAGTCATGGTTAGGAGTCGAAAGCAGTAGCAAAGAGGTGGGCTTTAAGCCTAGACTTGAAGACAGCCAGAGACTGAGCCTGACGTACTGGCTCAGGGAGTCTATTCCAGGCATAGGGAGCAACGAGATAGAAGGAACGGAGCCGGGAGTTAGCAGTGGGGGAGAAGGGGGACGACAGGAGACATTTACCCAGCGAACGGAGTTCACGGGGAGGAGTATAGGAAGAGATGAGAGCGGAAAGGTACTGAGGAGCTGCGGTGATTTAACCAGAGCTGACATTGTGATGTCATAATGCCTTAGTCCACCAATGCCTAAGAGCCAACCTCATCAGTGATGTCACAATGGCTTGACTGTCCTATACTTGGCTCATAGCAGTGATTTAACCAGAGCTGACATTGTGATGTCATAATGCCTCAGTCCACCAATGCCTAAGAGCCAACCTCATCAGTGATGTCACAATGGCTTGACTGTCCTATACTTGGCTCATACTACTACTACTACTATTAAACATTTCTATAGCGCTACTAGACTTACGCAGCGCTGTACAAATTAACATGAAAAGACAGTCCCTGCTCAACAGAGCTTACAATCTAAATTGGACAGACGAACAGACAGCTAGGGGTGGGGAAATTGCAGTGGTAGGGGTGATAAGTGAGGGTGTTGAGTAAGAGACTATCACTTCAGAAAAATAGGAAGTTTTCCTAAAAATGTAAAAATCCTGGAGGACATATCTGAAGAAGTCCAAAAGGAGGACATGTCGTCTTAAAAGAGGACATTTACTTATTTAATTGTGATGAGGTTGTTTTTTTTTTTTAATCAAATGCCCGGATGGCTGCAGGGAAGGAAAGTAGCTGGGAACATTGAACCTCTTCTAGTGAAACTTCTACTGTGCAATATCTGGAATGTTGTTATTTTTCTGTTTCCCTCCCTCCTCCCCAGAACACATAACAATTTGAAGAACCAGCCTCTCCAGCCAAAGAAGTTCTCCTCAGAGTGAGTCAGTGTAGTCACGTTCCAATAGTGAGGGGTCGCTGCCACCTATAGGTCAGAGTCAGTACTACCACACACATTTCAGTCTAAATCTTTCAGTAGGTATCTCATTACGACCCTAGTTGCTCTCCAGAAAGATCTTGGTGGGAGCTTATGCACAGATTTACACTGAGTTTATGCACCAATGTAGTTGTCTGAATCATCGTTGTAATTGCTAAATTTAACTAAGGTGACATCTAATTTTATTATGCATGCTTCTTATGATCCATTCTAGAACAAAATATGTTTGAATATGATGGGATATAAATATTATGAAATGAAAGGTTTTACTTGCAAATGAGATGGTTATGGAGCACCATGAGATACTTCTGAAGATGACCACATAGAAATCCATTTCCTTCAAGGACACTGTTTGGCAGCATCTCAGGCCTGGGGGTATTCAGATGGATGAATGGCCAGATCAAAATAGCCAGGTAACTACTACTACTATTTATAATTTCTATAGCGCTACAAGGCATACGCAGCACTGAACACCAGACACAAAAAGCCAGTCCCTGCTCAAAGAGCTTACAATCTAGATAAGACAGGCAAACAGACAGAACAATTAAGGGTAAGGGAAAAAATAGGTGAGGATAAAGGACAGGGCAAGTGAGTATTGTTTAGGAGGCAAAAGCAGTGGCAAAGAGGTGGGCTTTAAGTTTGGACTTGAAAACGGCCAAAGACGGGGCTAGACGCACAGGCTCCGGAACTCTATTCCAGGCATGAGGTGCAGCAAGACAAAAGGAACGGAGTCTAGAATTAGCAGTAGAGGAGAAGGGGACGGATAAGAAATATTTATCTACAACATGGAATACCCGAGGGGGGGCGTAGGAAGAGACAAGAGTGGAGACGTACTGGGGAGCGGCAGAGTGAATACACTTATAGGTCAATAAGAGAAGCTTGAACTGAATACGGAAATGGATAGGGAGCCAATGAAGTGATTTAAGAAGGGAGCTAATGTGAGCATAGCGACTTTGGCGGAAAATGAGTCGCACAGCAGAATTTTGGACTGATTGGAGAGAGATGACTAAGAGGGAGGCCGGTGAGAAGCAGGTTGCAATAATCAAGATGAGAGGTGATAAGAGTGAGGATAAGGGTTCTGGTAGAGTGCTCAGACATGAAGGGATGGATTTTGCTAATGTTATAGAGAAAGAAACGACAGGTTTTGGCAATCTGTTGAATATGAGCAGAGAAAGAGAGAGAGGAGTCAAAGATGACCCCAAGGTTACGAGCAGACGAGATAGGGAGAATGAGAGTGCCATCCATAGAAATAGAGAAAGGGGGGGAGGGGAGAGGTAGGTTTAGGGGGAAAGGTAACTATAAGCAACAGGTGTTGGACAAGGCCTCTGTAATGTATTATACAGCATGTCATCAGGAATCTAAGAAAGGTTTTCAGGATATTCACAATGAATATACATGCAATATATTTGCATATAACTAGAGGCAATACATCATTGTTCTTCAATGCAAGGCCTGCAGGACAGTGAGGGCCCTGTCATCATTCGGCTCTAGGCTTTGCATTGAAGAACATTTCTTGGGTCCAGTATCTCTCGCCACTCCCTCCACAGTCCAGTCTCTGTTTCTCTCACCACCCCATCCCACACACTCACTTGTGGATCTGACAGCTGCTCTTCATCCCTTTCTCATTCCCTGATCCTCTGTCCCATAAACTTGCTGTCTTTGCCAACAGTGATAAAGCTAGGCTTCCTCCAGCCCTCTGTCTTAATTTCCTATTGCCTTATGGGCAGAAAACAGCAGAAGGAAAGTTCTAGAAGAAGTAGCTGCCAGTGAAGACAACTAGCTTGTTGGATCATGGGTGGGTGGGTAGAGGGAGGAGGAGAGGAAGGGAGAGCTGCTGGAGAGAGACCAAACCGAGGGGGGGGGGGGGTGAGAGAGGGGAAGAAGAGATACTGGACCCAAACAAGAAGGGACGCCAGATCATGGGGGAAGGATTGGGGGACAGAGAAGGAGAGATGCCAACCCCAGGTAAAGGAAGGGAAGAGAGAAGCTAGATAAAGGGAGAGAGAGACATACAGTACAGATGTTTGACTAGACTGAGGCATAAGGAAAGAGACATGAAGGAGCAGTGCTGGACACAGGGGAAGAGAATAGACAGGAAGGAAATACTGCACAAGGATAGAAGGAAAATGAAGAGAGAGGATGAGATGGTGCACATGGATGGAAGGGAAGGAGAAAGAGAAGAGATTGTGCACATGGGTAAAGGGGAGGGGAAGGGAAGGGAAGAGATTATGGGCATGGTTGGAGAGGGGAAGAGATGGAAAATTACATAGGTTCAAGAAAGCAGTAGAAATACAGATGAAAATTGAATGTGAAAGATCAGTGCTAAAGATGGGTGTAAGGCAGGAAGTGAAGAAAGGAGGAGAGAAAAGAAATAGCAAATGGACAGGAAGCCCTGAAAACACAGTTAAGAGCATAGACAGAGGGAAACAGAACCAAAGATTGGGAAAAAGATGATGAGAATAATAAAATCACTAGACAACAAAGATAGGAACATTTATTTTATTTTCAATTTAGTGATTGAAATATGTCAGTTCTCAGAATTTACATCTGCTATCTTTATATTTGGTACTGTGCTGTATGAAAAGCATTTCTTTCTATTTCTCTGATGTTGAATTAAATGCAGAATCTGGTACTTACGAATTCAGTTTAATTTTTATCTACATTAGTCATTTTTAGTTTCTGATCACTTATTCTGTATTTGAAGAGGGGGCTCTCTGTATTCTGCATGTGTGACCGTGGCCAGGTGATCTGGTGAGGATGGATGTCAGCACTCATTGGTCGGTGTCATGGCCCATGTAAGTTGACTCTCTTTCAGCCTTTTTGGGCCCTAAGTGGCTCCAACTTGAAAATGACCAAAGACCTCTGCAGTACATGCAAATCCATCTCATTCATATTCATTGGGTAGACATATCCCAAGGACTGGATTGAGATCCACTGTCATAGGATACTCAGCTGGCTCACTGAAGTTCTGGTTTTTACACCACTGCATGCCCTTCTAGATTCTCATTTCAAAGGGTTGGGATGCCAAACTGCAATCTAGGAGAGCTGAAAACCGGTCAAGCTTTGCATATCATATATAATGAATAAGCACGCTATATATTTGCATGCACTGCTTCCATGGTGTGCAGATAATCTCATGCATATTCAATAAGGATATCCTTAAAACCTGAATTGCTTGCAGTTCTCTAGAATTGCAGTTTGATATCCCAGTTATAGAGAAATTAGAACAAGTCCAAGCATGTACTGGGTAAAACTAGGCAAACTGAGGAATCCAACCTGGCCAGGAGACACCAGGAAGACCAAGCAAGAGAACAACACAAACCAGTATGGCTGGAAGATAGATTTTATTGATAAGGATCTACTTTAGGCAGCCACATTTTGGTAAATGCCTGCATCAGGGTACAGCATCCAATGCTGATAAGAAAAATGTATCTACAGACTGTAATTAAGTATTCAACATCAATCTTCAAAGTATAATCATGCCAATTTCAAGCCGCAACCGATTAAAGGAGAAAGCACAAAGAAAAAGCTATTAATAGATCTGGCGAAAAGGGCATTAATAAGGGCAGCTCCCTCTCTTCTCCTCTTTCTTTCCACACGTCTTGGTACTTGTGCTTATTTCGGGGATAAGCATTGCTGCCTGGATGTCTCAGCGCCATCTGAAACTAAACATGACCAAGACTGAGCTTCTTATCTTTCCCCCTAAACCAACCTCTCCTCCTCCCCCATTCTCTATTTCTGTGGATAACACTCTCATCCTTCCTGTCTCATCAGCCCATAACACTGGGGTCATCTTCGACTCCTCCCTCTCCTTCTCTGTGCCATCTCTATATTGAACTGTATACTCTTGACTTAATGTAAGCTACATTGCGTCTGCTTATGTGGGAAAATGTGGGGTACAAATGCACCAAATAAATATTCAGCAGAGTGCTAAAACCTGTCGTTTCTTTCTCTATAATATCACCAAAATTCGCCCTTTCCTTTCTGAGCACACTACCAGAACCCTCATCCACACTCTTATCACCTCTCGCTTAGACTATTGCAACTTGCTTCTCACAGGTCTCCCACTTAGCCATCTCTCTCCTCTTCAATCTGTTCAAAATTCTGCTGCACGACTAATATTCCACCAGGGTCGTTATGCTCATATTAGTCCTCTCCTCAAGTCACTTCACTGGCTTCCTATTTGTTTCCGCATACAGTTCAAACTCCTCTTATTGACCTATAAGTGCATTCACTCTGCAGCTCCTCAGTACCTTTCCACTCTCATCTCTCCCTACATTCCGCCCCGGGAACTCCATTCACTGGGTAAATCTCTCTTATCTGCACCCTTCTCTACTGCTAACTCCAGACTCCGTTCCTTTTATCTTGCTGCACCATATGCCTGGATTAGACTTCCTGAGCCGGTACGTCAAGCTCCATCTCTGGCCGTCTTCAAATCTAAGCTAAAAGCCCACCTTTTTGATGCTGCTTTTAACTCCTAACCCTTGTTCACTTGTTCAGAACCCTTATTTTATCATCCTCACTTTAATATTCCCTTATCTCTTGTTTGTGCTGTTTATCTGTCCTAATTAGATTGTAAGCTCTGTCGAGCAGGAACTGTCTCTTCATGTTCAAGTGTACAGCACTGCGTACGTCTAGTAGCGCTATAGAAATGATAAGTAGTAGTAGTAGTAGTGCATATAATGATTCCAGCCAAGAGAAGAAGGTGAGATCAAATCTACATCGATGTTAGCTCAAAAACAGGGGGTGATGGAGCGGGAGCCTGGGAGCTCTGTCGATGTCACGGTTGTGCCCAGGTCCCTGGCTCGCAGTCACCTCAGTCCCCGGGGTTTAGACCTGGGGAATGCTGCGAAGTGATGGTTTACCGTTTCCCGTGTTCCAGAAGATATGCTGGTCCGGTCCGGTCCGGATCTTCCAGCTCTTCAGATTGTTTTGGGAGTTTTTTGGAACCAAGCAGCACCCATACCTGGTGAACTCTCTTGTGACCCATTTTGAAGTGTACAGCACTGCGTACATCTAGTAGCACTATAGAAATGATAAGTAGTAGTAGTGTTTGGGATTCCAGAATCTTGCTACTGTTGGGATTCTGCGCGGAATCTTGCTACTCTTTGGGATTCCGGAATCTTGCTACTGTTGGGATTCCGGAATCTTGCTACTCTTTGTCCTTATGCCTTATTTCTCCTGTTTGTGCTGATTAGATTGTTAGCTCTGTCGAGCAGGGACAGTCTCTTCATGTTCAAGTGTACAGCGCTGCGTACGTCTAGTAGCGCTATAGAAATAAGTAGTAGATAGTATAGGCCACATGGTCTTTACCTACCTGCCTTCATTTTTCTTTGTCTCTCGAATTTTGAGCCATGTCGTTTTTATTTTCACGTCTTACTCTACGGCCAACTCCAGCTTATCACAGTAGCAAGGAAAGTAGTCTAACATGTTACTAGGAACCTGCCAAAATCCCCAGTGACACCTTTCTAGTGGTAGTTTAAGGTGAGTTATTTTCAGGTGTAATAGCTAAGTTAGAATATGACCTGAGTTTCCACCTAGGGTTACAGCTAACTGAATGTCATTCACATACAAGTGGGTAATAAACCCAAAAGAATGTATCAGTGTCTTTGACATTAAAAATATGTTAAAACAGAGGGGAGAGACAGGAACCCTGCAGAACCCCATTGCTCATCAGGTAGAATGCTGACGTCCTCTCCTTCTGCCTCACTCTAAAAAAATGGATAAAACGTTTTTGAGGAAATCGCAGCTTTGAAATCACTCTTCCCTCTGATCTCCTCTGCTGCTCACAGACATACAGAAAGCCAACAAACATATACATACACACAGATTGAATATGTATACCTATATAGATGCACAAATTTACAACATAAAAAAAGAAAAAGCACATATATGCATAAATAGAAATAATCATACAGACATAGAGTGGTTGGAAATTTTCATGAAATATGCTGAGCATTTGTTTTCTACTATCATCATCTTCCTATTGCCACAACCCTGTTCTTGGTGGGTTGTCTCTTAGGGGGTCTTTTACTAAAGTTTAGCTCGAGGTATCTGCAGCAGGGCCCATTTTATTCCAATCTGGCAGCCCCTGTGCTGCCTTGGAGGAGGGAAGTATTCTAAAAGGAGAGCATCACCCTGGTGCAGCGGGAAATAATCATAAGAACGTAAGTATTGCCATATTGGGACAGAACGAAGGTCTATCGAGCACAGCATCCTGTTTCCAACAGTGGCCAATCCAGGTTACAAGATCCTAAAACAGTACAACACATTTTATATTGCTTATCAAGCAGTGGATTTTCCCCAAGTCCATTTTAATAATGGCTTATGGACGTTTCTTTTAGGAAGGTATTCCAACTGTTTTAAAACCCCGCTAAGCTTACTTCTTTTACTACATTCTCTGCAAAAGAATTCCAGAGTTTAATTACATATTGAATGAACAAATATTTTCTTTGAATCATTTTAAATTTACTGTTTTATAGCTTCATTACGTGCCCCATAGTCCTAGTATTTTTTGAAAGAGTAAACCAGCGATTCACATCTACCCGTTCCACTCCACTCATTATTTTATAGACCTACTACTACTACTACTATTTAGCATTTCTATAGCGCTACAAGGCGTACGCAGCGCTGCACAAACAAAGAAGAAAGACAGTCCCTGCTCAAAGAGCTTACAATCTAATAGACAAAAAATAAAGTAAGCAAATCAAATCAATTAATGTGTACAGGAAGGAGGAAAGGAGGGTAGGTGGAGGCGAATGGTTACAAGTGGTTACGAGTCAAAAGCAATGTTAAAAGAGGTGGGCTTTCAGTCTAGATTTAAAGGTGGCCAAGGATGGGGCAAGACGTAGGGGCTCAGGAAGTTTATTCCAGGCGTAGGGTGCAGCGAGACAGAAGGCGCGAAGTCTGGAGTTGGCAGTAGTGGAGAAGGGAACAGATAAGAAGGATTTATCCATGGAGAGGAGTGCACGGGAAGGGGTGTAGGGAAGGACGAGTGTGGAGAGATACTGGGGAGCAGCAGAGTGAGTACATTTATAGGTTAGTAGAAAAAGTTTGAACAGTCCTAGCCGCTTTAGTCTTTCCTCAAAGGGAAGTCGTCCCCTCCCCTTTATCATTTTCGTCGCCCTTCTCTGTACCTTTTCTAATTCCACTATATCTCTTTTGAGATGCAGTGACCAGAATTGAACACAATGTTCGAGGTGAGATCGCACCATGGAGCAGTAAAAAGGCATTATAACGTCCTCATTTTTGTTTTCTATTCCTTTCCTAAAAATACCTAACATTCTATTTACTTTCTCAGCTGCTGCCGCACACTGAGCAGAGGGTTTCAACGTATCATCAACAATGACACCTTTCTTGGTCGGTGACTCCTAACGTGGAACCTTGCATGATGTAGCTATAATTCGGGTTCCTGTTTCCCACATGCATCACTTTGCACTTGCTCACATGAAACGTCATCAGCCATTTGGATGCCCAGTCTCATAAGGTCCTCTTGTAATTTTTCACAATCCTCTTGTGATTTAACAACTTTGAATAACTTTGTGTCGTCAGCAAATTTAATTACCTGACTAGTTACTCCCATCTCTAGATCATTTATAAATATGTTAAAAGGTAGCGAACCCAGCACAGAGCCCTGGGGAACCCCACTAACTAATGAGAATACTGACCATTTAACCCTACTCTCTGTTTTCTATCTTTTAACCAGTTTTTAATCCACAATAGAACATTACCTCCTTCCCACGACTCTCCCGTTTCCTCTGGAGTCTTTCAAGAGGTACTTTGTGAAATGCCTTTTGAAAATCCACACAATATCAACTGGGTCACCTTTATCCACATGTTTGTTCACCCCTTCAAAGAAATGTAATAGATTGGTGAGGCAAGATTTCCCTTCACTAAATCCATGTTGGCTTTGTCTCATTAATCCATGCTTTTGAATATGCTCTGTAATTTTGTTCTTTATAATAGTCTCTACCATTTTGCCCAGTACCGACGTCAGGCTCACTGGTCTATAATTTCCCGGATCACCTTAAAAATTGGCGTTACAGTGGCCACCCTCCAGTCTTCCGGTACTATGCTTGATTTTATGTTTAAATCTTTTTTATTAGCAGAAATATAACAACAATTCAATTCGGTCTACAATACAATAAGTCCAACCAGTGACTAAGAATCATTAAACAGTTTTAGTTTTTCTCCCCCTCCCTCCCCCCTGCTGCCCCGTTTACATCCCGTATCAATTCTATATTTGCCAAACATTTTAAGTGATAACAAAACAAAATATACTATAGAGCAAATAAAAATGCAACTTCCTCATCGTAATCACTTCCTAGAAAATTCCTCTACAAAGATTGAACATCCCACCCTGCTACCCCTTACCTTCCCCTTTGTTCTTCCATGCTCTTCTCTCACTCCCACCCCCTCCCTCCCTCCCTAGCTCGTAATGGCTGAGTGGTCACGGTGTCTTCCACCGACTGTCCCTACATTCCTGGGTTGGTCTTTGTCATCCAGTTTTTGCAAAATTCTCCGTTTTGACAGGGGATGAAGTGTATTCCAATATCTCTCCCAGACTTTCCTAAAAGCGGACGAGTCTTTCTTCCCTCCACTATAAGGAGTATATCCACATAATTCCAAGTGTAATAGCTCTGTCATTTTCGACTTCCACAGCTCCTTTGTGGGTGCTTGCTCTTCCCTCCATTTGAGCAAAATTACTGTTTTCCCAATTGCAACTGCTTTTTGTAAAAATCCAACATACCCGGATGGTATTGGCTTCTCAATTATGAACACATCAAACAAAATCAATGGATTAACCACTACTTTCTGCTTCCACCATTGGCCGATATCTGTCAGTAATTGTATCCAGAACTGTCTAATGGTCGGGCAGACCCAGAACATATGTCCCAGGGTTGCCATGTCTGCTCCACACTTAGGGCAGTCTCCAGTTCCAAATCCCGCCTTCCGCGCTCTTATCGGAGCTATATATGCTCGCGTAGCAAATTTATACTGCCGTTCCCACTGTCTAATGAAGGGGATTCTGTGCAAAATAGATTGTAAAAAGTTCTGGAGCATCTCTGTTGTAAGTTCTGTCTCGAGCTCTCGTGTCCAGCTCTCCGCCGTTGTACAATAATCAATGTCCTCCGTGGTATCCAAAAGGTGCCTATGGTGGAAACGGAGAGGCACTGTATTTTGTGAGTGCAGTGTGAGTGCAGTCGAAAACGTGTCCTGCACATCCTCGCTTAAATTAAACGCTCCCAGAGAGTGTGCATAGTGTTTAACCTGAGCTTACGCATAGTAGTCCGCAAATGGCAAGTCAAACTCTTTCTGTATCTCTTCAAGTGGCCTAAGTTGGCCTTCTTCATTCAACAGTTGATATAAATAGCAGATGCCCTTCTTCTTCCATATCTCAAATGTTTTCCCCATTGACCCTGCCGGGAATTCAGGATTCAAAGACAGTGAGACGAAAGGGGTAGCTGCCGCTGAGAAGTCATGTCTGCGGCACAACCATCTCCACATTGCCCTGGCTGAGCGTATGAACCAGTTCATATTAGGCGGTTTTGCCGGTCTTTTCTTTGTGGTGTGTAGCAGACAACTTAAGTGTATGTCAGGTGTGAGTGAGGCCTCCAACTGCGTGTTCGTGAATTGGCTACTACCCACCAGCCAATCTCTAACATGCCTCATGGTGCACGCAATGGTAAGGTATCTAATATTAAGCAGCCCCATGCCCCCATGTGTCTTGGGTTTATATAGTACTTCCAGAGGGAGTCTTGGGCGTTTATTACACCATAGAAATTTCCTCAAAATTACCTTTAACTCTCTTTCTTCTCGCCCTCGCAGGTGCAGCGGCAGCATCTGAAACCTGTATAGCCACTTAGGGGCTATTATCATATTGTATAGGGCTATGCGCCCTGACAGGGAAAGGGGGCAAGAATTCCAGATACCCATCAGTCGCCTAGCTTCTGCTACCAGTGGCCGTACATTTTCTTTATATAACAGGGACAAATTCACTGGTATTTCCACCCCTAAATATTTCAGCTTTCCTTCTGTCCATTTAAAGGGAAAGGGACCTACCCAGGTGTTTCTAGTAGAGTCTAGTATTGGGAGTGCCAGAGACTTAGACATGTTTAAACGAAAGCCCGAAAGGTCCCCATACTGCCCAATCTCTCTTAACAAACAGGCCACTGATCGCTGCGGGTCATCTATTAACAGCAGCAAATCATCTGCATATGCTAATAATTTTATTTCTTCTCCTCCCGCCTGCATCCCTTTAATCCCCGGGGCATTTCTAATGATACACAATAACGGTTCTAATACTATCAAAAACAGTAGGGGGGAAAGTGGACAGCCCTGTCTTGTTCCTTTCATGATCGGGAACTCTGCGGTCCGAACCCCATTGATTACTAATCTTGCCCTCGGATTTGCGTATAACGCCTGTATGACTTTTGCAGCCCATCCCCTCACTCCAATCCAATGTAGGGCCTCATACATGAAGTACCACACCACCCTGTCAAAAGCGCGCTCCGCGTCTAGGCTAATAACAATGCCCTTGGGTGTCTTCTCGGGAGCCTCTGTCATGGCTGCTATCAGTTTTCTCACATTAATCACAGAGTGCCTGTCTCGGACAAAGCCTACTTGTTCACCTCCTATTACAGATGGTAGTACTTGCGCCAACCGCTCCGCCAGGACCCGCGACAAAATTTTAATGTCCACATTTATTAACGAGATTGGCCTATATGCCGCTGGGTCTGTGGCATCTCTCCCTGGTTTCTGTATTAAGCTAATCAGCGCTTCATTATCATGTCTGGGGAATTGTCCCGCTGCAGTCACTTCTTCGTAGAAGCTCAGCAATGGGCCTAACACTTGTATTTTAAGCATCTTGTAAAATTCTCCGGAAAACCCATCCGGGCCCGGAGCCGAGTGCATCTTTAATGCTTTTATAGCCTTCATCACTTCCTTAGTGCTCGGGGGGGAGTCTAGAAAATCTGTCTGCTCCTGCTCTAACTGTGGGAGTTGCGCCCGGTGCAAATATGTTCTGATCTTATCGCGTATCTCCGACCCCTGGCTCTCTTCTGAATATAAACTTTCAAAATGCTGTTTAAGTATCTCCGCAATCTCCTCTGGCCTAGAAGTATAGGCCCCAGTCGGGCTTCGCAGCCTAGCAACAATAGATTGCTTACGGGTTCCTTTGATTAATCGTACTAGCATACCCCCCGGTCGGTCTCCATAACGACTGAGATTATATTTGCGAACTATTGTTGCTTTCAAATACCTGTCATGCAACAGGCTATTTAACTCTACACGTACTGCAGTCAGAGCCTCCAAATTGGCCTTATTAGAGTTGCTCGCATATTTTTTCCTAGCCGATCTAGCCTGCCTTTCTAGCTCCACTATCTTCTGCGTTATCCTGCGATTCCTCCTACTGACAAACGCAATCACCTCCCCACGCATTACGGCTTTGGCCGTATGCCAATATAGGCCCGGGGTCTCTACATGTTGTTCATTATGTTCCGCAAATTCCTCCCACTTTTTTATGAGGTAATCAGTGAATTCAGGGGAATTATAAAGGTATGCCGGGAATCTCCACCCCCCAAGTGCCCGATAGTAGGGCTGGGCCTCCACGTCTACCCAGATCATGACGTGGTCTGAAACTTCCTCTGGGCCTATCTCCGCCTCCGCTATCTGCCCAAACAGCTGTTGTGACACCAGGATGTAATCCAACCTGGACTGGGTTCCGTGTGCCCTCGAGGTATGCGTGAAATCACGCTCTTCCTCATGTAACAATCTCCAAGGATCCACCAAGCCCAGTCCATCACAAAAGGCCTCCAGTATTCCGGCCCCACTGGCCTTCCCTTCCCGTGTGCGCCCCGTTCTATCCAACAAGGGATCTAAAACCTGATTCATATCCCCAGCCACTATTATGGGGTCTGTTCCATGTCTCTGGCACTGTGCAAAGAGATCCTCAAAGAATCTCTTTCCACCAGTCTGGGGGGCATAAACTGTTACTATTAAGTAGCTTTTCCCTTGCAGATTTATCTGTACCCCTACATAATGACCCTCAGTGTCTGCAAACAATAGTTTAGCCTGTATTGCCACATGTTTACTTATCAGGATCGCTACTCCTCCGCGTCGTCCCACTGCTGGTGAACAAAACACCTCGCCTACCCAGTGCCTGTGTAATTTCTTGTGTTCCTCTAAGGAAAGTCTCGTCTCCTGTAAGCAGGCCACTCCCACCCCGTGCCGTTTCAGGGCACCCAGGAGTTTTGCCCTTTTTACTGGGGAAGTGACCCCGCCCACATTCCACGATATCAGTCTTGTATTCCCCTTTGATGACTTAGCCTGTATTCTCGCACATAATTAAGATAATTAAGATACCAATATATTTCTTTCCCAGGGGTCCCAGCCTCCCCCCAGAAATTTTATATTCTCGCGCATGACCCACCCTAAGAATTCTCCATGTTAATCTCTGCCACTGCACCAGCTTTTCCCACCAACTCTTCCTGTCCCGTGCTCTCAACCACTCATCATTACCATTTTGTGTGTTTATCTGCCCTTTCCCCTCATATCCCTCCCTTCCCCCCATCCCCATCTCCAATTCCCCATCTCCCCCCTGAAACCTATCCCTGTAACCTTGTCCCATTAACATAGATGGGCATATGGGGCTTCCCGCCTCCCCCTCCCCCCGCTCCCCTGAATGTTAACTTTCTCTTCTAACTCTGGAAATTTGCATGTCCGTCTCTTATTATTAGCCTCTTCTTGTGATGGCAACTATACCTTCTGTTAAATAACTCTCAGCTGTAAACAGTCATCCTTTGTCTGTGGTTCTCGCCGCAGTCTGTCCAGATTCTTCCAGATCTTTGACAAACTTTTGCGCCTCCTGTATGTCATTAAATGCTCTCCACCTTCCTTCCTGCTTCACTTTCAAAGTTGCAGGGTATAGCAGCATAAATATTTCTTGCCGCTCGTGCAATTTCTGGCATAATGGCGTAAATCGTCGACGCTTTTCCTGCAGGGCTGCCGAGTAATCTTGGAATATGCGCACAGGATGTCCCTCATACCGCAGTTCATTTCTCTTCTGTCTGAATCCGCGCAAAATCTCCTCTTTGTGTACATAATTGTGCACTTTGATTATTACTGTCCGTGGAGTCTGTCGTCCATCTTGTCGTCTGCCAATGCGGTGCGCTCTCTCGAGACAAAGCTTTCCTGCGCTGTCAGACAGCGCAAATTCCTCTGATAGCCATACTTCTAAGACCGATGAGAGCATTCTATCATTTACGGTTTCTGGCAGCCCTACTATCCGCAGGTTTCCCCGTCGCGACCTATTCTCGAGGTCATCTAGCTTCTCTTTCAAAGTTTCCACTGTGGCAGCCATGTTTTGGAGCTTGAGCGCCATAGGCCCCGCTGAATCCTCTATCTCTGATACTCGGCGCTCCAGTTCTCCTGTTCTTTGCGCGGTATCGATTTGCTTCGCCTCCAAGTTAGAGACCTGTGTATATAGTTTCTCCAATTTTAAGTCTATTGCTACGCTTACTGCCTCGGTAATTTGTTGCAGTTGTTCCGCAGTGAAGGGCGTACTTCCGCTCGCGTGCTGCCCATCATCAGCTCCACTTGGCGCCTTCATTTTATCTTTGTCCTTTTTAGGTCCTCTACTCGCCATCGTACGCGCTGGCGAGTTCAGATATTTGTCCATAAAGACTTCCTCTGCCAGTATACAGCTACTGAGGCTTCTTTTCGCTATTTTTCCAGAGTTTTAATACTTAGTAAGGAGCCAGGGCCTTGGAGGACGCGGGACCACGTCTTCCTCTCTTCAGAGCATCACGTGACACCCTATGCTTGATTTTAAAGATAAATTACATATTACTAACAATAGTTCTGCAAGTTAATTTTTCAATTCTATCAGTACTCTGTGATGAATACCATCTGGTCCAGGTGATTTGCTACTATTTAATTTGTCAAATTGTGCCATTACAACTTCCAGATTTATAGGGATTTCATTCAGTTTCTCTGACTCGTCAGCTTTGAATACCATTTTTGGCACCAGTATCTCTCCCAAATCTTCCTCAGTGTAGACCGAAACAAAGAATTAATTTAATCTCTCCACTATGACTTTGTCTTCCCAAGTGCCCCCTTTACCCCTCAGTCATTTAGCTGTCTAACTGATTCTTTTGCCAGCTATGTATTTTTGCCTCCAACACAATCTTTTTTTTTAAGTCCCGCTTTGCCTTCCTTATCAGCGCTTTGCATTTCACTTGACATTCCTTATGCTGTTTCTTATTATTTTTAGTCGGATCCTTCTTCCATTTCTGAAGGATTTTCTTTTAGCTCTAATAGCTTCCTTCACCTCACTTTTAAACCATGCTGGCTGTTGTTTGGTCTTCCTTCCTCCTTTTTTAATACATGGAATATATTTGGCCTGGGTTTCCAGGATGGTATTTTTGAACAGCACTCACACCTGATGTAAATTTTTGAAGTTCGCAGCTGCTCCGCTAAGTTTCTTTTCACCATTCTTCTAATTTAATCAGTCTCCATTTTGAAAGTTAAATGCTAACGTATCGGATTTCCTGTAGCCAGGACCAGCCCACCAGGGGATGCAATATCATCTCACACCAAGGATGTGTCTCTAGGAGCTTCTGCCCAGGAAGGAAGGGTTAGGACAGCTGTTGTAGTTGTTGATTCAATTATTAGGCATGTAGATAGATGGGTGGTTGGTGGATGTGAGGATCGCCTGGTTACTTGCCTGCCTGGTGCGAAGGTGTTGGATCTCACACATCACCTAGATAGGATTTTAGATAGAGCTGGGGCGGACCCGGCTGTCTTTGTATATGTGGGTACCAATAAGTACATAAGTACATAAGTAGTGCCATACTGGGAAAGACCAAAGGTCCATCTAGCCCAGCATCCTGTCACCGACAGTGGCCAATCCAGGTCAAGGGCACCTGGCACGCTCCCCAAACATAAAACATTCCAGACAAGTTATACCTAAAAATGAGGAATTTTTTCAGTCCATTTAATAGCGGTCTATGGACTTGTCCTTTAGGAATCTATCCAACCCCTTTTTAAACTCCGTCAAGCTAACCGCCCGTACCACGTTCTCCGGCAATGAATTCCAGAGTCTAATTACACGTTGGGTGAAGAAAAATTTTCTCCGATTCGTTTTAAATTTACCACACTGTAGCTTCAACTCATGCCCTCTAGTCCTAGTATTTTTGGATAGCGTGAACAGTCGCTTCACATCCACCCGATCCATTCCACTCATTATTTTATACACTTCTATCATATCTCCCCTCAGCCGTCTCTTCTCCAAGCTGAAAAGCCCTAGCCTTCTCAGCCTCTCTTCATAGGAAAGTCGTCCCATCCCCACTATCATTTTCGTCGCCCTTCGCTGTACCTTTTCCAATTCTACTATATCTTTTTTGAGATACGGAGACCAGGAAAATGTGGGAGAGAGAATCTGAAAGCCAAATTTAGGCTCTTACGTAGCTCAAATCCAGGGTAGCATTTTCAGAAGTTCTCCCTGTTCCACGCGTAGGGCCCAAGATGTAGGCGGAGCTCCAGAGTCTCAATTCGTGGATGAAGCAATGGTGCAGGGAGGAGGGTTTTAGATTTGTAAGGAACTAGGCAACATTCTGGGAAAGGGGGAGCCTATTCTGGAATGATGGGCTCCACCTTAACCAGGATGGGACCAGGCTGCTGGCATCAGCATTTAAAAGGAGATAGAGCAGCTTTTAAACTAGAACCTGGGGGAAGGCTGACAGTCGTTCAGAAGCGCATGGTTTGGAACAAGGTATCTTTCAAAGATATCACCAAAACAGGAAAGATAGGGTATCCCGATAGCGAGGTTGAAATAGAGACCATAGTAGACCAGGAGGCATATTTTCAAAGCACTTAGCCTCCCAAAGTTCCATAGAAACCTATGGAACTTAGCCTCCCAAAGTGCTTTGAAAATATGCCTCCAGGTGTCTTTAAATAAAAGGAAGACAAAAGATTGCAAATTAACACTGTCAACTGCTGAGCAAGATGTAAATAGGAACAACAAACATAGTTTGAAATGTCTAGATGCAAATGCCAGGAGCCTAAGAAATAAGATGGGAGTGTTAGAATATATTGCACTAAATGAAAAATTAGATTTAATAGGCATCTCCAAGACCTGGTGGAAGGAGGATAACCAGTGGGACACTGTCATACCAGGGTACAAATTATATCATAGTGATAGGGTGGATCGAATTGGTACAGAGGGATAGCATCGTATGTTAAGGAGGTCCTTGAATCAAATAGATTGAAACTTCTGCAGGAAACAAAACACATCTTGGAATCCCTATGGATTGAAATTCCGTATGTAAAGGGGAAAAGGATAGTGATAGGCCAGGATGAACAGACGGATGCAGAAATGTTATCAGAAATTAGGGAGGCTAACAAACTGGGCAACACAATAATAATGGGTGATTTCAATTACCCCGATATTGACTGAGTAAATGTAACATCAGGGCATGCTAGGGAGATAAAATTCCTTGACGAAATCAAGGACTGCTATAAGAAGCAGCTGGTACAGGATCTAACAAGAGGAGGAAAAATTCTAGACCTCATCCTTAGTGGAGCATACGATCTTGTGCAGGAGGTAAGGGTGTTGGGGCCGGTTGATAACAGTAACCAAAATATGATCAGATTTGATATCCACTCTGGAATAAGTACATACAGGAAATCCAATACATTAGCATTTAATTTTCAAAATAGAGATTATGATGAAACTAGTAAAAAACGCCCGTTTCTTGGAGAGATGAAATGGGCGCTAGCAAGGTTTTGGGGCACGGGGAGATCGGGTTTTCAGCATCGATGTACCGTCAGCGAGGCAGCTGTCCCGCAACCCCTCTGTGATGCAGGTTCGGTGTGAGGCATGGCCGCCGAGTCGCTGAGGGCCGGGCACGGGGAGATAGCATTTGCAGCGTCGCTGTCCCAGCCGGGAGATAGAGTTTTTGTCCTGCTCCTGCAGTGTGCTCCGCCCTTGTCGTCATGACATTCTGACGCGAGGACGGGGCATACGGCGCTTCAGAGTTCTGAGTTCCCGTTTGGAGGCCTGGGCAAACAGGATATCTCTGACGCCTCACACTTCCGGTTTGGAGCAATTTGGAGGCTTCATTTAGAACGTTGGGGTTGCGAATTATGTCCGGAAGGGGCGTGGCTGGGGGGGCGGGTCTATGAGTGACAGTGGTGCATGAGTGTGAGAGTGAGTGTTGTGTTTGCCTCCCACAGAGTGAGCTTCAGCACAGATTGAGCTTCAGCAGGTGAGAGAGAAGGTGAGAATTATTTATATAGATAAGAACAGCAAAAACAAACCAAGAGGAGCAGCTGCAAAGTTCAAAAATTTACATCAGGCGTGGATGCTGTTCAAAAATACTATCCTGGAAGCCCAGACCAAATATATTTCGTGTATTAAAAAAGGAGGAAGACCAAACGACAGCCAGCATGGTTAAAAAGTGAGGTGAAGGAACCTATTAGAGGTAAAAAGAAATCCTTCAGAAAAAGGAAGGAGGACTCGACTGAAAATAATAAGAAACAACATAAGGAATGGCAAGTGAAATGCAAAGGACTGATAAGGAAGGCAAAGAGGGCTTTGAAAAAAAAAAAGATTGCATCGGATGCAAAAACACATAGAAAAGCTTTTTTTAAGGTATATTAAAAGCAAGAAGTCGGCAAAAGAATCGGTTGGACTGCTTGATGACCAAGGGGTAAAAGGGGCAATCAGGGAAGGCAAAGCCATAGCGGAGAGATTAAATGAATTCTTTGCTTCATCTTCACTGAGGAAGATTTGGGAGAAATATCGGTGCTAAAAATGGTATTCAAAGCTGACGAGTCAGAGAAAGTAAATGAAATCTCTATAAACTTGGAGCATGTAATGGCGCAATTTGACAAATTGAAGAGTAGCAAATCGTCTGGACCGGATGGTATTCATCACAGAGTACTGATAGAATTGAAAAATGGACTTGTGGAACTATTGTTAGTAATATGTAATTTATCTTTAAAATCAAGCATGGTAAGAGAAGATTGGAGGGTGGCCAATGTAACGCAGATTTTTTTTTAAGGTGCCAGAGGAGATCCGGGAAATTATAGACCGGCGAGCCTGAAGTCAGTGCTGGGTAAAATGATAGAGACTATTATAAAGAACAAAATTACAGAGCATATGCAAAAGAATGGATTAATGAGACAAAGTCAACATGGGTTTAGTGAAGGGAAATCTTACCTCACCAATCTATTACATTTCTTTGAAGGGGTGAACAAACATGTGGATAAAGGTGACCCATTTTTTTTTGTTACATTTGTACCCCATGCTTTTGTTTACATATTATATATAGGTGCTTATTTGTACCTGGGGCAATGGAGGGTTAAGGGACTTGCCCAGAGTCACAAGGAGCTGCCTGTGCCTGAAGTGGGAATCGAACCCAGTTCCTCAGGACCAGAGTCCACCACCCTAACCACTAGGCCACTCTTCCACTCCTGTTTGATATTGTGTATCTGGATTTTCAAAAGGCATTTCACAAAGTACCTCTTGAAAGACTCCAGAAGAAACGGGAGAGTCGTGGAATAGGAGGTAATGCTCTATTGTGGATTAAAAACTGGTTAAAATATAGAAAACAGACAGTAGGGTTAAATGGTCAGTATTCTTAATGGAGAAGGGTAGATAGTGGGGACCCCAGGGGTCTGTGCTGGGTTCACTGCCTTTTAACATATTTATAAATGATCTATAGATGGGAGTAACTAGTCAGGTAATTAAATTTGCTGACAAAACAAAGTTATTAAAATTTGTGAAATCACACAGAGTTTTGTGATAAATTACAAGGGGACCTTACGAGACTGGGAAACTGGGCATCCAAATGGCAGATGACGGTTAATGTGAGCAAGTGCAATGTGATGCATTTGGGAAAGAGGAACCCGAACAATAGCTACGTAATGCAAGGTTCTAAATTAGGAGTCACTGACCAGGAAAGGGATCTAGGTGTCATCATTGATGATACGTTGAAACCTTCTGCTCAGTGTGCAGCAGTGGCCAACAAAGCAAATAGAATGTTACGTGTTATTAGGAAAGGAATAGAAAACAACAATGAGGACATTATAATGCATTTGTATCGCTCCATGGTGCCACTGCACCTCGAATATTGTGTGCAATTCTGGTCACCGCATCTCAAGAAAGATATAGTGGAATTAGAAAAGGTACAAAGAAGGGAGACAAAAATGATAAAGCGGATGGGATGACTTCCCTATAAGAAAAGGCTAAAATGGCTAGGGCTCTTCAGCATGGAGAAAAGACAGCTGAGGGGAGATATGATAGAGGGCTATAAAATAATGAATGGGTTGGAATGGGTAGATTTGAATCGCTTGTTTACTCTTTCCAAAAATACTAGGGGCCATGCAATGAAAAACATATTGGAGATATATTTCTTCACTCAGTGTGTAATTAAACTCTGGAATTCCTTGGCAGAGAATGCAGTAAAAGCAGTTAGCTTAGTGGGGATTAAAAAAAGGTTTGAATAGCTTCGTAAAAGAAAACTCCATAGCTATTATTAAAATGGACTTGGGGAAAATCCACTGCTTATTTCTAGGATAAGCACCATGAAATGTATTGTACTATTTTAGGATCTTGCTAGGTACTTGTAATCTGGATTGGCCACTGTTGGTAATAGGATTCTGAGCTTGATGGACCTTCGGTCTGTCCCAGTATGGCAACACTTATGTACTTATGTAACCTGTTTTTCAAAATTCAATGAAGAATCTAGAAAACACCCAACACTTTAGAGGCTGTATCACTTTTAAAGCACACACCATCAACCATTCGAACAGAAGCTGGAATAAGTTCTTTCTGTAAACCAAACCATAACAATTTTTTCTTTTCCGTGTAATGCTCCTTTGCCTGGGCGTTTTCTGGGTCCACTATTGCAACATTCAGTTGTCTTTTTATCCACGTGTGGATACTCCAAAGCCTCTAGGAAATTCTCAGCAGTCAGCTTTGTCTTGTCTTTGATTTCCTTCCAAACTCTGTGAGGTGCCATTTGTTTCATATAATAATTTGTTTTATAATAAGAAAATAATTTCCTCCATTTTTCCCTAAGTGAACCTATCCTGATTTCCACCAAGCACATTCTGCCAACATTCTCATTGGAGAATTTTTAGATCTACAGAAAACCAATGGTTTTAACATCTCTTGATAACTGTCTATTAACTTTTCGATACCTAATACAATCAATGGTCCTAAGCCATGCAGATTGTTGCAATGGAATCTATGCGGGCTGCAAAGAACAACTCATAAAAAAACTCCAGACCACCCAAAATACAGCAGCCAGGCTGATATTCAGCAAAACACGCTTCGAAAGTACCAAACCCCTCCAAGAAAAGTTGCACTGGCTCCCAATCAAAGAACAGATCATCTTCAAAATCTGCACCTTAGTCCACAAAATCATGTACGGCGTAGTCCCAGGATAAATGACAGACCTCATAGACTTACCAATAAGAAACAAAGTCAGATCATCAAGATCCTACCTAAATCAACAATACCCAAATTGCAAAGGACTGAAATACAAAACAACTTACGCAGTCGGCTTCTCCTACATAAGCGCACAACTATGGAATGACCTCCCAAAAGCTGTGAAAACAATCTACAACCACTTGAACTTCAGGAAATCACTAAAAACCAACCTCTTCAAAAAGGCCTACCCCAACGACCCCACGCAACCCTCTTCACCTACCAACACAGCATGACTATGATCGAACAGGACAACACGCAATCTTCATCCATTTCGATCCTCCACTTATACCTCATACGATCACTAGACAACTTTGTATTTGTTATCCACCGACTGGGCAAACGTCTTTGACGGTACTATGTAAGCCACATTGAGCCTGCAAATAGGTGGGAAAATGTGGGGTACAAATGCAACAAATAAATAAATAAATATTACTGCAAGGTGCTATTTAATCTAAAGTAGAAGAAATGCTTTCCAACCAATTCAGCCAAAATATATCAGGATTAGAGCTCTCTGACCAACTCCCTTCCAAAAAGCCTGTCAATCTTTCCCCTAGAACTAATCATTTCTTTTCAAGAATGATGAACTATATGAGACTGACTAAAATTTAAAGTAAATGTACACATAGAATGATCCGACCATGGTACAGGCAACTCTTCACAAAGACAGCAATCGCAAATCATTCACTAAAACCGCATCCAAAGTGTGACCTTTCTCATGAGATGAAGCAAAGCTCAAAATATTAAATGATAAGTTTTGTAAAAGCATTGTAAAATCAGTTATATACCCTTCATTTGCTATGTACAATGACACCTTGTGATTGAACCATGTAGTTTCTTACTGGTTGCTATGTTTACTACCACCTAGTGGTGGAAAAGTTTGGTAATACCTGTTATGTTGGAATAGTGGCATCCTGTGATTAAACTGTAAAATCCATCCTTTGAAATTTCTTGGCTGTGAGATCTAATATATTATTATACTTTGCTTCATTACATTACTCTTTCCAAAACAACAGAATATTTGGTTACTACTCAATTCATACCACCTCACCCTAGGTTAGGGACACACACCCAGCAAGGTTGAAAGGAATTCCATGAGCCATGATCTCTATGCTTTGCTTTCTTTCCCCATTTGTTTAGTATGTAAAAGAGTGAAAGATCCAGCAGGTTGAAGGCCTCCCAGCAATTGCTGGTCCTATCCCCAAAACTCTGATTCCAGGCTCTGTAGCTTCTGAAGTGTGTGTGTGCCCAGGTATCTCGTCAGGATGGGATCCCTGATGGGGATGGTGTAGGGTTGCAAACTGGCTCCAGATTCATCCAACACGGTTGGTCCAGTCCAAGTTTTACCCCATTGCATGCAGGGACATGTAGTTCAAGTCAGGGGTGTATCTGCGTGGGGCCACAGGGGCCTGGGCCCCCCTAGATTTGGCCTTCGACCCCCCCTCCCGCCGCCAACCCTCCCCCGCCGCCGCTGGTACCTTTGCTGGCGCCGCCAGCCGAACAAGTCCTGTTCTCCGGCGCGAATCTGCAAGGGCGGGCTTCACTTCTATGAGTTTGACGTCCTGCACGTACAACTTGCAGGACGTCAGACTCACAGAAACAGAAGCCCGCCCTTGCAGATCAGCAACATGGCCGCGCGCTTCTGTTTCTGTGACGACGTGACGTCCACACGGTCCTTCCCGCCGAAGTCTGGCCTGATCTAGTCCGGTCCAGGTCAGCGGCCGTCCGACTCCATAATTCTTCCCGCTGCCGCCCTTTTGCTCACCACCTCGTCGTGCCTCACTGCCGCCCTGGCTGGCTGCTCACCGTAACCCGCCTCGTGCCTCACAACTTCGGGTTCGCGAACTTCGCACCAACCAGTTACCACTCACCAGAGGAGGAGGACTGCAGCAGCACTGAAGAGCCCACCACCGACCAGAGCCACCATCCGCTGCCTAGCCTGCCTATCACTGCAGCAGCAACACCAGTAGTCCCCCAGGCTCCACACTGCCCTGCCTGCTGTCCACTCCAGAGTCCAGACTGAGAATCCAGACTCTGCAGGTAAAAAAAAAAAAAACACCCCAAAACAAAACAAAAAACTTTGGGGACACTGTTGAAGTGATGTTGGGTTGAGCTGGTGTTGTGTGGGTTGTGGAACTGTGGGAACTGCAGAGTTAACTCGATGCTGGGTGATGTGGGGTTAGTGCCCCCCCCCCCCCCATTTTAACCCTGGCCCCCTCAAAATGTCAGGTCTAGATACGCCCCTGGTTCAAATCCAAAGCAGCGAGCAGTCTACAAATCCCTGCATGCATTGGGGTAAAACCTGGCTTGGATCAATCCTATCGGGCAAATCTAAAGCCACCCTAGGTTTCGTTTGTGAGACTCCACACAAGGGAAAAACAATAATATGTCTGTTATTGCACGTCCCTGAAAATCCTTGTGTTTAGTGATAAGAGAATATCATCATCATATCGAAGATCAGTGGCCACCGAAGAGGAGGGGGAAGGGAGGATTGAAAGCCTCCCAAGCTGCTGCTACCTAAAAGACAGGCCTTCCATGGCCCTATGTATTTCCCTCCCTTAGTGACAGGCCAGTCATTGGTCTGCAGCTGCAGCCTGGCTGGGCTACGATTGGCTGAGCACAGCCAGTTCCTCTCTCTTCATAAGCAGGTGTTAGTGAAGGCACAGCCAATCGGATCCTTTGTATCCAGGGGCAACCTGGAGTGTTGAAGCTATTTAAATCCAGCTGCTATGATGTCAGCCTGCCTTATGGAAAGAAGCAGACTTAAAAAAATATGGAAGTAAAGTAAGAAAGGCTAGCACTAGGGAGATCTGAAAGGAATCAGTTTTCATGCTGAATTATTTATAGCCTGCTGGGCTAAGAAGATGAGAAAGGCACACTTGAAAACCAGCAGCCCCCATTCTGCCCCATATTTCATTTCTGAAGCTTTCCAATTACTCAGATTTTAAAGCAAAAATGTTGGGTGGGGGTGGGGGCAGAAGGAGGGTAGGAGGAGAGACATTGGTTAAAGCTGAAATGTGGTTTCCTCACTGCTGGATCTTTCACTGCACTGTACTGAGCAAATAACATGACCCAGTTGGAAAGGGAAGTGAAACGTCCCCTTATCTGAGCCAAGAATGCCTCCAAAACAAGTTTCAGTCGAAGAACACTCTGCGGTTTCTAACACTAAGTAGTCTGGGGACGTGATGTGTGGTGGCCAACTTATAGCTGCCACTGAACTGCAGCTGTACCACTGGTAAGAGAAACAGATCAGGAGGTGGGGCAGAGACAACTGGAGAGAAAGTGCAAAGAATCAACTGCAAAAGAGACAGCGAGGGGCAGAACCAGGAAAAGACGGGTGCAGCACAGAACTAAGACATGTCCCTTTCCTACCTGACATTAACAAAAGTAATAATTCATATTCTGATGTCACCGTATTAACAGCGACAAACTGCCTGCGCTACCAGGCACTTTCTGGACAATGCTATAATCTAGGGGGTTTAAGGTTACCATACCTCGGTTTTACCTGGGCATGCCCTTTTTTTTTTTTTAAATTTGTAAAGAGTCTTTATTGAGATATAAAGGATTTCTGTACATTGAATAAGTCACACATAAAAAGGCTTATTCCCCCCTCATATACATAATGATATACATAATTCCCTCGCGTCCCTTATTCAATGTCTACGCCTTACAACCAATGCAACTCAAAATCCAATTCTGGCAATTACACAAACATTGGCCCCAAATTGCCGGGCATGGCCGGGCATTCCGGGTGGGTTTTGCCAGCCTGCCCGTTTGTCCGAATTTGTGGACGAACAGGCAATTACTGCACTGGCAAATATCCCTCAACTTTATTTTTTTAATTTTAAGAGTAAACTTTGAACAGATATACCAACATATCCACACCAATATTCACAAAAAAATATTTCAAATAGACAAAGTATACATTGTCCACTAAAGATAATATCTTTATATTGGATTATAGTCCACAATATGACGGATGGAAGCAAAAATTATAAGTGCCATTGGAAGATGGCTTATATATAAGAAAAATCAAAAAGAATAATCGAGTAGGGATTGACCCCTATCTTACAAAATGAACCTCTTGACCTATGACTGCTCTTCAATACTCTGCACATTAAGAAATTCTCGCAGCTGTTCAGGTTCATAACAAATATATTTATTTTCTTTGAAAAAAAAAGCAAACATTTACACGGAAATCTCAACTGAAAAGTTGCTTTTTTCTCCATGGATTCTTTCTTCATTTCCAATAATTTTTTCCTTCTAATTTGCGACCATTTAGATATGTCCGGAAATATAGATATTTTTCCACCTTTAAACTCTGGCTGTATTTTTCAACAAAGTATCTTTGTCCTGCAAAAACACAAATGATATCGCATATCCCTCAACTTTAATACTTTATTAAGCTGTACTACTAAAATAAGTTTTCTTGTCCCTTCCGCAGGTTCTACTGCTATCTCTCATTTCTGAAGATGGCATGAACCAGTTCAAGTCCCTGGAGTTCCTGACAGCGTTCCTTCCACCCCTTCTCCTTATGAAGAAGCAGACAAATAAAAGGATTGTTTGCCAATTTACCTTGGAGCTCATTTTCGAAAGACAAAAACATCTAAAAAGTGGCATAAAGCAGCATTCCAAATCAGTATTTGCGAAACCTATTTTTCAGAAGTTTTTCTACGCTATTTTTCTGCAGTGCATCCAAATCTCAAGGTGCCGTGTTGGGCGTTCCTAAGACTTGGACGTTTTTCAGCCATAGTAGAACAAAACAAAACCGTCCAGGACTAAAATCTTTTCAGCTAGACCTGTTTTTATAACGAATAAGGCACAAAAAGGTGCCCTAAATGACCAGATGACCTCTGAAGGGAATCAGGGGTGACCACCCAATACCTTTTTCGGGCTTTCTCACTGGTTCGCCCGAAGAAAAAAAGATAAGAGTTAAGTTGAGAAGTATTTATATAAAAAAATTGAGAAAATCAAAAAAAGAAGGGTATTCGGGACTGATGAGGATTCCCGCTTGATACCGCACTGGGAAAATATACCCAGCGGCATAGCGGAGCGGTGCTGTATATAAAAGCATTGAACAGCACTGGGGATCTGAAGTCTAGTCTACCTTAAGTTGTACATAAGTACATAAGTAGTGCCATACTGGGAAAGACCAAAGGTCCATCTAGCCCAGCATCCTGTCACCGACAGTGGCCAATCCAGGTCAAGGGCACCTGGCACGCTCCTCAAACGTAAAAACATTCCAGACAAGTTATACCTAAAAATGCGGAATTTTTCCAAGTCCATTTAATAGCGGTCTATGGACTTGTCCTTTAGGAATCTATCTAACCCCTTTTTAAACTCCGTCAAGCTAACCGCCCGTACCACGTTCTCCGGCAACGAATTCCAGAGTCTAATTACACGTTGGGTGAAGAAAAATTTTCTCCGATTCGTTTTAAATTTACCACACTGTAGCTTCAACTCATGCCCTCTAGTCCTAGTATTTTTGGATAGCGTGAACAGTCGCTTCACATCCACCCGATCCATTCCACTCATTATTTTATACACTTCTATCATATCTCCCCTCAGCCGTCTCTTCTCCAAGCTGAAAAGCCCTAGCCTTCTCAGCCTCTCTTCATAGGAAAGTTGTCCCATCCCCACTATCATTTTCGTCGCCCTTCGCTGTACCTTTTCCAATTCTACTATATCTTTTTTGAGATACGGAGACCAGTACTGAACACAATACTCCAGGTGCGGTCGCACCATGGAGCGATACAACGGCATTATAACATCCGCACACCTGGACTCCATACCCTTCCTAATAACATCCAACATTCTATTCGCTTTCCTAGCCGCAGCAGCACACTGAGCAGAAGGTTTCAGCGTATCATCGACGACGACACCCAGATCCCTTTCTTGATCCGTAACTCCTAACGCGGAACCTTGCAAGACGTAGCTATAATTCGGGTTCCTCTTACCCACATGCATCACTTTGCACTTGTCAACATTGAACTTCATCTGCCACTTGCACGCCCATTCTCCCAGTCTCGCAAGGTCCTCCTGTAATCGTTCACATTCCTCCTGTGACTTGACGACCCTGAATAATTTTGTGTCATCGGCGAATTTAATTACCTCACTAGTTATTCCCATCTCTAGGTCATTTATAAATACATTAAAAAGCAACGGACCCAGCACAGACCCCTGCGGGACCCCACTAACTACCCTCCTCCACTGAGAATACTGGCCACGCAATCCTACTCTCTGCTTCCTATCTTTCAACCAG
Source organism: Microcaecilia unicolor (assembly GCF_901765095.1). Taxonomy (NCBI): domain Eukaryota; kingdom Metazoa; phylum Chordata; class Amphibia; order Gymnophiona; family Siphonopidae; genus Microcaecilia; species Microcaecilia unicolor. Next base: position 526,704,567 of record NC_044033.1, read on the forward strand.
TTCTTAATCCATAATAATACCCTACCTCCGATTCCATGACTCTGCAATTTCTTCAGGAGTCTTTCGTGCGGCACTTTGTCAAACCCCTTCTGAAAATCCAGATATACAATATCAACCGGCTCCCCATTGTCCACATGTTTGCTTACCCCCTCAAAAAAATGCATTAGATTGGTGAGGCAAGACTTCCCTTCACTAAATCCGTGCTGACTTTGTCTCATCAGTCCATGTTTTTGTATATGCTCTGCAATTTTATTCTTAATAATAGCCTCCACCATCTTGCCCGGCACCGACGTCAGACTCACCGGTCTATAATTTCCCGGATCTCCTCTGGAACCCTTCTTAAAAATCGGAGTAACATTGGCTACCCTCCAGTCTTCCGGTACTACACTCGATTTTAGGGACAGATTGCATATTTCTAACAGTAGCTCCGCAAGTTCATTTTTTAGTTCTATTAATACTCTGGGATGAATACCATCAGGTCCCGGTGATTTACTACTCTTCAGCTTGCTGAACTGACCCATTACATCCTCCAAGGTTACAGAGAATTTGTTTATTTTCTCCGACTCCCCCGCTTCAAATATTCTTTCCGGCACCGGTGTCCCCCCCAAATCCTCCTCGGTGAAGACCGAAGCAAAGAATTCATTTAATTTCTCCGCTACGGCTTTGTCCTCCTTGATCGCCCCTTTAACACCATTTTCGTCCAGCGGCCCAACCGACTCTTTGGCCGGTTTCCTGCTTTTAATGTATCTAAAAAAATTTTTACTATGTATTTTTGCTTCCAACGCTAATTTCTTCTCAAAGTCCTTTTTTGCCCTCCTTATCTCCGCTTTGCATTTGGCTTGGCATTCCTTATGATCTATCCTGTTACTTTCAGTTGGTTCTCTTCTCCACTTTCTGAAGGATTGTTTTTTGGCTCTAATGATTTCCTTTATCTTACTGTTTAGCCACGCCGGCTGACGTTTAGTCTTTTTTCCCTTTTTTCTAATACGTGGAATATATTTGTCCTGAACCTCCAGGATGGTGTTTTTAAACAGCATCCACGCCTGATGCAAGTTTTTTACTCTGCGAGCTGCTCCTTTCAGTCTTTTTTTCACCATTTTTCTCATTTTGTCGTAATCATCTTTTCTATAGTTAAACGCTAGCGTACTTGATTTCCTAGTTTCACTTCCTTCAATGCCAATATCAAAACCGATCATATTATGATCACTGTTATCAAGCGGCCCTCGTATCGTTACCCCCTGCACTAGATCATGAGCACCACTAAGGACTAAGTCTAGTATTTTTCCTTCTCTTGTCGGCTCCTGAACTAGCTGTTCCATGAAGCTGTCCTTGATTTCATCAAGAAATCTTATGTCCCTTGCGTGTACAGATGTTACATTAACCCAGTCTATATGCGGGTAATTGAAATCCCCCATTATTATTGTGTTGCCCAGTTTGTTTGCGTTCCTGATTTCCTTTAACATTTCCGCATCCGTCTGTTCGTCCTGGCCAGGCGGACGGTAGTACACTCCTATCACTATCCTTTTCCCCTTTGCACATGGAATTTCAATCCACAGTGATTCCAAGGAGTGTTTTGTTTCCTGCAGAATTTTCAATCTATTTGATTCAAGGCTCTCGTTAATATACAATGCTACCCCTCCACCAATCCGATTCACCCTATCACTACGATATAATTTGTACCCCGGTATGACAGTGTCCCACTGGTTATCCTCCTTCCACCAGGTCTCAGAGATGCCTATTATATCTAATTTTTCATTTAGTGCAATATATTCCAACTCCCCCATCTTATTTCTTAGGCTCCTGGCATTCGCATATAGACATTTCAAACTATGTTTGTTGTTCCTAAGTACATCATGCTTAGTACTTGACAGTATTAATTGGCAATCTTTTGTCTGATTTTTATTGTTATTTAAAGATACCCGATCTACTACAATCTCTTTTGCAACCTCACTATCAGGATACTCTATCTTCCCTGTTATGGTGATATCTTTGAAAGATACCTTATCCCGAACCATGCTCTTTTGAGCGACTGTCGGCTTTCCCCCCATTTCTAGTTTAAAAGCTGCTCTATCTCCTTCTTAAACGCCGATGCCAGCAGCCTGGTCCCACTCTGGTTAAGATGGAGCCCATCCTTTCGGAATAGGCTCCCCCTTCCCCAGAATGTTGCCCAGTTCCTAACAAATCTAAAGCCCTCCTCCCTGCACCATCGTCTCATCCACGCATTGAGACTCTGGAGCTCTGCCTGTCTCTTGGGCCCTGCGTGTGGCACAGGTAGCATTTCAGAGGATTCCCGCTTGATACCGCACTGGGAAAATATACCCAGCGGCATAGCGGAGCGGTGCTGTATATAAAAGCATTGAACAGCACTGGGGATCTGAAGTCTAGTCTACCTTAAGTTGTAGAATTTAAGAAGATTGTGTTGAAAAGTAGAGCTGGCTATTGTGATATTAAAACATTGAGTTGAACTGTTTGAACTAAGCATTAGGTGGTGTAATTTAGTTCATTATTTTCAGCAAAAAATTATTATAAGCAAAACACAATTATATTCTGGGCAAGGTACAATCTATCCGCTATTGAGAGCACTGGTAGTGTGCTTAGAACACTTATCTTTTCTGTGTCCCAAGTCCCAGGTTGACGGCATTCAACTGCGGTGCCGCTGTCTCTATAACTTCAGCACTGAACAATTCCTGTGCTGCAAGTTACCCTCTTCACCCTTCTGCCTCCAAGCTGAAGGTGGCCAGCGTTTCGTGCTGCTGCTTCAGAGTTCTTGGCGGCGGGGTTAGTGCTACGAGCAGAATAAACAAAAAATCAACTAGAATCAAAAAAGCACTGCCAGTTTATGTTTTAAAGCGCACTGAACTCTGCAACCAATATCACAATGCTTTGGGCAGCCACAGGATTTCACTGCAGGACGCGCCACTCGACATCCGATCCACTGAATGGACTCGACTGTATATTGTGATAAATAAGTGGCTGTCCTAGCCGGGGCAGGCCACTAGATGGCGCTGTTCCCCTAAAAATGTCCAGGATGTCCGGGGTAGGGCACTAGAGGGCGCTAGGAGAATAGGTGGAGGTCGCTAGGACCGGGGAGAGCCCTGGGAGGTCCACAGGTGTAGGAGGTTATGGGCTGGGTCCTGTGTAGCTAATTAACCACTTTATACCCCACCTGAGATGTGAAAGGAAAGGAGGAAGGAGCTGGTAGCTGAAGAAAGAGAATCCCCCCTGGTAAGAACTGGCTAAACCCTATGGACCTATGGTGGACTGTGTGCTCAAGGAAGAAAAACAGGCTGGTGTAAGAAGTCCCTAAAGCATTAGTATTGGACTGTGTAGCCTCAGTACTTAGAGTACATCAGTACATAAGTACATAAGTAATGCCATACTGGGAAAAGACCAAGGGTCCATCGAGCCCAGCATCCTGTCCACGACAGCGGCCAATCCAGGCCAAGGGCACCTGGCAAGCTTCCCAAACGTACAAACATTCTATACATGTTATTCCTGGAATTTTGGATTTTTCCAAGTCCGTTTAGTAGCGGTTTATGGACTTGTCCTTTAGGAAACCGTCCAACCCCTTTTTAAACTCTGCTAAGCTAACCGCCTTCACCACTTTGTGTTCAAAGAAAGGACTGGGTGTCCAAGGAAGGAAGGACTGGGTGTCCAAAGAAGAAGTAGGGCTATGTGTCCCAGTACTGAGAAGCAGGCTGCAAAGCCTGGGGTTAGAAGTCCCCAAAGTATTGAGGTTAATGCACAATTAACCTCAATTGTCTATTAGATTGTAAGCTCTTTGAGCAGGGACTGTCTTTCTTCTATGTTTGTGCAGCACTGCGTATGCCTTGTAGCGCTATAGAAATGCTAAATAGTAGTAGTAGTAGTAGTAGTAATGCTGAGCCCAGGAATCTGTGTGGGGAGGCTCAGTGTGAAGATATGTAAATGTATAAAGTATTTAAGCTAGAAGAACTGTGCCCAGGGGCTGGAATAAAGAATTGCCTGAATATACTGTTGGTAAGACCTGTTTAATTTTGCCTCTGGAGAACCCGGTCACCCTGAGTGTGAAAGGATAACATGCTAATCTGCATACAATTTGCATACTGAGAACCAGCTCACCCTGAGTGAGAAAGGGGCCCAAGAGCTTGAGGTTGGATTGCTCAGGACACTGGGAGGAGACTGTTTGGAGGCCTGTTCAGAGGCCACAGGCCAGTGAGACCTGCTGGAGAATGGGAGCAGAAGCCTTATCTTCACAATATGTTGGTTATGATGTCAGATGCTGTCAGGCTGATGGCTAGTCTTGCTTTCTTAATTTAGAAAAACCAACTCCACTCTATGCGTGAATTCAAACCTATTGGTTCTAAGGAACGTAATCTAAATATCCATTTTTGCTCCTGCTATAACAAAATACACCTGTGATCTCCTCCTCTAGAGGAGCAAAACACCATTTCCAGCGCTATGCATCTGAAATCTGTGAATGAATGTTGTTACTGTAGACAGTGCGATACCAGGGGCACTCCAGTTTTCCCGGCATGAATGGCACGCTTATGTTCTGCCAACCGAATTGAAAGCTTTCTGAAAGTCTGGCCCACGTATACTTTCTTACGTGGGCATGTAAGGTAATAGATGACATTAGTCGATTTACATGTAGTAGATGACCTTAACTCACACATTCTGCCATCAACTGGATTAACGAATGTGGAGGTTTCCTCCATTATTAAACAAAAAGTACAGTTCCCACATTTGTAATGACCCATCCTAGTTCTTATCTGACTGGCAGTCATGGCAGGATCTGATAAAACTGCCGGGCTCAGATGTTCTTTAAGATTTTTAGTTCTGCTGTAGGCAAATCTGATATGGGCATGTTGAAATACAGGCATAGTTCGTATTAAAGACCAGTGTTTCTTCACAATCGACGCTACCTTTGGGGATGCTGCATTATATTGCATGACATACGTCAGCACATTATCCTCTGTCTCTGTTCTATCTGGTTTGGGAGCAAGTAGCATTTCACGATGATTGAAACGTGCCCGACATTATGCAGTACGCACAATCTGTTCTGGATATCCTCTAGCTAACAGTTTACTCGTTAATTCCTTTGATTGCTGCTTAAAATCCTGATGCCTTGAACATACACATCGATGCCTTAAAAATTGAGAAAATGGTAGGCTATTCTTTAATGCTATAGGATGACAGCTCTCATAACGTAAAAAGGTGTTCCTATCTGTTGCTTTCTGAAACACCTTTGTAGTGAACCCTTCTCCTGTATTATTTACCAATACATCTAAAAATTAAATTTCATGATGGTTATGATGCAAGGTAAACTGTATATGAGGATGACTGTTATTCAATCGTGAAACAAATTGGCACAGCTCGGTTTCTTCTCCTGTCCATAGCAAAAATATGTTGTCTATATATCAGACTCACAGGCCTACTTTCTCAAACAAGACGGCCGTGTAAATTAACTTTTGTTCGAACGCTTGCATGTATAGATTGGCCACCGACGGGGCCATCGTGGCCTCCATCGCAACTCCTGAGATTTGTTGGTACAGGGTGTTATCAAAAAGAAAAAAACATTTCTTCATAGCCAAGTCTGCCAGGGCTACAATAAAAGAGGTGGGTACTCGGCTCGGTGCCCTTGTGTTCAAAAAAACTTCTAACACTTCTATAGCTTCATCTTGTGGGATTACTATGTATAATGCAGTGACATCCAGAGTAGCCACGATGGACGTCCGGGCTCTGTATTCTTGTGTCGCAAGTATTTGAAGGAAGTGTGTCATATCTTTTAGATAAGATTCTCCACCACTGAGAGGCTGCAAAAAGCAGTCCACGATCATTGATAAGGGCTCCAAGACTGAGCCCCGACCAGAAATAATAGGTCTACTGGGGGGATGAACCAAGATTTTATGAATTTTTGGGAGGGTATAAAATACCGGGCTTTTCGGATGAGACGTGTTGAAAAAATGGAATTCCTTTTGAGTTAGTATACCCTCGGCATACGCCCCACTAGTGAACTGAAAAATATGCTCTTGCAATACAGGTGTCGGATCTATCTGAAGTTCTCTATAATCTGACCTGACGTGCAACTGCCTACGAATTTCTGTAACGTAATCGTCCCTGTCCTGTACCACAATTGCCCCACGCTTGTCTGCTTGCCTTATCACTATAGAGGAGTTCAATCTAAGCGAGTTCAAAGCTGCAGATTCATTCTTGGACAAATTCCGCCTGTTGCTCTTCCACCGCACCTTTTCCAAATTTTCAAACTCCTTTAATACCAGTAAATGGAATGAAGCAACAACAGGGCCTAGTGGACCAGGACCAGGAGGGGACCATTTAGATTTACGTTTCAGATATGACATATCTAGGTTCTCACTATCATTGTCAGAAAAAAATACTTTCAATTGCAAATTTCTTACAAATTTCTCCAATTCAACTCTAATCTGGAAAGGATCCAATTGACTAATAGGGACAAATGACAGGCCCTTAGAGAGCAATTGACACTCGCTGACTGATAGAGTGTAAGCAGATAAATTAACTATCACTGTATCTTCTAGTGCTGGCGCGAATGTGTGGCTGGACGCTCCATCTGTGCTGGGGGCAGGTCTGAGGAATCTCCTACACGTCTCCCTCGCTGTTGCCTGCCTCCAGTACTGTATATTGTTAAGTGAATATTTTTACTGCTGTAATTGCCTATTGCTCATGTCTGATTTATTCTGTTTTGAGCATGTTTCAGGTACAAGTGGTTTTCTTAAGGCAAACATAATAAAAAAATAAATATTTTCTTTCACGCAGAGCTCTAATTTTTTTTAACTAAATAAGCTATAAGCCCCTAATGCAGTCCATTGGTTTTCTTATATTTTGTCCTTGTGATGACTTATACTGTGCCAAAACTGGAAATACAGTGAGATGGAATAATAGAATTCACTAACATCCAAAATGTATTAATTAACGTTATACTTGTGTTTGCATTTGGGTAATAACTGAGAAAATGCTGTTGAAAACTGCCTTGAAGAGGAAATAAATATATATCACAGAACTGGAAAATGTTGGCAACTTACTCCTCACCGGCTTCCCACTTAGCCATCTATCCCCCTTTCAATCTGTTCAGAACTCTGCTGCACGTCTCATATTCCGCCAGAACCGATATACTCATATCACCCCTCTCCTCAGGTCACTTCACTGGCTTCCGATCAGATACCGCATTCAATTCAAGCTTCTCCTTCTTACCTACAAATGCACTCAGTCTGCTGCCCCTCACTATCTTTCTACCCTCATCTCCCCTTACGTTCCCGCCCGAAACCTCCGTTCACAGGACAAATCCCTCCTCTCAGTACCCTTCTCCACCACCGCCAACTCCAGGCTCCGCTCATTCTGCCTCGCCTCACCCTATGCTTGGAACAACCTTCCTGAACCCTTACGCCAAGCCCCCTCCCTGCCTGTCTTCAAGTCTTTGCTTAAAGCCCACCTCTTCAATGCTGCGTTCGGCACCTAACCCTTACCGTTCAGTGAATCCAGACTGTCCCTATCGGACCGACCGTTCACTTGTCTTTTAGATTGTAAGCTCTTTGAGCAGGGACTGTCTCTCTTTGTTAAATTGTACAGCGCTGCGTAACCCTAGTAGCGCTCTAGAAATGTTAAGTAGTAGTAGTTGTTAACTAAAGTTATCTCGAGTTATCTGCAGCAGGGCCCACAGCAATAAAATGGGCTAAGCTAAGCTTTAGTAAACAACCCTCTTAGACTGACTCTGGACTTCTGCATGAAGGTAGCTCTGCCCTCTTTAATATCTTTCTTTTAAATAGTAGTAATAATATTAAGTGCATTTTTACAATATACCACTGTAGTCCACAAAACAAAAGAAGCAAGTTCACATAAACTATCTTTCTCTTTTGACCTAGGCACAGGAAAATAAAAGATTTTAAATGGTCCTAGGTTTCAACCTAATTCATTTATAATGAAGTCTTTTACCTCAACCCAACTTATCTTCCCTATCCCAATACAACAGTTTGTACCCATCCCGTACCGGATTTGGCGAATGCCTTCACGGTATTATGTAAGCCACATTGAGCCTGCAAATATGTGGGAAAATGTGGGATACAAATGTAACAAATAAATAATGTGGGATATAAATGTCATAAATAAGTAAATAAATAGATAGATAGATAGATAGGTAGATAGAAACTCTGGGGCACCTGATTCTCATTATTATTATTAGCATCTCTTTAATAAGGCATACAACAATGATCAACAAATATAAACTCCTATACGCACATCCAAAACTGCCTCTACTATGTCTACCTGCCAAAACACTACCATGTTTTCTCACTATCATAGTACCCAAGATCCTTTAGCTACTACTAAATGTATATTTTTCTTATATAACTCTTATATATTTCTTAAATACTTCTTAATATGTTCGCTTGTTAATATACTATCATGTTTGTATCACTTGTAACCACTTGCCTCCACCTACCCTCCTCTCCTCCTTCCTGTACACATTAATTGGTTTGCTTACTTTATTTTTGTCTACTAGATTGTAAGCTCTTTGAGAAAGGACTGTCTTTCTTCTATGTTTGTGCAGCGCTGCGTACGCCTTGTAGCGCTATAGAAATGCTAAATAGTAGTAGTAGTAGTAATGTTTTATCATTATCAAGATACCCAAAATCCTTCTGCTATTACTAAATGTATACTTTCTCATGTACTCTTATTATTCATGATGTATTGTAAGCCACATTGAGCCTGCAAAGAGGTGAGATAAGGTGGGATACAAATGCAACAAATAAAAATAATAATAATAATATAGCGCTACCAGACGCATGCAGCACTGAACACCTGATACAGAGAGACAGTCCCTGCTCAAAAGAGCTTACAATCTAAATAATACAGACTACATGATGTCCGTTTTAGTGGCTCTTTACCAGGAGAAAACAAAAACATATCTCCATGAATATAACCCATGCTAGGGTGTCCCCTCCAAATGACACACTGATTTCTACTTATAGAAATCAGCGGAGCAGGTGGGGGGAAGAGGGGTTGGTGGTTGGGAGGCGAGGATAGTGGAGGGCTGGGCAGACTTATACAGTCTGTGCCAGAGCCGGTGATGGGAGGTGGGACTGGTGGTTGGGAGGTGGGAAATAGTGCTGGGCAGACTTATACGGTCTGTGCCAGAGCCGGTGATGGGAGGCGGGACTGGTGGTTGCTGCATTTGGCACCTAACCCTTACCGTTCAGTGAATCCAGACTGCCCCAATTTGACTGCCCCTATCGGACCGACCGTTCACTTGTCTCTTAGATTGTAAGCTCTTTGAGCAGGGACTGTCTCTCTTTGTTAAATTGTACAGCGCTGCGTAACCCTAGTAGCGCTCTAGAAATGAGTAGTAGTAGTAGTAGTATTACATATAGCAGTGATTTAACCAGAGCTGAGATTGTGATGTCATAATGCCTCATTCCACCAATGCCTAAGAGCCAACCTCATCAGTGATGTCACAATGGCTTGATTGTCCTATATTTGTCTCACTCTTATCTATTAGATTGTAAGCTCTTTGAGCAGGGACTGTCTCTCTTTGTTAAATTGTACAGCGCTGCGTAATCCTAGTAGCGCTCTAGAAATGTTAAGTAGTTTAGTAGTAGTTGGGAGGCGGGAAGTACTGCTGCGCAGACTTGTACGGTCTGTGCCCTGAATAAGGCAGGTACAAATCAAGGTAAGGTTTACACATATGTTTGTCTTGTTGGGCAGACTGGATGGACCGTGCAGGTCTTTTTCTGCCATCATCTACTATGTTACTGAGGCAGCCATGGGCATAATTATATATATATAAGGAATTATATTAATTGTTAATTCTGTTTAAAGGTGGTCAAATAGTATTTCAACTTTTTCAGTCCTGCAAGTGATGAAGGAATGCCAGATGGTTCAGATTATTTAGAAATCTAGCCTTGCTGGGTTAAAAGGTCAGAGAGAGAAACTTCTTTGACCCTTGTGAGTGATGGATTGCTAATGCTAGCTAGCACATCTGTATACTATTATGAATGAACAAAGCATGAGCCAGACATATTGTAGTTTTAAAAGGGATTAGTAAAATGCTTAGATATAGATATAGAGAGCATTATAAGTATGTAGAATATGTCTTATAAGGATGCTTACTTTAGAATATGCTGTATTCTGTGTAAATTAATAATTCTGTGTGGAATGTCTGTTCAACTCTCTGTCTGACTTTCTAAGTAAGACTGCAGTGAAAAGGTCAGCATATGGTTTGAGTTTTCTGCAGTCCTGGCTGGTTTAATGTATGGAGCTGGTGGGTGAAAAGGGTCAAGAAAAGTCTTGATTAATTATAGGTAAATGTAGGAATGGTCCTGAAAGTAATAACAAACTATAGCTGTATGCCATTAAGTAAGACTGGCCCTTGACCCCTTAATGAATGCCAGAGTTCAGTTAGCAGTTAGTATGAAGTTGACTGGGAATATGAGAATGTCCCTTAGTCCCTAAATGAATTCAGTTTAAGCTATAGCTGAGAAGTTAATCATAATAAAATGTAAGAGACTGGTGCCAAATTGTCTAGCGTGAGAGGCCCCAGGTCATAGGTCAGTTTGAGAAATATTAAACCTATGTAACTGATATTTTTAAAGTAATGATTGGCTGAGGCAAGGTAATCAATCTATTCTTTACCATCTGGAAAGTAAGGGGGGCTAGAGAGGGGGATAGCACTGTATATAAGTGGGAGTAGAAGCAGCTTACGTCAGAAGGAACAGACAGAAGAGGGAGAGACAGCAGAAGAAGAGAAGCAGCTGAGACAGAAGCCATAACATCCAGAGAGAGAGAAGAAAGCTAGAACTGATGTCCTGCTTTGTTTACTGGCAAATAAAGAAGATTTCTCCCTCATTCTGGTGTGTGCTGTTTGACTCCTGAAGTACCACAGATTCTGCTAACAATAGGGGTAATTCATGCATCAATTCCTGCAACATTACTACTGTACCTATGAAAAGTTATTCCGCTATTATTCTTCCACTGCGTACATCCATATGCTGCAGAAGCTGGCATGTTTGAAACTATAAGTGACATGAAATAAAAACGCTGCCAAACAGCAAAGAAGGACAAGGTGGATGCAGCAGCAGCAGCTCATGTTTTGTTTTGAGTGTAGCAGAACGACGGCTGCGCGGGAAAGTAAAAAACAGAGACGAACCTGAGCGGCTTCAAGTATTTGACGTCACGCCGGCTCCTGCTCTCCATGAAACCTCTTTGGTCCCTATGCCCAGCCCCGCGGGATTCCCGCTAATCCCGCGCTCTCGTTCGACGCAACTTCCTGTTTCCGGCAAGGCGGGACAAGGGGCGGCTTCCGAGGCAGCGAGAGTGAGAAGTTGTGTTGTGTCATAAGGGACTGAGCAGCACCGGCGAAGGGAAGCTGTGGGGTTTGTGAGTGGACGACTTCAGGTATGAGTTTGTCTGGGGGGGGGGGGGGTTTCTAAGACAGGATTTCCTACAGCTGAGTAGGTTTTTCATAGAGCAAAGACAGTGCTCACAAAATAAGAGCAAATGATTTCAGCTGGTTCTACGATAGACAAATAATACAGTGCATAAAATATGTTAATTTTTTTCATGGATTATATTTGTCATTTTGTTGGGTTATTTCAGAAGTAGCAGGTTTATTATCATGGCTGTATGAGAGCTTTTTTTTTGGGGGGGGGGGGAGGGGTGCAAACAGAGAGTGCCCTACTGGTTAGAGCACCAGTCTTGCAATCCAGAGGTTCCCACTGCTGCTCCTTGTGATCTTGGGCGAGTCACTTAACCAGGGTTGCCATATAAAAAAAAAAAATTCCCACACAAAACAGCCCAAAACCTGCCCAAAAACCGCACACACCCCACCCCCGACGTCATCACCCCCGCCCCTTCCGTCATCACCCCACCCCTGCCGTCATCACCCCTGCCGTCATCACCCCCGCCGTCATCAACCCCTTCCGTCATCACCCCCGCCGTCATCAGCCCCACTCCTTCCGTCATCACCCCGCCCCCACTGCCATCGCCCCGCCCAAAACATCGACAAACCCTGCCCAAAACGTCACAAACCCCGCCTCTGTCGCTATTAGCCCCACCCCCCACTGGCCGAAAAAACACCCCAAAACCCGCACAAAAAAACCAAAACCAGCCCAAAAAACCGCAACCCGCCGCGGGCAAAAGTTTCCTGCAGCGGGTTGCGGAAAACCGCCCAATTGATCTGGCAACCCTGCACTTAACCCTCCATTGCCTCAGGTACAAACTTACATTTGTAACATAGTAACAAAGTAGATGACGGCAGAAAAAGACCTGCACGGTCCATCCAGTCTGCCCAACAAGATAAACTCATATGTGATAAGTTTTGTGTATACCTGACCTTGATTTGTATCTACTATCTTCTTAAATCCTAACACACTTCACATAACTATGCGAAAAACTACACTGGCTCCCACTCAAAGAACGCATCACGTTCAAACTCTGTACCTTGGTCCATAAAATCATCCATGGTGACGCCCCCAGCCTACATGTCAGACCTAATAGAACTACCACCCAGAAATGCAAATAAATCCTCCCGCACATTCCTCAATCTTCATCCTCCCATGTGTAAAGGCTTGAAATACAAATTAATGCATGCATCAACTTTCTCCCATACAAGCACACAGTTCTGGAACGCGCTGCCACGCAACCTGAAAATGGTCTATGAAATGACCAACTTCTGCAAACTGCTGAATACTTATCTCTTCAACAGAATATACCACAAAGATCAACACGTGTAACTGTTTTCTTTAATGATATCCAGAAATGTTCTTTATGCTCTTTAATATCTTTGCTCTAACACTATCATGTATTTCACCATCATGTACCCAAAGCTTTCTGTAAAACCAAATGTATACTCTTCTATTTCCAGTATCCACGATGAATTGTAAGCCACATTGAGCCTGCAAAGAGGTGGGATAATGTGGGATACAAATGTAATAAATAAAAATACTGTGTTATACCGGAGGAAAAAGCCTCAACAGACTCCGTATTTTTGGCTATACAGCTCAATGATTTATTTTATTTTTTTTATTTATTGCATTTGTATCCCACATTTTCCCACCTTTTTGCAGGCTCAATGTGGCTTACAATGTGTTGTTATTAGTAGATAGTAGATTGGGAGATGACAGTATTACATAAGGAAGAGCATAATCGAAATTTAAACAAGTAAAATAAGTAGAAAACATTCCTGACAGTAGGTAGGGTGGAGATGGCATAGAAAATAGCGATCGAAATTCAAAACAAGTAGTTATAAACGAACGGTGTTGCTATTAGGTAAGGTTGCGATGAATTACATTTATGGTTACAGGAGTGGCAGTGGAATTGACGGAGTGGCGACTGGTCAAGGATGAATAAATTGACTGACAAGATAAGTGGTGTTTTCACCTAGAGTTATTTAAGACTGACTTTATTACTGGGAGTTTTTTTTGCCTGTGATGACAGATAGAACTCCTTTAAATCATTGAGCTGTATAGCCAAAAATACGGAGTCTGTGGAGGCTTTTTCCTCCGGTATAACACAGTAGTTATGTGAAGTGCGTTGTTAGAATTTAAGAAGATAGTACTGTAAGTAAAAAGTTCCTAACTAAAGCTCAAACCTAGTTTGTAGGTGCTTGATTTGTATCTGCCATTTTCAAGGCACAGACTGTAGAAGTCTGCCCAACACTAGCCCCGCCTCCCACCACCGGCACTGCCACCCAATCTCCGCTAAGCTTCTGAGGATTATGAGCCCTCCTGGGACAGAGAAATATCCAGAGTACCTGAATGTAACTCACCTTGAGCTACTACTGAAAAAGGTGTGAGCAAAATCTAAATAAATAATTAATAAACCTCAGCTGTAATCCCCAGACCATCTAGCTGCTGATACCGTATGAGGCAATGTGTTTGTGGGGTTAGGGCCCTTGCAGTGGCCCACCCCTCTAGCTTTTTGCTGAAGAAACGTATAATGTACTGGAAACCTAGCATTTTTATTTAATTTTATTTTATTTATTTAGATTTTGCTCACACCTTTTTCAATAGTAGCTCAAGGTGTTACATTAGAAACAGAGAAATGTGATGGCAGATAAAGGTCAAAAGGCCCTCCTCGGTAGCCACCAACTTTTTCTTTCCTAAGGGATCCCACATTCTTGTCCCCGCTTTCTTAAACTGTGAAACAGTCCCCGTCTCCATGACTTCCGCCGGGAGGCCATTGCATGCATCCACCATCTTTTCTGTGAAAGTGTATTTTCTTGGATTCCTCCTAAGCCTATTTCCTCTTCCTCGTATGCCCCCTCATTTCAGAACTTTCCTTCATTTGAAAAGATTCACCTGTACATTAATGCCACTGAGGTACACAGGGTGGAGGGCTCACAACCTAAATTTTGGTACCCGATCAAAATAGCCCTGACATTATGACCCAGACAAAAGAAAAGCTCCCGACATAATGGCCACCGACAAAATGGGCTGCCCACAATATAGCCCTTGACAAATTAGCTCCCCGACAAAGCCCAGAATATGGCCTCCGACAAAGTAGACTGAACAGTGAACGATAGGGGAAGAACTTACTTTGCAGCACGCTGCATGAGGATCTGTCCAACTTTTACTTGAAGAGGATCCCTTGTATTTGAAGAGAGCTTATCACTAGCTGACCCGGAAGTTTTGTGTCTGCTTTGTCTCTGCCACATCCCGCCTATGTGGTAACAGGAAGTAGCTGTAGAGATAAGAGTTCTGGGATCGGCTGGTGATAAGTTTTCCTCGAATACAGGGATCCTCCATAAGTAAAAGTCAGGCTATATTTTCATTCAGCGTGCTGCAAGGTAAGTTCTCCCCCTGTCGAGTACCCTGCTATATACCATTTCACAAACAAGGAGCGTAATAGAGGCTTTACCCTTGGAATGCCGGGTCTCCCCCTGACTCTGGAGCTATATAAGAAGAGTATCTCTGCTAACAAAAGTGCCATGAGATTCTATTTCTGTTTTCCAACCTATTAAGTACAGGTGTTATGTACTATAATAAAACTCAACCTCAATGTTCTGAGGACACTGACGTCAGTGAAGCCAAGCCACTGACTTCAGTTCCTTCAGGTTCGAAGGTTCGTGGTGGTGAAGCTACCGGGCCCCGCCCTCGCGTCAAACGTCATGACATCGAGGGCACAGCAAACGTTGAGGGTGAGTTTTATTACTGTACCTGTGCTCCGCCCTCGCGTCAAAACGCGATGACGTCGAGGGCGGCCCAGGAAAATCGCCATCCACGCAGAGCTACGACAACGCTAACAGCGGCGGCGCACGAACCACCTGCAACGAGCAACGGGGCGGCCCAGGAAAATCGCCACTGTTCTTCGTATGTGATGTGAGTCACCCCCCCCCCCCCCCCCAAAAGCTAGCGCCCGTTTCATTGCTCTGAGAAACGGGCCTTCTTTCCTAGTATATTTATATTTACTCAGTTTTCCTCGTGGAATAGTCAAACATTACATTTGGGGGGGGGCGGTGGGGGCAGAATGACTTTCAATTCACTGTTTCCATTCTGTCTTTTTGTAAGATCATCGTTTTTTCTAAGCGTTCTCCTCTGCAAAGCATGTCCTTTCTGCATTTTAAAAATCCTCTCTGTTCTTGTCCTACTGGGTCATGTCGCTGCTTATCAGATCACTTGATAGTTTTGTCAACCATCTGTTGAATTTATTATTCAAGGGCATCACAGATGCACCCCTGTCAATCCTCTATTAGGGTAATTTTAAAAGGCATTTCTATATTTAGAGCAGTATATTAAGTTCAGAAATAAACTATTAAAAAGATGAGCACATAAGCTTGTAAACACAAAGCTTCTACGCACATAAATTAATCTAGGAAATTGTGTATGAAAAAAAATAGGTGTATGTGCACTCTTTACTTTTGTGGGAGGGGCAATTCTCTGAGGACAAGCAGGCTCCAATAATCTCACATGGATAGACGCCAATCCTCGTTGACCTGTCCGGCATTTATGCCATAGTAAAAAAACAAGAGCTTTGAGGAGCGTGAGCGCTGCGCCCCACCCCGCATGCGTGAGTGCCTTCCTGCCCGTCATGCGAACTCGACTCCCTCAGTTTAATTTTCTCCACGTGAGAAGCAGCTGTCTTGTTTGCTGGCTCCTCGCACGTCCAGTCAGAGCTATTTGAGTGCCTTTCAGCATTGTTTTTCTACCCACTCTTTTCTTTATTTTTTGCTTTAAAAAAAGGTCCCTTTTAGTCTTTAGCTTTTTTTTTTTTGTTACATTTGTACCCCGCGCTTTCCCACTCATGGCAGGCTCAATGCGGCTTACATGGGGCAATGGAGGGTTAAGTGACTTGCCCAGAGTCACAAGGAGCTGCCTGTGCCTTAAGTGGGAATGGAACTCAGTTCCCCAGGAACAAAGTCCACCACCCTAAGTGACATACGTGCAGGACGTCAGACTCACAGAATCAGAAGCCTGCGCAGCCTTCTACATGGAATGTTGCTAGTGGAATAGCAACATTCCATGTAGAATCTCCAATAGTAGCAACATTCCATGTAGAATCTCCAATAGTAGCAACAGAATCTCCAATAGTATCTATTTTATTTTTGTTACATTTGTACCCTGCGCTTTCCCACTCAATGCGGCTTACATGGAGCATTGGAGGGTTAAGTGACTTGCCCAGAGCCACAAGGAGCTGCCTGTGCCTGAAGTGGGAATCAAACTCAGTTCCTCAGTTCCCCAGGAACAAAGTCCACCATCCTAATCACTAGGCCACTTTTTTGCCTGCTTTGACACTTTTGATGTGGCATCCAGGATCTCTGTACAAGGTATAGCAATGTGCAGACTCTTATGGCTGCAAGTTTCTGACCTGTACCATTCTGTCCAGCAGAGGTTGGTTGATGTCCCATGCCGGGGGGGGGGGGGGGATAATTTTTTTGGATAGAAGGTTGAGGAGGTCGTTGACCAAATGAAGAAGCATACTGATGCTATGTCTTCTCTCTCTCGCTGGGTGTCTTTTGCAACTGCCTCCTCATCCAGTAGGTATTTTGGTAAGTCGCGGAGTGCTCCCTATTACTACCGTAGGCGTAGGTATGCTCCTGTGGTTCGCCAGCCTGCTCAGGCTCCCCAGCGCGCTTGTTCTTGTCAACAGCTTATGCACAAGGCCCCTGCCGCTCCCCAGCAAAAGCAAGGCACAAGCTTTTGACTGGCTCCAGCAGAGCATAGCCTCAGTAAATGTGTCCGTCACGGACGACTTGCCGGTTGGGGGGAGGCTAAAGTTTTTTTTTCAGTAAAGGTGACCTCTCATAACCTCCGACTGGTGGGTTCTTCAAATAATCCTGCTTGGATACACCCTCAGTTTGCTTTCTAGATCTCCAAATTGTCCACCAAGAGCCCATGCTTTCAACTCTCAGCACAGGCAGGTACTTGCAGAGGAACTCTCCGCCCTTCACAAGGCCCATGCGATCGAACCCATTCTATCAGGTGAAGAAAGGCAGGGATTCTATTCCAAGTATTTCCTTATGCAGAAAAAGACAGAGGGGATGCATCCCATCCCAGACCTAAGGGCCCCGAACAAATTCCTAGTTCACGAAAAGTTCAGGATGTTTTCCCTGGGCACCCTTCTTCCCATGATTCAGGAAAATGATTGGCTATGCTCTCTGGACCTGAAGGATGCATACACACACATCCCGATACTTCCAGCCCACTGGAAGTATCTTCGATTTCGGCTGGGAACACATCACTTTCAGTACTGCATGTTGCCCTTTGGCCTTTTTGACAGCTCCCAGAGTTTTTACCAAGTGTCTAGCGGTAGTCATACGACGCCTGATACCGAGCAATGCCATTGAATACACAAGCATCCTTGAATGCTTAGACCCAAATCCTGGGGAATACCCAGCCGATCGATCATGGTCCAATTTTGACCCGATCTCAATAAATGAACTCACACACTGGCTCAGTAAATATGCCAAATCTCAATGCAAACTTGACACCTGCCCTACCAGCCTAATAAGATCCGCACCCAAACAATTCAAACAAGACCTCACGATCCAAATAAACTTCAGACTCATAAATGGACTCTTCCCCACGGAAAATGGAAACATCTTACTCACTCCTCTGCCTAAAGATACCAAGAAAAGCACAATGGACTTAACCAACTACCGACCAGTTGCTTCCATCCCACTCACAACAAAATTGATGGAAGGCATAGTGACGAAACAACTCACGGAATACCTGACCAAACACTCAATTCTACATGAGTCTCAATCAGGATTTCGATCAAATCATAGTACTGAAACTGTACTAGTGTCGGCAATGAACACATTCAAAACAACGATCGCAACCGGCAAGAACATACTCATTCTACAATTCGATATGTCTAGTGCCTTCGACATGGTGGATCATGGAATACTATTACACCTACTAGAGTACTTCGGAATCGGAGGCCCAGTTCTCAAATGGTTTGAAGGATTCCTCACCACCAGATCCTACCAAGTAATAACGAATACGGACAGATCACCACCTTGGAGACCAGAATGCGGAGTGCCCCAAGGATACCCCCTCTCACCAACTATCTTCAACCTAATGATGACACCACTAGCCAAACTCCTAGCCAACCAAAACCTTAACCCCTACATATATGCCGATGATGTTACGATCCATATCCCGTTCAAAAGCGACCTAAATGAAATTACCAACGAGATCAACCAGAGTTTCCAGACTATGCACTCTTGGGTGGACTCATTCAAGCTAAAACTCAACGCAGAAAAAACTCAATGTCTAGTTCTCACCTCCCAATACAATACAAACAACTACCCTACAATAACCACACCCTACTGCACACTTCCTATCTCAGGAAATCTGAAAATCCTTGGAGTCACCATTGACCGAAACCTCACTCTCGACACCCACGCGAAGAACACAACGAAAAAAATGTTCCAATCGATGTGGAAACTCAAAAGAATAAAACCTTTCTTCCCAAGAAACATCTTCCGCACCCTAGTACAGTCACTAGTAATAAGCCACTTGGACTACTGTAACGCTCTGTACGCAGGCTGCAAAGAACAGACCATCAAGAAACTCCAGACAGCCCAGAACACCGCAGCCAGACTCATTTTTGGAACACCTAAATATGAAAGTGCGAAACCCCTCAGAGAGAAACTGCACTGGCTCCCGCTCAAGGAACGAATTGAGTTCAAGATCTGCACGACTGTACACAAAATCATTCATGCAGATGCCCCACTCTATATGCTAAACCTAGTGGACCTACCGCCCAGGAATGCCAAAAGATCGGCCCGCAAATTCCTCAACCTGAACTTCCCCAGCTGTAAAGGAAAGAAATACAAACAGGCGTTTGCTACTACCTTTGCGTACAAAAGCACACAATATTGGAACGCACTACCCATGGCCCTGAAAACCATAACCAATCTAACAAGCTTTCGCAAAGCTCTGAAAACACATCTCTTCAACAGAGCCTACAAAAGTCACCCTCAATGAAACATATCATTCCTTAAACTACATAAAGCACCTACAACACCTCTCACACGACCTTACCTAACACCTTTCCATCTGAATTCCTCTTTCACCTCAGCTTATGATTGACTGTTTTTGTTGTCTCAAATCATGTAACGATGTTTTCATTTCCATACTCTGTAAGCCACATTGAGCCTGCAAAAAGGTGGGAAAATGTGGGGTACAAATACAATAAATAAATAAATGTGTTCCCTTATCTCGATGATTGGCTGGTGAAGAGCACCTTGGAGGACAGTGCTTGTGAGTCCATGCAGATGACTATTTGAGTGCTAGAGTTACTAGGGTTCGTTATAAATTACCCCAAGTCCCATCTTCATCCTGTTCAACAATTGGAGTTCATTGGAGCCCTGCTTGACAAAAGGACTGTTTGAGCCTACCTTCCGGAACCATGGGCGGACAATTTTGTCTCCCTGGCATCCAAGGTTCGGGCATTGCAGCAGGTCACTGCTCGGTAGATGTTGACATTGTTGGGCCAAATGGTTTCCACAGTGTATGTTACACCCATGGCACGCCTGCACATTAGAGCTGCTCAGTGGACCCTGGCTTCTCAGTGGTATCAAGTCACGGGGGATCTTAGAGGATGTCATCCAAGTGTCCTTGGAGCTTGTACGCTCTCTTCAATGGTGGGCAATTCGGCCCAGTTTGACCTTGGGACTTTCATTCCAAATTCCTCAGCTGAAAACATTCTGACGATGGATGCATCTCTGCTGGGATGGGGAGCTCATGTAGATGAGCTTCACACTCAAGGAGCTTGTTCCCTCCAGGAAATGAATTTTCAGATCAATCTCCTGGAGCTTCAAGCGATCTGGAACATAAGTATTGCCATACTGGGACAGACCAAAGGTCCATCAAGCCCAGCATCCTGTTTCTAATAGTGGCCAATCCAGCTGACAAATACCTGGCAAGATCCCAAAAAAGTACAAAACATTTTATGCTGCTTATCTCAGAAATAAGCAGTGGATTTTCCACGTCCATTTTAATAATGGTCTGTGGACTTTTCCTTTAGGAAGCCCTCCAGACCTTTTTTTAAACCCTACTAAGCGAACCACATTCTCTGGCAACGAATTCCAAAGTTTAATTACACTTGTGAGAATATGGAGCCTGCTGTAATCGGAGAATACCTGCTACAGGTAAGTATCTTCGCTTTTTCTCAAGGGCTATTCTGTCAGGAACCAAGTTGTCTTAGGAATTTCAATTTTAAGAATTTCAACCATATAACTTTTTTATGTTTCAACAATTTTAATTGATGATACAGCATGTTATACATGTACATAAGAATCAATCTTGAATAATTGTTCCAAGCTCACACAGCAGTATGAATAACTTTGTAACTTCTTTTTTTTTTTTTTTTTTTTTAAATTATTTATTTAAATTTTCCAATACATCACCACTTAAAGTGAATATGCAATCGGCATTATTTAACATTAGGAAACAAAAATAATAAGTATATATCTTTACAGCCCGTTTGTCCACAAGTTAAAGAAATTTGATTCCAAGATTAAGGAAATTAAAAAAAAAAGAGAGAAAAAAAAAATACAAAAATTAACAATCAATAGATGCTTCCTCTGGTTCAGACCCCAGCCTGCTAAATTAGGGAAGGTTTACTATATTCACATCAACTCTTGCATCAATAAACTCTTTTAACTGTTTTGGGTCTACAAACTGAAAATGTTTACCCTCAAGCATCACATTACAAAAACAAGGAAATCGCAAGACAAAATTTGCTCCCAATGCCACCACCCTGGGGTGAAGTTCCAAAAAGGCCCTTCGTCTCATCTGTGTAGGCCGTGAGAGATCTGGAAAGATACGGACCTTTGAGCCCAAGAACAGATTTTCTAAGTGTCTCAACGAAAGCCGTAGTACGGCATTCCTATCAGGCTCCAACGCGAAAGTGGCAAGCAGAGTTAACCTCTGAGTAACTATTTCTAATGAGCTTTCTAGGAATGAGGTAAGATTCACTCCCTCCCCTATTACGGGGGGATTTCCCACCACCACTCCAGTACTCCCGATGTAATAAGCCCATGTAATGGGAGGGAGTGAGTCCTTGTCCATTCCCAGGATGTCCACCAAATATTTTTTAACCATCTCCAAAGGAGAAATTAACAGCGATTTGGGAAAATTAAGAAACCTAAGGTTAAGTCTTTTAGTCTGATTTTCCAAGTATTCAAGTCGTTTATGTAGGAAATTATTGTCTTTAACCAGAGCTGTTTCTATAGATCCCATTTCTTGAATTTTGATATCCACACGTTCCAATTTCTGGGTTTGCTGTGCAGTCACTTGTGCTTGAAGCAGGGCAGTCTCAGAAAGAACTTCAATATCAGAAGAATTCTGCTTTAAAGTAGTTTGCATAGAGGTTTGGATATTGTAAACCATATCCCATAGTGACTCCAGCGTCACAATTGCTGGTCTAATCACACCACTAGCCACAGGAGGAGATTGAGATAGACTATCAGCCTGAGCTAATTTGGAAACAATAGCTTGAGGCAATACCTTTGAAGCCTGTTGTAGTGTTTCCCGAAGTTGAGAATCTATCTCCGTTGCTGCAGTCACACCCTCAGACAGGACCAGCTGAGCCACTTCGGCATCTGTCTCTGTTTGAACAGCCAGCAACTGTCCTCCAGGCTGGGGAGGTGCAATTTGCTCCACAGGGCGCAGGGAAGCCCCGTTTCCACTCTCGATCGACTCCGAAGGGCCGAGAGCTGCAGTGGGGGTCGAAGTTCCCTGAGGACCCGGTTGCTGCTTGGGAAATTGCAGGGTTGTTTGTTTCATCGTCGAGGAGGTCACAGGAACCGAGGGATATTCCTTTACCTTCCCCCTCCGCTTCCCCATCGTTGACGAGGCTACAGAGGCACCGAGGAAAACTCACAAACACAGCAGCCTCCAGGAGCAAATACAGGTGCGTCCATTCACAGCGCCATCTTGGAATCCCGACTTTGTAACTTCTATCATCAAACTGGTTTTACAATTCTTTTTTTTTTTCCCCACCTCCCCTTCGACCTTTATATTTGGAAACAAAATGTTAGTGTTCTTATGCTGAACAAGAAAAACAAGAACAGCATAATTAAAGTATTGAATTCAAACATGAACAACTATTGTGCATTTTGTTTTAAGATTTTCCTGTCTAATGTTACTTCCCTCTCTCCCCTCCCCTACATTCTATATTTCCTCAATTATGATTGATGACATATCAAAAGGGAACCAGCACAAGGTTCCATGTATAGCTAACATAAAACTAGAAACCTCTGTATGGCGACAAGGAAAATAATTTATCATCAGGAAATTTTCCCTCCCCAATTCTCCCCTCTTCTCCACCCTATCCTTCCCACCCTATCACCATTTTCCATGACCCTTCAGACACCATCATTGTTTTGTAAGAATATTATTATTATTACATTTGTACCCCACATTTTCCCACCTATTTGCAGGCTCAATGTGGCTTACAGAGTGTTGTTACGACAGAGTCATGACAGGATATTGGATACAATCAAAAGTAAGCAGAAGATGGATGAGGAGTTAGAGAAGATGGTGTTAGGATAGTTTAGGAGGTGATTTGTGTCTTTAAGGGGTCTTTTTGTAGGCTCTATCAAAGAGATGTGTCTTCAGAGATTTGCGAAAGAACACAGCCAGGATATCAGGCCCCCCCCCCCCCGATCCCTCATCGCACCCTTCTCCCTGAGGAAATGCCCGATCCCTCAATATTTCTACCGAATGAATGGGTCACTCTATATATCTTACCTAGAGTGATTTACCACCAAGCTTCTCCCTTTGACAGACAAGCTTTGTATATACGGCCCCCAGATTTCCAGAAACTGCCTCCGCCGCCTAGGGGAACTGCCCACACCCCTCCTTTCAAACAGCAGAAACTCATGTAGCTTATTCCTCCAGTGCCAAAGATCCGGGGCCATATAACTATTTTAAAGTTTTAAACAGTTTTTATTTATGATCACAAACAGCAACACAAGCATTAAAAAAAAAGTTGAATAATAGATAAAGTACAACATTGTATAAAATACTCAAAACTGAGGGAGCAGAAGGAGAATGAGATCTGTGCCAGTGTGGAGTGTTTCTTTTGTACAGTCATCTTGAGTGGCGTCTGACATTGTGGCATCGCCTTTGCCTGCATAATGTCTCGCAGCTTGTGCGACGTGTGCTCGAAGGGGTGTGCCCCAGGCCCTTTGAGAGCTCTTTAGGAGCCAAGGAGCTGGTTACTCTGCCCAGGTCTTGTTGAAGGTACTTCTTACTTATTACCGTAGTGATGGGGAAAGCGTAGAGAAAAGGTAAAGGCTATGGCCGGGCACTCCCAAGGATCAAGGGCCCTATAGACAGACATGTAATAGATGGAAGATCTCCTCCTGCACCTGACTATCCGGTGGACTCGGGGCCTTGTTTGGGTTCAGTGTGGTAGGCCTACCCTTTCTCCACCTGCTACTTCCTCGGAATCCCAGTTAGAAGGGATTTTTCCGGAAATGGTGAGACTTGGGAGATTTCTAATTTTCAGGAGTGTACCATGTCTCTTCCCAATGTCCAGACTTATTTCAAATGGGATCTGTGCCAGCCAGAGATTACTTTGGTGGCTATCTGGTGGGTAGTGACTAGAACTGAAAAGTGTTTGAAATACCCAGGTCCTCAGTTAAGTATTTTCTCCATCAGACAGTGGCTAAGCTCTCAGATATGGAAACCAGAATTTAAACTATTGATAGAATTCAATCTCAGAATATCTTTCAGATAAAGACTTTGCTGAGTGGTGCAACAGGTATACACACACAGGTGCCTTGAGAACTTGCAAAATATATTAGTTAAAAATATATGTTGTCTGTGTCTTTTTTTTTTGTTGTTGTTGTTAATTTTCCAAGGCACTATTTGCTAGCCCCTGAAATACTCACGAAGCAGTACCTCAAGAAAGTTTTGCTTGTTGATGAAGGAGATATGATGCCCTTTTTTGAATCATTAGGCCTGTATTCAGAAGCCAAGGGAAGAAGGACAAGCAAAGTAGGATTCCTTGAATTTGACAGAATTTCTTGAAACTTCCCAACCATTCATACAGAGGCAACTCTGTGACCTTCAATGCGGAGTAGGAAAACACAAATTATATTTTACAAAAAAAGAATGTCTTTCTGTGGTCAATGTATCCAAGTCTTTCCAGATGTTACTAGAGCAACTCAGTTGCTTAGAATTTTTTTTTTAGCTTTTAAAGATTGAGGTTTTTTTTTTTGTTACATTTGTACCCCGCACTTTCCCACTCGTGGCAGGCTCAATGCGGCTTACATATTGTATACAGGTACTTATTTGTACCTGGGGCAATGGAGGGTTAAGTGACTTGCCCAGAGTTTTAGCTCAGGGAGCATCTTTTATGTTATCCCTGTTGATTATTATTTATGAAGCAAAAAAATGTTTTCTATGATCCTTCTTAGTTTGAATCTTTTCTTTTGTTAAGAGAAAAAGAAAAGGTGGATATTAAGGCTTAATGTTAATTGATCTATTGTATTGAATGGTATATCGTGTTATTTCTTTTTTGATTTTTTTTTTTTAATCATTCTTTTGGGGAGACTTCCGGTGACGTCATGACCGCGAGAGGTTGAAGGGAAAATCTCTCCGGCTCCTATCTTCCCCCTAGAGCCTTAAAAAAGCACACAACGCCGACTCCAACTCTCCAAAATCCGCGTATTAAAGAGCCCGAGATCTGGGGATCACTTTTTTTTGCGTTTCCGGATAGCGATATGGCGGCGAAAACCGCCCCAAAAGACAGACTCCGCGGCAGGGTGGGAGACGAAAAAGAAAAAATGGCGCCGCCTGCAAGCCCACCCGGACCGTCGGTCTCATCTGCATGGATAGCCGAAATCACTGCAGAAATGAAGGCAGTGATGGAAGATCTTTTAGACCGCCGGCTGGCCCCTATTGATGCTAAGCTCGAGCGAGTGCAGACTCAGCTCACGGACCTGTCGAAAGACTGTGTAGCGTTCCAATCGCGAGTCTCTGAGGTGGAAGATCGCGTCACGGTGGTTGAAGGAGCGCAAAGTCAGATGCAGGACCAGCTGCGGGCATTGGAGCACAAAGTGGAGGATCTAGAAAATAGATCTAGAAGGAATAATATTCGCCTGGTGGGACTCCCGGAGAGCATCCCGGAACGGGGCCTGGAGACCTTTTTGGCCAGCTGGATGAATAAAGAACTACAACTCCCAGAAGCGCTGGGGCCACTTCGCATCGAGAGAGCCCATCGACTAGGACAGAAGGGCTCAGGAGCTGGTAGACCACGAGTAGTCATCTTAAGATTTTTGGACTATGCCCAAAAACAAGAAATTCTGCAACGGCTCAGAGCGGGGAACTCTCTGGTATTTGAAGGAGTGACAATTAGATGTTTTCAGGATTACTCCGCTGGTGTAGCAGCAAAACGGCGCCAGTTTTCGGAGATTTGCTCTAAGCTGTTCCAGAAGAAAATACGGTTTGCGCTGCAGTACCCGGCAAAACTGCGTGTCACTCATAATGGAGCCACCAAGATATATGAAACAGCAACTGCTGCCCAAGACTTTTTAAAGCAACTGGAAATGGGCACGCCGGAAGACCGCTGAGAAAGGAGCGGAGTTGTCAGTAGATGATGACAGACCAGAACGTGGATTGACTGAGCGATGGAGAGTTGGTATATATATGTGCTCCCTAGGGTGCACGAACTGAGCCACAGTGGCTGCGTTGTGTGAGATAAAACTGTGTGGAGCCTGGCTACGGGCTATGTTTCAAGGTTAAAATTACATGGTTTAGAAGGTTTTGGTTAGCATAGAAATGCTAAGTAGTAGTAGTAGCGATTAGGTTCTCTTAAGATTTTGACCGGGGAATGTTTGGATTCTGTAAGGGGTTTCTGGGGGGAGGAGGGAGGGACGTAGGAAGTAATGGTCCCAGTCAATGGGTCCGGATCTAAGGGGTTAGGAAAGGGGGGGGTGGGAGTACCTGGGATAGGGAGGGGGGAGAGGGAGGGAGTGGGGGGGAGGGGGGTGGGCATGGAACCTGGCTTTAGGGGGAGGGGAGTGACCGCGGAGAGACAGGATGCACGGTATATTTGGCGGGCTGGGAGACAGATACGTTGGCTGGAGTTCTTGATGGATGGGGACTGGCAGAGGACGCAGACGCAAGGTGCTAGACAACAAGTAGCTGGAAGAGACCAAAGTGGGGGGGGGGCAGTGGCTGGGATGCCCCCTCTCACAACTATCGCAGTTTTTTGAAATGCATGTCATTCTCTTTACATTAGAGGTATGGTAAAAATCGTAACCTGGAATGTAGGTGGAATAAATTCACCTATAAAACGATCCAAGATTTTACAGCAACTAAATAGACAACACATAGACATAGCCTTGCTGCAGGAGACGCATTTGTCGCAGACAGAACATGCCAAACTCAGTACATGGTGGGTAGATAAGTGTGTAGCGGCGCATGCGCAGGGGAAAAAAGGTGGGGTGGCCATTCTGCTTCGCAAAGGCGTAGTTACGGAGATACGCCCACTTTCAGTGGACGCCTTGGGAAGATATGTTATATTGGAGGCCATGGTGGGTAAACAAAAAGTGCTCATTTGCAATATTTATGCTCCTAACAACTATGACAAAAAATTTTTCCAAACGATAATTAACTTTCTCCTTAGGCAACCAAATACCGAACTCATAGTAGGGGGAGACTTTAATGCAGTCTGGGATCCCTCATTAGATAAATCAGTGCCAGGCAATACTGCGACCTATTACAATCATTCTTTTGGATATTTCTCTCTGTTCCCTGTTAATGTAGGCTGGTTTATTTCTTGTTCATTGAGTGTTTTTATAATAAACAATAAAGATTGATGAAAAAATGCTTACTCGTCTAGAAAGCTTTAAAATAGGGACCACAGTGCTGATTATTTGCTTTCTAGATGGGTGAACAAGAGCTCCCTCCTCCCTCCATTATTGTAAACCCTGTTTGTGTCTGTTGTGAGTGGGCCTCGACAAGCAACTAACCAAAGGATGAAAGTGTTTGGATCTTAGGAAACGTAAGCAACCGGTGGGCGAATAGTGATAGGCGAACAGTGAGAGAAATTTATGTTCTAACCCTTTCTCCATACTAGCCTTTTTGTCTGCTTGTCGCTGAGTTCGCTGCATAAAATGCACAATATGAGACATAATCTCTGCCCAAGACTTATGTTCTATAGCTACTACACCATCCAGAGCTTTCTGTACGTCTACAGGGAGCCCTTTCTTCAAGATGTGGTAGAATAGAACATGGGAATTTCCATAATCCCAAGGCTGGCCTATTTCTGATTGCCACAGATCCTGTAGTGTTTTTACATATTGATGAACAACCCCATATAAACACAAGAATCAACAAAAGTGCTCAATACACATACAGTGTAACTCCATTTCAAAGAATAGAACCTTTGTGTCTAACCACCTTCACCGTGTGTGGAATTTTTATCACCAAAAGTTAATGTCTGTGCCTGACATGTATCTTCCTCTAGAATCCTTCAACCCTCCTCCTTCCCCTAACGAGTGAGTGTTAGGATGGCTGGCCTGGACTCATGGCCTTGAGCCGTTCTTGTGAACCATTACCAAACATATAAACCCTCCCCTCCTGGCAGAGTAAATTACTTTATCACCCCTCAAGGTGCTAGGATGAAGCCATTCAATATAATACTTCACACCCTATTATATACCTTTTAAACAATTCCAACCTCACATCTTGGACCTTTGGAAAGTCCGTGATTCTAAGGTAGCTAATAAAGTTAAGGTTCTTAATTGTCTCCATTTCTTTTTCAAGAGTATCCAATTTCCCTTGTAGCTCCTTAGCTAAACCTTAAGGTCAGAAGAACATGCAGCAATAGAAGTATTGAGTCTTATCAAAAATAAAAAATTACACAGAGAATCCAAGATGATGACAGGTGGTTTCGGCAGAAGGATCCAAAGATGTTATCCTGGGCAAAACTATTCCTAAAGCCACTTGGGCTTCTCCAGCCTAAGGTCAAAGAACATACAGCAATAGAAGTATCGAGTCTTACCAAAATGTTCCACAAAGAATTCAAGATGATGACAGGTAGTTTCAGCAGAGGAGAAGGATCCAGAGATGTTATCCTGGGCAAAACTATTCCTAAAGCCACTTGGGCGTCTCCAGCCTGAGGTCAGGATCCTTCTGAAACCGAGATGAAACCTCTGGAGCTTCTTTCTTGCTCTGTCAGTGTTTTGAGCCTCCACACCAGGCGTTTCCACCTCTGCTGCAGTCAGTGGCCCCGCAGAGAAACTTGCGACATATGGCTGTTGGTAGTGGCTGACAGCATTTTCATCTCCCAAGTGACTCTGGCCTCCCCAGCTTTAGAAACTTGCTTCCTACTTCCACCAATTTGTCATATCATAAAAGAATCCAGCATCTGCTGAGGTAAAGGAGACACCGAGGCAGTAGGGAGGGATGAGCTGGAGCTTTCACTCTCTCTCTTTTTTTTTTTTTTTGCTGTTGTATTTTGTATTTTATTGTAACTTTTGTTCGCCACATTGAGCCCACATAAGCTGGGAAAATGTGGGATACAAGTGGACCAATAAATAAAAGGAAACAAAATTGTAAAGGAATTCTAAAGGCACAAGAGCACTCTTGATCAGAGTGCCACCATCTTGTCTCTGCCCCCTTACGGTAGTAAACACTTTTCTACATTAGTGAAGGAGTGTGGTAGCCGTGTTATTCCACTCTTAAGGTTATCGATAGAAATCAAACAAAATAAAACATGGAAAAGAAAATAAGATGATACCTTTTTTATTGGACATAACTTAATACATTTCTTGATTAGCTTTCGAAGGTTGCCCTTCTTCCTCAGATCGGAAATAAGCAAATGTGCTAGCTGACAGTGTATATAAGTGAAAACATTCAAGCATTACTATGACAGTAAAATAGATACCATTGGAGATTCTACATGGAATGTTGCTACTATTGGAGATTCTACATGGAATGTTGCTATTCCAGTAGCAACATTCCATGTAGAAGGCTGCACAGGCTTCTGTTTCTGTGAGTCTGACGTCCTGCACGTACGTGCAGGACGTCAGACTCACAGAAGCAGAAGCCTGCGCGGCCACATTGCTGATCTACAAGGGCCGACTTCTACATGGAATGTTGCTAGTGGAATAGCAACATTCCATGTAGAATCTATAGAAATCAAACAAAATAAAACATGGAAAAGAAAATAAGATGATACCTTTTTTATTGGACATAACTTAATACATTTCTTGATTAGCTTTCGAAAGTTGCCCTTCTTCGTCAGATCGGAAATAAGCAAATGTGCTAGCTGACAGTGTATATAAGTGAAAACATTCAAGCATTACTATGACAGTCTGACAGGGTGGGAGGATGGGGGTGGGTCGGAGGTATGCATGGGGACATCAAAGCCTATCATTGATATTCTAACAGGATGGGTGTGGATAGGTGAGGGGTGGGGTGATCAACAGAGAAATACAGCTTTATGGTTTATAATGGGCTAATGACTACATTAGTGAAGAAATATTGCTCCTTACGTTCTGTCCAAAACATAAAAATCCATGTGAGAAAGCCCTTCATAGTAGATTGTATGCAAGCCCTCTTATACTACTGCAAAAGAACAGTTGATCAGGCAGTCAATGCAGCTTTTGGTCTCCTTGACCCCCCCAGTAGATTTGGCATAACAGTCGCCAAAGGAACTCAAGCAAATTGGCTAGTTTCCTGCATCCAGCTCTGTTATGAACAAGTCAGGTTCTCATCTGAGTACTAAAGTAAAATCTCACTAAATTAGTCAAATTTACTGCTTGAACCAAGCCACTACAAAGGACAGTGCTTTCAGTCAAGCTGTGTAATGCAGCCTGCTCCAAATTTTGGGACATTGCATAAAGAGTAGCTCTGAAGTTGGGAGTCACCACTTGTGTGCCTGACTCAATCCTTCTTGTTGGGAAGAATCATTGTTGCTCGCCTGTGATTATTCTTCCCAGTGTGCATCACTTTGCATTTGTCCACATTCAATTTCATTTGGATGCCCAGTCTTCCAATTTCCTATGGTCTTCCTACAATTTCTCAGTCTGCTTGTGTTTTAACAACCTTGAATAGTAAGGCCCAGATGCACTAAACGTTTTTCATCGTTAAATGAGCCCTTAAGGAAGAATTTCCGATCCTTTCCATGCACTAAAGCCTATTTTTCGACGGTAGTAGCAGCTAACGAAAACGGAATGGAGATGAGCAATTAGTGTGAAAACCCCATTGAAACGACATGCACTAACCTTTTCCGATTGCCTTTACGCAGGAAAAAGGCAGGAAAACTAACGAGAGGTCTGGACCTCTCGTTAGGACAGCTCTGTGCCAGGAAAAAGTGTTAAGTGAAAAAATAAACAAACTTTGAGCCAATCCCAGCGCATTAGCAGAGCTAAAAGCGCTGTGATTGGTCCAAAGGACCTCAGAAAACACATAAAAAAATAAAAATAAAAAAAGGATCGGGAGGGGGCAAGGGCGCTCATCAGGAGCGTCCTGTACGGACGGCCTTGCCCCCCCCCCCGCTGCTCCCCACTTTCCGCCGCTCCCCCCACCCCGAAAAAGCAAACTTCTAGAAGCCCCTGCCCCCCTCCCTTCCTCACTACTCTCTCACCTCAGCTCCGCCTCCCGACATCCTCCGTCCGTGCCCCGCCCCCTTTTGGGGTCGTCGCCGCCATTCCCCTCCTCCATCGGGCCCCCCTTCCTCTTACCGGGCCCGTGCAGTGCCTCTCTCCTCTGTCCGAAGGCGCTGCACGGGCAAGAAGAAAGCTGAATCAGCTGATGCCTGCCTTCGCCTAGCTTCGATAGAGCGTCTTTCTCCTCCTGGGCCCGCCCCTGTCTGACGTCAGTAACCTACGTAGGTTACTGACGTCAGACAGGGGCGGGCGCAGCAGGAGAAAGACGCGCCATCGCGAAGGCAGGCATCAGCTGATTCAGCTTTCTTCTTGCCCGTGCAGCGCCTTCGGACAGAGGAGAGAGGCGCTGCACGGGCCCGGTAAGAGGAAGGGGGGCCCGATGGAGGAGGGGAATGGCGGCGACGACCCCAAAAGGGGGCGATTTGACTGTGTTTTGAACGTTTCTGGCATGCGCAGAGCAGCCAGCATAACGCTTGGCTGCTTTGCGCATGCTTTACGAGCCGATTACCGACGGGGATTGGTGCATCGTTCTTTCCAATACCGCACCAAACTTTTTGTGTTTTTGGAGCATGCTTCGTTATTTGAAATTCGTTAAAGGTTTTAACGTTTCTGATTTTTTTACGTTTGCTTGATGCATCTACCCCTAAGTTAGGTATTGGCTTGTTTGGCTACTTGTCAGTTTCAACATAATTGGCTGAATTTTCTCAAGCTTTTGGCGTGTCTCCCATTCTCTTCCCCCCACCCCTTAGAAAAGTATAGAATGGAACGAGTGACAATTTTTTCCAAAATCATTTTCCTTCCCTTTTGGTTCGGCAGTGGCAGAACTAACTGAAAATGTCCCTATTTGTAATAGTTTACTATTTATTTGGAAATGAATACACATTCCTAATGTCCCAGTTGTGGTTCTCCATGTACCACATCTTTGTGATCACCACTGAATTCAAATCAACCTTTTCCACTATGGCTTCAAGTTGAGAACTTTATTTCCTATACAATTGGCATTAGTATACACAGTTTTCCATATTTACCCTTTTCTGATTGCTATACACGTGTTCAATGTTTTACTTACCTGATAGCTTTTCCACTAGTCCCTGTCGGTGCTGAAGCTTCTTCTCCCTCGCCCCAAGTTTTCATCTGAAGTCATCCCTCAAATTGTTTTACCTGAAGGCTACCCATCCCCAAAGATAACTATAATGAAGGGCATACATAATACTGATCCTACCTTTTGGGTAGGCAAGCGGTATAGATGTCACATTGGGTTGTGGGTGTTGAGGGACATGATTCCCAATCTCTAGCCCTTGACCATCCCCAGATGGTCTCATCCGTACTCGCATAAAGATTAGCCTCCTCCAGATTTTTCCATGTGAAGATGAACGCCTCCCTGACCCTAACTGGGAAGGAGTGACACTAGCTTGGATTGGAGATAGGTGGTTAATCTTCACATGATTCAGAAAAAAAACTGAGCAGTTGTGTGTGCGTCCTTTAAATTTCCATTTAATCACTGATCTACGTCAAGCAGGTGACAGATTTGCAGGAAACCTCTAGTACTACTCCTCCAGAAGCCATTAGATGTCCCTGTAAAAGCAATCTGTGACTTAAGCTTTCCCCTTCATTAGTACTTCTAGATTGGAGAACAAGAGGGAAGAGCATGTGACAGGAATTGGACTCCTGCCACAGGTAGGCTTCCTTCCATTGGAATGCCTATGACTTGACCAAGATGGAGAGAAGGTGCTCTTATACCCTGCATGTTCTGCTGGTGATTGTGCAGTGCTTAGGCAATTGAAATATGACAACTGTTTTCAGGTTATATGATGAACATTTTAGAACTATAGTAATGTTCTAATCTTTTTTTGTGTTGTTTTTTTGCTTTTGCTTATAGGTATATACAGAGTGTCTCCAGAAACATTTCTGTTCTTTATAAGAACTATACTGGCTACAATGGATAAGAAGAGTGAACATTCAGACCCGTTCTATAAACCACCTGCTTCCATACATAAAACCAGTGCTGAAATCGTAAGCGAAGCACGAAATGCATTAAGGAGTCTAAAAACTCAAAGACCTTTTACTCCTAGAGAAGAGCAAAGACAGCTTTTTGGAGTTGCATGTTCCCGAACATCTGAAAACCGACCACCTTCCTCTTTTAGGTATTGTCCTTCCTGGAGAACGAGAACCATTGATTGGTTTGGTCTTTGGGGGAGAGGAGGAGGGTAGGAGGTTCGTCATACTCAAAATCTCAGATTTATTTTTGTTGCTAGCAGTAGTCTTATAAAGAAATGTCACGTCGAACTTTGGTAAATGGACACTATATTTATTTTAATTTTGAAAACCTTTTGGTTTAAAATGTGCTGCTTATTATATCCATATTGGAAAGTGCATGCATTTTTTTTCTTTCTATTCTCATAATCTGACAGTCGTGTACTCTCGCCATTTAGAGATGTTTTTTGCTTTTTTTTTTTTTCTTAAAGACCATTAGCATCGATTTTTTTTTCCTTTATGTACTTTACAAGTAAGGTTTTTATAAGTCCTTTAGCAAAATGTTCACAAATACCAAAAAAGATAGTAGGCTTTCAATAGAGTTCTTTCTAGAAGAATGTTTTTTCAGATGGTTGCATAGTTTTCAGTTTGGTATCCTAGGTATGATTACACTGATTTAATAATGTTTCATGTCACAGATTTTGGTTAATAATGCTGTAAAGCACATGGGCTTCAGTCAATGTCCCTTGATATCTGGACAGGCCACTAAATATCTTAAATGGTGATTTTTTTTTTCTTTAGAAGTTTACATAATTATGGAGTGAAGGAGTGGCCTAGTGGTTAGGGTGGTGGACTTTGGTCCTGGGGAACTAAGGAACTGAGTTTGATTCCCACTTCAGGCACAGGCAGCTCCTTGTGACTCTGGCCTAGTCACTTAACCCTCCATTGCCCCATGTAAGCCGCATTGAGCCTGCCATGAGTGGGAAAGCGCAGGGTACAAATGTAACAAAAATAAAATAGATACTATTGGAGATTCTACATGGAATGTTGCTACTATTGGAGATTCTACATGGAATGTTGCTACTATTGAAGATTCTACATGGAATGTTTGCCACTATTTGAGGTTCTGTTGCTACTCTTTGAGATTCTACATGGAATGTTGCTACTATTGGAGATTCTACATGGAATGTTTGCCACTATTTGAAGTTCTGTTGCTACTCTTTGAGATTCTACATGGAATGTTGCTACTATTGGAGATTCTACATGGAATGTTGCTACTATTGGAGATTCTACATGGAATGTTGCTATTCCACTAGCAACATTCCATGTAGAAGGCTACGCAGGACGTCAGACTCACAGAAGCAGAAGGCTGCGCGGCCACATTGGTGATCTGCAAGGGCCAACTTCTACATGGAATGTTGCTAGTGGAATAGCATCTCAAATAGTAGCAACAGTGGAGGAGTGGCCTAGTGGTTAGGGTGGTGGACTTTGGTCCTGGGGAACTGAGGAACTGAGTTCGATTCCCACTTCAGGTACAGGCAGCTCCTGTGACTCTGAGCAAGTCACTTAACCCTCCATTGCCCCATGTAAGCCGCATTGAGCCTGCCATGAGTGGGAAAGCGCAGGGTACAAATGTAACAAAAATAAAATAGATACTATTAGAGATTCTACATGGAATGTTGCTACTATTGAAGATTCTACATGGAATGTTGCTACTCTTTGAGATTCTACATGGAATGTTGCTACTATTGGAGATTCTAAATGGAATGTTTGCCACTATTTGAGGTTCTGTTGCTACTCTTTGAGATTCTACATGGAATGTTGCTACTATTGGAGATTCTACATGGAATGTTGCTACTATTGGAGATTCTACATGGAATGTTGCTATTCCACTAGCAACATTCCAAGTAGAAGGCTGCGCGGCCACATTGGTGATCTGCAAGGGCCGACTTCTACATGGAATGTTGCTAGTGGAATAGCATCTCAAATAGTAGCAACAGTGGAGGAGTGGCCTAGTGGTTAGGGTGGTGGACTTTGGTCCTGGGGAACTGAGGAACTGAGTTCGATTCCCACTTCAGGCACAGGCAGCTCCTTGTGACTCTGGGCAAGTCACTTAACCCTCCATTGCCCCATGTAAGCCGCATTGAGCCTGCCATGAGTGAGAAAGCGCGGGGTACAAATGTAACAAAAAAAAAATGATGGCCAAAACAAAGGCTTTTATTCATGTATCTTTTTATATGGTGGATCAGTTATAGTAGCAATTTCTTTGAAGACGAGTCAAATATGAGTCCCCACAACTATGTTTTTTTGTCATCGGCTGAGCCTGATTTGGGAACCCTTTAGCTGGATTCACTGAGATGCTTTTAAGAAAGGTCAGTGTGCATAGCCTTCACCTCATGCCTTTCTCTTTCTGCAGAGCTGTTTCGATGGACTGCTTATTTTTTTTGAGGTTTTTTTTTTTTTTTTTTTGGCTTTTGCTATGTTTTTTTTTTTCTTTTCTTTGAATCCTGTTACTGTGATGAGGCTCCCTGGTAGCACTTTAAGTTGGTTTTAAGTTTTTTATTTTTTTGAGTTTACACACCTCCGTTGAGGTCCTTGGGTGCCCCTGATTGGCTACATGTTCAAAATCAAGTCATTTGATTTCATTGTGGCTTACGTTTTAGTGATATGAGCCAGAAAAAATAAAAGGCCCTAATGGCTTTAAAAAGTAACATAGTAAATGACGTCAGATAAAGACCCGTTACGTCCATCCAGTCTGCACAACAAGGTAAACTCATTTTACATGGTATGTGATAACTTTATATGTTTACCTGAGTTTGATTTGTCCTTGCAGTTCTCAGGGCACATACCGTAGAATTCTGCCCATCACTCTTCTTGTACTAAAAGTTCTGAAGCTAATGTCGAAGCCCCTTAAAATGTACACTTCAGCCCATCCCTATCTATTCAGTCACGATCAGGGCGTAGACCATAGAAGTCTGCCCAGCACTGTTCTTGTACTAAAAGTTCTGAAGATTCTGGAATCCTAAAGAGTTACAAAATTCCGGAATCCCAATTACCAGCAACATTCCATGTAGAACCCCAAAGAGTAACATAGTAAATGACGGCAGATAAAGACCTGTATGGTCCATCCAGTCTGCCCAACAAGATAAACTCATTTTACATGGTATGTGATAACTTTATACCCGAGTTTGATTTGTCCTTGCCTTTCTCGGCACAAACCGTAAAAGTCTGCCCAGCATTGTTTTTGTACTCTGAAGCTAACGTCGAAACCCCTTAAAATTTACACTTCAGCCCATCACTATCTATTCAGTCACGATCAGGGTGTAGACCGTAGAAGTCTGCTGAGCTCTGGTTTCACTTAACAAATAAGTAACAGTATGAGCTGTTGAGCTGTTGATCAAAGATAGGTAAACTAGTACAAAACAACTGAACAACAGCCAAATTCAATCCCAAAAGGTCATAAAAAGGCATACAATACTTGAAAGCATGAAGATTACCCTCAGAAACCAAGGTATTGACCAAGGTCTGACCAACAAGACCCGTTATCTATGTAAGATTTTGGTGTCCGTGGTCTGATCTCTTTCATTGGGTAAGGAAATTAATCTCACATGCTTACAATCAAAACTTTCTCATAGTGCAAACATTATCACTGAGAATCAAATATTTCCAAACGCACAGCTATAGCATAAAATAACTTAGCTTTTCTCAGCTGGCTTACTCACCCTTCATTCCAACTGCTTAATTGTGTTCAATGGGGCCCATATCGTTTCACCCGCTTCTGGGCTTCATCAGGAACAACCCAGTTTAAACAAACTTATGCAGGGGCATTCATCTCGCTGACAGGAATCCACTAGGAAATGCCAGCAATTGTATGGGAGGTTTGCTATCTCCTGTGACAGATACAGCTCATGCATTGCTCACAGTAAGTACCTCAACGTACAGTCCCTGCCTGAGTGGACTTTGTTCCAACTGTACATAATGCTTATCCTCAGACCCCTCTTGCCAAACCCAAAGATGTGTGATTTGTGCAGCTTCATAGTACGCTGTCAAGTCAGGTGTTCCTAGCCCTCCCCTCTAATTTTATGCCTCTGGAGTATATTCAGGTCAATCCTAGGAGGCTTACTCCCCCTATCCCCCTAAAATATATATATATATATTTGGAGATATTTTGTTGCCAATGCTCTTGTTTTGCTATAGGGAATGGAGGGTCCTGGAATAAACACGGTAATATAGGCAAGATATTCATCTTTACCACCCCAATTGTACCCAACCAGGATAAGGAGCCTTTATACCAGCACTCCAACTAATTGGCCCCATTTACCTCCTTCTCCACCTGAGATGGGATCATAATCCCCAGATACTTTAAATAGTATTTGACCCATTTAAAAGGAAAATTCAGTTTCATCTGGGCAAGTTCTGTGTCAGTGAGGTTCACATTGAGCACTAAAAACAGACCTGATCGGAAAAGCATACCCCACCGACCCAACATAAAAAAACCTGGATTCCTGCGACATAACGTAACCAAAGACCGTAATGGACATATCCTATCTCTTCCTCTCCCTCTCTAAGTTCCCCCAATGTATTTATCATTCATGAACCTCATTCTATCACAATATCACCTTATATTTTTTCATACCGGAACTGGCTAACGCCATTACGGTACTATGTAAAGGGAAATGGGACTTGATATACCGCCTTTCTGAGGTTTTTGCAACTACATTCAAAGCGGTTTACATATATTCAGGTACTTATTTTGTACCAGGGGCAATGAAGGGTTAAATGACTTGCCCAGAGTCGCAAGGAGCTGCAGTGGGAATCGAACTCAGTTCCCCAGGAAACTCAGAAGAGTAAAACCTTTCTTCCTGAGACATTTCTTCCGTACCCTGGTACAGTCAATGGTAATAAGCCATCTGGACTACTGTAACGCATTGTACGCCGGCTGCAAAGAACAGACCATCAAGAAGCTCCAAACAGCCCAGAATACTGCCGCCAGACTGATTTTTGGAAAAACTAAATATGAAAGTGCAAAACCCCTAAGAGAGAAACTTCACTGGCTCCCACTCAAGGAATGCATCGCGTTCAAGATCTGCACGATTGTACACAAAATCCTTCACGCAGACGCCCCAATCTACATGCTAAACCTTGTGGACCTACCTCTAAGAAATGCCAAAAGAACATCCCGCAAATTTCTCAACTTGCACTTCCCCAGTTGTAAAGGACTAAAATACAAGCTGATGCATGCCACTTCCTTCTCATACATGAGCACACAGTTATGGAACTCACTACCGACAGACCTGAAATCAATGGACGAAACAAATAACTTCCGCAAATCTCTAAAGACTTATTTCTTCAACAAGGCCTACAAAGATAACCCATAGATGTACTATCTAAGATCATCATCCCACTCAGCTATGAAAGTCTAACATTTATACCTACCCCTTATCACTTCCCTCTTCCCCTTCACAAGTTCCACACATCACTAATTGTATCTGTTATCCTGTAATGTTACTGTCATAATAAAACTATGTAAGCCACATTGAGCCTGCAAAAAGGTGGGAAAATGTGGGATACAAATGTAACAAATAAATCTAAATTGATCTAGATCCTGACACTTCCCCAAACTCCCTTATCTCCCGTAGTAGACTAGGAATAGAGACAAGCGGATTCGATACTGTAAGAAGATCATCATCAGCGAACATGGAGTTCTTGTACTCTTCC
Organism: Microcaecilia unicolor; assembly: GCF_901765095.1. NCBI lineage: Eukaryota > Metazoa > Chordata > Amphibia > Gymnophiona > Siphonopidae > Microcaecilia > Microcaecilia unicolor. The sequence goes on from NC_044033.1 coordinate 526,743,349, forward strand.
CCCAGTATTGCGACCTTTACTATCTGGGTTGTCCCTAATGTGCTGCGCATTAGGGAGATTTCATGACGAGAGCAAACAAAGGGGAGAGAGGACACCCCTGGTGAGTCCCTCTTTCTAACAGAAAATATTTTGAATATTATTATTATGAGTTCTTTATATACTGCTAGTACTGCAAGGGTCTAAGCAATTTACAATTAGAAACAAAGATACCAAGATAATCACTTGGGAATTACATTCATAATCAAAAATATTTTTTTATTTATTTATTTTTAAAAATTTTTTTGTTACATTTATACCCCGTGCTTTCCCACTCATGGCAGGCTCAATGCGGCTTACATGGGGCAATGGAGGGTTAAGTGACTTGCCCAGAGTCACAAGGAGCTGCAGTGGGAATCGAACCCAGTTCCCCAGGACCAGAGTCCACTACCCTAACCACTAGGCCACTCCTCCACTGTTGCTACTATTTGAGATTCTACATGGAATGTTGCTACTCCACTAGCAACATTCCATGTAGAAGTCGGCCCTTGCAGATCACCAATGTGGCCGCGCAGGCTTCTACATGGAATGTTACTAGTGGAATAGCAACATTCCATGTAGAATCTCCAGTAGTAGCAACATTCCATGTAGAATCTCCAGTAGTAGCAACATTCCATGTAGAATCTCCAATAGTAGCAACATTCCATGTAGAATCCCCAATAACAGCAACATTCCATGTAGAATCTCAAAGAGTAGCAACATTCAATGTAGAATGTCCAATAGTAGCAACATTCCATGTAGAATCCCCAATAATAGCAACATTCCATGTAGAATCTCCCAATAGTAGCAACATTCCATGTAGAATCCCCAATAATAGCAAAATTCCATGTAGAATCTCCAATAGTAGCAACATTCCGTGTAGAATCTCAAAGAGTAGCAACATTCCATGTAGAATCTCCAATAGTAACAACTGTATCTCCAATAGTAGCAACATTCCATGTAGAATCCCCAATAATAGCAAAATTCCATGTAGAATCTCCAATAGTAGCAACATTCCGTGTAGAATCTCAAAGAGTAGCAACATTCCATGTAGAATCTCCAATAGTAACAACTGTATCTCCAATAGTAGCAACATTCCATGTAGAATCTCCAATAGTATCTATTTTATTTTTGTTACATTTGTACCCTGCGCTTTCCCACTCCCATGGCAGGCTCAACGCGGCTTACATGGGGCAATGGAGGGTTAAGTGACTTGCCCAGAGTCACAAGGAGCTGCCTGTGCCTGAAGTGGGAATCGAACTCAGTTCCTCAGGACCAAAGTCCACCACCCTAACCACTAGGCCACTCCTCTCAGAAAAAACCCATATAAAAACATAATACAACAAAACTAACTTTGAAGATACTTTTAAATAAGAGTTTTTACATTTTTCGTAGAAGATAAGTTGAGTATTCAGCACACAAAGCGAGTCCCTTTAAAAAAAGTTAGGAGCCTGAAATGCCAAAAAACTTCCATGAAATTTATTCTTTCCCCCCTCCCTTCTTTTACTGAAGGAAAAGAGAGAGGTGATTCCCCCTATCTCCTATCCTATTCATGTTAGAAAATTGAAAATGTAAAAAGCATATTTTTGTTACATTTGTACCCCACGCTTTCCCACTCATGGCAGACTCAATGCGGCTTACATGGGGCAATGGAGGGTTAAGTGACTTGCCCAGAGTCACAAGGAGCTGCAGTGGGAATCGAACCCAGTTCCCCAGGACCAGAGTCCACTACCCTAACCACTAGGCCACTCCTCCACTGTTGCTACTATTTGAGATTCTACATGGAATGTTGCTATTCCACTAGCAACATCAGCCCTTGCAGATCACCAATGTGGCCGCGCAGGCTTCTGCTTCTGTGAGTCTGACGTCCTGCACGTACATGCAGGACGTCAGACTCACAGAAACAGAAGCCTGCGCAGCCTTCTACATGGAATGTTGCTTGTGGAATAGCAACATTCCATGTAGAATCTCCAATAGTAGCAACATTCCATGTAGAATCTCCAATAGTAGCAACATTCCATGCAGAATCTCCAATAGTAGCAACATTCCATGCAGAATCTCCAATAGTAGCAACATTCCATGTAGAATCCCCAATAATAGCAAAATTCCATGTAGAATCTCCAATAGTATCTATTTTATTTTTGTTACATTTGTACCCTGCGCTTTCCCACTCATGGCAGGCTCAATGCGGCTTACATGGGGCAATGGAGGGTTAAGTGACTTGCCCAGAGTCACAAGGAGCTGCCTGTGCCTGAAGTGGAAATCGAACTCAGTTCCCCAGGACCAAAGTCCACCATCCTAACCACTAGGCCACTCCTCCACTCCATATATCCAGGACAACCGCCATTTAAAACTCTATATAAATACAAGGGAATTTAAACATGATTCTCCTCTCAATAGGCAACCAATGAAGCTTACCATAATATTGAGAGATCCTATCAAACCTATTTAGAGAGAAAATTAACCTGACTATGGTATTTTGTGTAGTTTGCAGTTTTTGTAAAGCTTGTTTGTAAAACCCGGGTAACTAAGATTGCAATAATCCAGTTTTGAAAGTAGTAATGATTTCTAAAATGCCCTTAATTCAAAGTACTTCCTAATTTGCCTTAAGTTTCTCACAGAAAAAAAAATGAACTTGTTATCAGGGCATTAATTTGTGGCTCGATAGCATTTGATCTAAATATACTACTACTACTAATTATCATTTCTGTAGCGCTACTAGACGTACGCAGCGCTGTACACTTGAACATGAAGAGACAGTCCCTGCTCGACAGAGCTTACAATCTAACTAGGACAGACAAACAGGACAAATAAGGGATAAGGGAATTACTAAGGTGGGAATGATAAAAATGGGTGGAAGATTTTAATCACTGGAGATAAAACATAGTTTGATCAATTAAAAAATGATCATTCTGTGGATCTGGTTTATTATTGTATAAAAGAAACTTAGTTTTGTCTGTGTTCAGTTTTAATTTATATTAGACATCCAAGACCCTAAGGCATTTTTTAATAATATCTGTTTGCATCAAGCTTGAAAAAAAAAAACTGGGATCATAACTGTGATGTCATCTGTGATCTTAATCCACAGCTCAGGGGTCAGTATATAAACTAACAATCCAGTGAATAAATTTAGGACCCAACCCCACTTTACCCAGCGTGGGAAATTGTTACTGTTGGTACACTTGGGATTGTATCGTGATTCTTCTTTTTATTTGAGTAATGTATGCCATCAAGGGTGCTGTCAGCTAGTACCTGCACACATGTTCTGCCAAATTTAAGACATTTGCGTTTGAGCATTACTAAAAGTGGTACTTTTTCTGTGGTCAGCCTTTCAGAGTGGAACAAAAACTGCCTTCAGCATTGAAGTCACAACAGACTGTTTCATCGTTCAAGTCAATGCTTAAATGTTATCTTTTATTTATGTATTGCAGTTTTTCATAATAGAACAAGCAGTATAATCTTGTTATAAAGAAATATGAGTCGATAGCATATCAAATATTAAATGTTATCTTTTTAAGCCAAGCTAATGAACTGTCTTGATTTTCCTGTGCTCTGTTGACTTTATTGCTGTGTAGTATTTGTGTTTATTTGTTGTTTTAATTTGTATATGTTGCTTTTACCCACTTTGGATAAAGGTGGAATATCCTATATAATAATTTGCACCTCCAATGTTACATGTCTGGCTGCCTGGGTTCGTAACATCTGGCTGCCTGGGTTCGTAACATCTGACGTCAGCCAGCCTCCAGCATTCCCTTCCCCCTCACTGTCCCGCCCTCGCATCAAGATGTAATAACGTCAGAGGGCGGAACAGTGAGAGGGAAGGGAACGCTGGAGGCGAGCTGACGTCAGGAGGGATGTGGAGGAGAGAATCGCAAGACATCGAGGGGGGGAGGGGAGGGCAGGGTAGAGGAGAATTGATGGACATGGATGGGATGGGAGGATAGTAGAGGAAAGAATCGCATGGTTCCACTGTATGGCCAGTAGCATGTAACTGCGAGCAAATATTGAGTAGCTCTGGAGTGTGTGGGGTGTCTGTAATATTAAGGTTGCACTTTTTGAGTAGAAAGTGCATTTGTAACCATTGAAAGAACTGTGAATTAGGTAAAGAAAAATCTCCGCCAAGGAGTTGTGACCTGGACTTAGTCACAATTGGAAATGGGATACTGTGCTAGATGGACCTTTGGTCTGACCCAGTATGGCTACTATGTTGTTATGAGGGGTCAAAGGGGCACTCAGGGAGGACAAGGCCATAGAGGACAGACAAAATTATTTGCTTCAGTCTTCATAGAAGAAGATATGACTGCTCAAAACACAGCAGCTATAGGCTTATATTTGGTAAATCTCGATTCGACAGCGCCAAACCCCTACGAGAAAAACTGCATTGGCTCCCAATCAAAGAACGTATTACTTTCAAAATCTGCACCCTGGTCCACAAGATTATCTATGGCGATGCCCCGAGTTATATGGCTGATCTCATAGACCTACCAACCAGAAACACAATTAGAACATCAAGAACATACCTAAATCTTCACCACCCTAGCTGCAAAGGACTCAAGTACAAATCAATTTACGGATCCAGCTTCTCCTATATAAGCACGCAACTATGAAACGCATTACCGAAAGCCATAAAGATAACGCAGGATCACCTCAACTTCCGGAAATCACTAAAGACAGATCTGTTCGAAAAGGCATACCCTACTGATCCAGCTTAAGTAACTGAACTCAGCAACACAACGAAACCATAACCTGCAATGAACAATATATCACTCTTCTCTTGATTCTCTAATGTTCTGTAACAACATCACTCTGCATTTGTTTCATCACTGGAGGTGGCTAACACCTCACGGTACTATGTAAGTCACATTGAGCCTGCAAATAGGTGGGAAAATGTGGGGTACAAATGCAGCAAATAAATATGAGGGTGATAACCCATGCCAGAAATGGTATTTAATGGCGATAAGTCAGAAGAACTGAAACAAATCTGTTAACCAGGAAGATGTAATAGGGTGAACTGACAAAATAAAGAGTAGAAAATCACCTGGACCAGATGGTATACACTCAAGAGTACTGACAACTAAAAAATGAAATTGCAGATCTATTCTTAGCAATTTGTAATCTGTCTTTAAAATCAATCTTGGTACCTGAAAGAGGTTGGCCAATATGTCAATTTTCAAAAAGGGTCCCAGAAGTGACCTGGTAAACTAGACTGATGAGGTTGACATCTGCCAGGCAAAATGGTAGGGACTATTATAAAGAACAAAATTAGTGAACATGTAAGGCATGAATTGTTCATCCAACTTATTTTATGATTTACCTAAACATTTATGAACTTTAATGTAACAATACTTTGTATTTCTCATTCCGGAAATGGCGATCGCCATTACGGCATAATGTAAGCCACATTGAGCCTGCAAAAAGGTGGGAAAATGTGGGATACAAATGCAATAAATAAATTAAATATTAATGAGACAAAATCCAATATTGATTTAGCCGAGGGAAGTCTTGCATCACCACCCTGCCAAATGTGGCTAAAGGTTGATATTGTGTATCTAGATTTTCAGAAAGCATATGACTGTTTCTCTTGAGAGACGCCTGAGGAAATTAAAAAGACATAAGATAGGAGGGAATGGCCTATTATGAACTGAGAACTGGTTAAAAGATAAAAAAACAGGCCTGTCATTTTCTCTGGCATTTAACTGGTTATTTCCACTAAAAATGACCGGTTAGTGTCAAATTCAAAACCAAGTAGCTCGTGGGCATCTCAGAGGTGGAGTTGGGTTAAGTGCTGATGTTCAGCCCCTTATCACATAAGTAAACTGTGTAAATCGTGCCGCATAAATAGCAGTCCTGTCTTTAAGTGGTTTGGCCTATGTGGTTATGGGCTGAATATTGCCTTAACCAGCTTACCCCCCCCCCCCCCCCCCCCGCCAAAAAAAAAAAAGGATATTCAGGATAGGGCCCAGCACTGAATAGAATATCTCCAACGGCGGCCAGGAAAACTAATATATTTAGTAATGATCTGAGAACAGGATTCATGATTAAGGTGATTAAATTTGCTGATGACATACATTATTCAAAGTTGTTAAATCATAAGAGGATTGTGAGAAATTGGAAGAAGACCTTACAAGACTGGAAGACTGGGCATCCAAATTTAGTGTGAGGAAATGCAAAGTGATACACATAGCACAGAGTAATAACCCAAGCTGTAGCTACATGGTGCAACGTTCCATATTAGGAGTCACTACCCAGGTTTCATCGTCAGCAGCCAAGAAAGCAACTACAGTGTTGGGAATTATTAGGAAAGAAATGGAGAATAATAAAGACTATCATAATGCATATGCGCATGAGGCTTTCTTAAACATTCTGGAAAGTGCTGGAAGAAACTTGCTGTACAGGCTCTGTCAAATGATTTCACCCATATGTGAGAATTGCAGCAGAGAGAGAGAGCTTCTGGGCTGCCGGAGGCAGTGTGTTGACTTCACTGACGCTGCTGGCAGCCCGGATTGAAGAAGGCAGTACTGCAGGGAGCCGAAAGGGAGTAGGAGAGAGCTGACCAAGGTGGTTAGATTGGAAACAGGAGATGGCAATGACGGCTGAAGCAGGGACTGGGAGGCTACCTTGGGACCCCTGGAAGCGCGAGGCCCTGTGCGACCGCCTCCGTCTCCTTCCTAAGACCAGCCCTGCTTTTACTTGATATACACTAACTGTTACTTAACTGTTTTCTGTATGTCTTGGGATTTTCACTTGACTTCCTGACAGGGGCCCCTCTTTTGCCAAACTGCTGCATCAGGAGAGTTCATTCAGTTTATTGAGGCAGCTAGCTACAAAATGGCTGTGGGAAAGCACTCCAATCGCAAAGCAGAACGTCATGCAAAGGCCTCAAATACAAAACCTACTATGCTTCCAACTTCTCCGTGATAGGCAGCCAACTCTGGAACACAATACCACGACACATCCGAACAACCAATGAACACCTACCCTTCCGAAAGCTGCTGAAGACTTACCTCTTCAAACAAGCTTACCCAAACAACCCAACCTAATTCTCGAACCTAACTCCACACACCAACAGCACTACTCATACTTCAATCCTCTCCCCTACATCTCTCCCCATTGTTTTAACTCTTTTAACTTGAACCATCTCTTGATACTTGTATCGTACTTTAACATACCCTGTTTCCCCGAAAATAAGACAGTGTCTTATATTAATTTTTGCTCCCAAAGATGCGCTAGGTCATATTTTCAGGGGATGTCTTATTTTTCCATGAAGAAGAATTCACATTTATTGTTGAACAAAAAAAAAAAAAGAACATTTATTATATACTGTACAGTAGTTGTCATCACAAACCAGCATAACCAGACAAACTGTGAATCCTATCAAGAATTTCTTGTTACTACCATTATTTCCATGTACAACAATCTATGGTACATTTATCGATCCCGATATTTATGAACACAAAGCAAGATTTATTCAATGACAGTCATGTCATCGTCTTCTGGAACATCATCGTAACAGCACTTCCTGGACCACTTGTACAGCAGGGACGGTATTTAAGCTTCCGGCCACCAGGGGGAGCTCATCACAGCAGACTCACACAGCAGGGACAGCGTACGGTATGGCAACAGGCGACGGGATAACGGCATACTGTGTGCAGTTCTACATCTGGTGGTAGGGGACAACGGGGATGGCGGCAGGCGACGGGCCTCTTGATGCCTTGCCTGCACATTTACAAGTGATGGCCACGGAAGGGAACATCGGGGTTGGCGGCAGGTGTTGGTCTTCATGTCCTGTATGCAGCTGCTCTGCAACGGATGGTGAAGGTAGGGGACAACAGCGGCGGGCTAAAAAGAATCACAGCTACATGCTCTGGTGTTCTGTTCTGTGGGCATGCTTCCAAACAAAAACTTTGCTAGGTCTTACTTTCGGGGGAGGCCTTATATTTAGCAACTCAGCAAAACCTCTACTAGGTCTTATTTTCAGGGGATGTCTTATTTTCGGGGAAACAGGGTAGTAGCATAGTAGATGACGGCAGAAAAAGACCTGCACGGTCCATCTAGTCTGCCCAACAAGATAAACTCACATGTGCTACTTCTTGTGTATACCTTACCTTGATTTGTATCTGCCATTTTCAGGACACAGACCGTAGAAGTCTTGCCCAGAACTAGCCCCACCACCCAAACACCAGCCCCGCTGGTATCTCTGTGATACTTTGTACCATAGCTTGTAAGCCGCACTGAGGCTGCTATCAAGCGGGAAAGAGCGGGGTATAAATGCTATACATAAATAAATAAATACGGACATTTCAACTTCTATCTACTAATAACTTCTGAGATCTTCCGCACCTTTCTTCTATTTTTTTTTTTTAATAAAATGCATTTCATTGTATTATATGACTTAAAGCCAAAGATTCCAGTGTTCAGAATAAAAATGCTTTTTTGTCTACAATGCTGTAGTTTTGCATATTGCCCTCCTGGTGGGAACCTGGTATTTATGTCAGAATCACACACCGAAAACTCGCAGACACATAGTTCTTTTCTATAGTGTGGTCGACCAGTGCCAGAAGTCTTGCTAATATATTTCATTCCTTGCAGATACTACAGTAAGTAATTTACATTCCTGGATTGACAAGTAGTAGTAAAGTTGATTTTTGTAAATACGGCCTTTGTCTAGATTTACTTAATTGTCAGAATCTACCATAAAGGGGGCCGTGTTGAACAGTGACCACATCTCCCGTGGCCTCTTGCTGCCAAAGGCATATTTCTAGGCTTGATCCATTTGTCAGCCTGACATAATGTGTCGTTTCAGGCTTCAATTCCTTTTATAAGCAAATACGTCGTACATCTCAGACATGGATTCACAGACACAATCTTCAAATGCCACTTTATCATCTTTGCCAAGCGCTTGGAGCTTGTATTGTATTTTGTGACGAAAGTCAAACAAGCTTGATCTTGTTGCCATGCTGTGTATGAGAGCAAAACATTCCTTTGGTTAAAAAAAGCTCTTTGTGCTGCCCACTTCACTGTGTTCTTAGGATAAGATAACTCCTACATGTCAATATTTTACTTAATTCGGTAGATGTCTTGCAATATTCATCATCTGAATAGCACATTCTATGGCAACTTAAAAACTGAGAGAAAAGAATGCTGGTCTTCAGATGTCAGGGGAGCATGCTGTCAGATCTAAGTATTGCAGTCACAATATGTTATACAATATGGTCAACAAACCCTGCTGATAAGTAATTTAAAACATCCAAAAATGTAATTCAAGTCTCATAAGCATAGTCAACGTGCAGTTTGATGGTGGCGATTCACTGATATTTTTATAGCATGGAAAGATATAGCAGCACAATTTTTTTGAAGGTTGATTATTTGAATGCATACCATCCTACCATCAAAAAAATTGTGTTGCTGTATCTTTCCATGCTATAAAAATATCAGTGAATCGCCACCATCAAACTGCACGTTGAGAAAACCCCAACATATATAGCCAGGTTTCTGCAAAATTAGTAATTGTGGGAGCACAAGTTACGAGATTGTTCTGAAAAAAAAAACTGCTGATTAAATAGAAAATAGTTCTTCATAGCTGTTTTTGTGAACTTTAACAAAAATTTAGTTGCAACCTATTGGTGTCCAAGGATATAGTCTAACATCTGTGCTAGCACTCAGAATGCTTCCCTCTGAGGAATACTACTACTACTACTACTATGTAGCATTTCTATAGCTCTACAAGGCGTACGCAGCGCTGCACAAACATAGAAGAAAGACAGTCCCTGCTCAAGGAGCTTACAATCTAATAGACAAGAAATAAAGTAAGCAAATCAAATCAATTAATGTGAACGGGAAGGAAGAGAGGAGGGTAGGTGGAGGCGAGTGGTTACAAGTGGTTACGAGTCAAAAGCAATGTTAAAGAGGTGGGCTTTCAGTCTAGATTTAAAGGTGGCCAAGGATGGGGCAAGACGTAGGGGCTCAGGAAGTTTATTCCAGGCGTAGGGTGCAGCGAGACAGAAGGCGCGAAGTCTGGAGTTGGCAGTAGTGGAGAAGGGAACAGATAAGAAGGATTTATCCATGGAGCGGAGTGCACGGGAAGGGGTGTAGGGAAGGACGAGTGTGGAGAGATACTGGGGAGCAGCAGTGAATACATTTATAGGTTAGTAGAAGAAGTTTGAACAGGATGCGAAAACGGATAGGGAGCCAGTGAAGGGTCTTGAGGAGAGGGGTAGTATGAGTAAAGCGACCCTGGCGGAAGACGAGACGGGCAGCAAATACTAATACATAACAAATATACATCCAGCGTTCCTACTACGGAGAGCGATTGCAAACCATCCGGGGTCTGCAGTTTCTCCCCCAAATGTGCTGAGTCCTTTAAGAATGAATGTTTACCAACAAGGGTTGTAAAGAATGGTCTATGTATTTACAAGTTCTTTCTGAAAAGAGCCCTGTGGTGAAATATTTAAGAACATAAGCATCACCATACTGGGAGAGACTGAAGGTCCTTCAAGCCCAGTATCCTGTTTCCCACTGTGTCCAATCCAGTCACAGTTACCTGGCAATATACCAAAAGAGTAAAACAGATTTTATCCTAGGAATAAGCAGTGGATTTTCACAACTCCATTTTAATAATGGGTTATGGACATTTCATTTAGGAACTATGGGATGTCCTGGAGGAGAATCCAAATTTGTGTGTATTTTGTCAGAGTATAAAATATCAGAAATTCAGAAAACTAAAAATTCAAAAACCTATATTCTACAGGTGTGTTATACCTCATATCATAATCCCTCTTTTGTGACTAGCCAATTGAGCTATCTTTTCTGAAGGATCTTTCTCCATTAATCTTGTCTGACCTGTGATTGATAAATGCCGGTCCAGCTTATGGTTGGTTGAAAGGTATTTTTGTACTGAAGGGTTTTATTTGTCCACATTTTCAGAGTTTTGCATTTTTATGTGAGGTTTGACCACTGACGTCCTTGGTGGTCATCTTATGGCGTAGTCCCAGATGGCAGCAGAGAGGCTCCGCTGCCACCTGGCTAACCCTGGACTATCGGGGTGGGATCTGGGGTTGAGGGGAGGATCAGGTTGTCGGGAGTAGGGTTGCTTCTTGGGAGGGAGGGAGGGAGGCAGATTATGAAGGAGGGGTACAGAAAGCCTTTGGAAAGTGGAGAGTTGCCTCTAAATTGTAATATTGAGACGTTGGGAAGGGGATCAGGGATTAGAAGTGTGCTTTGTGGGTGATGGGGAGGGTCAGAGATTGGAAGTGTGCTTTGTGGGTGTCAGGAGGGAGATTGGAAGTGTGGGTGTCTGCACTGATGCACCGTGGTTGACGCTACTCTGTACTACCAGACTGCCAGTAATATAGCTACACTTACGCCTCCTCTTGAGGTGGCGGTACCTTGGCATTCCTGACGGCTAGTGCAGAGTAACAACCCGTGTGCTAGCTGTCGCAGCTAGCCATACTTCCTCCCACCCATGTTCTGCCCAGATCCCACCTTGTCCCACTACCCTACTACCTCCTCTCTGGTTTATAGGGGTCAGTGTGCTAAAGTGTGATAAAATGTTAATTTATGTGATCTAGATTTATATCTTTTAACATCACGTAACATGCATTAATTAATCTGTAGTAGTTTTAACATGAAATGCCCTCTAGTTAGGTAATAAGATGGACAATATTAACTGAATTCAATGGAAATATATGTACACAACCTGCTTCACAGATGCATTAATGCAAAAAAATTGTAACTACACCATATAGAAGCGCAATTTGTGATACCATCTGAGTAAATAAAGTATGGGTGTACGTTGCCATTTACCTTGTTTGCATGTTAACATGGGCAGTCAGCGATACACTGTGTTTGCATGTGTTATTGGTCAATAGAAGCACACGTTAGTGCATTGATTCCATTGGGTTTCTTTTCTTGACGATTCGTTTTATTTTCTGCTATAGTTCTCTATTGGCTTCACCCAAAAATGGGACTTCAAGAAGATTACAAAGATTAATCAGTTACTACATCATAAAATTTTGAATTCTTAATATGATGTAATTATATTCTGTTTGTCTTCGTCAAGTGTTCTGGATAATTAAGTAGTTTACAGAGGTAAAATAAACCTCATGCCCTAAATGATCAGGCCTCTCTTCCCGTTGCACTATCAGTCATAAGTACATAAGTAATGCCATACTGGGAAAAGACCAAGGGTCCATCGAGCCCAGCATCTTGTCCACGACAGCGGCCAATCCAGGCCAAGGGCACCTGCCTGCTTAGTAACACAGCATACAACCTGCCACTCTATTCGACTAGTTTCAAAAATAAATATATATATTTTTTGTTTTACAGCCTCCATGGCTGCAGTTTTGAATCATCTGACTCAAGACCAGTCTCTGTTACACGCCTCAGCCCGTTGGACCATGTGAGTACTATTTTATTTGTTTATTTATTGCATTTGTATCCCACATTATCCCACCTCTTTGCAGGCTCAATGTGGCTTACAATTCATCATGGATAATGGAAATAGAAGTGAATATACATTTGGTTTACAGAGGGTTTTGTGTTACATGGTGGTGAAATACATGATAGTGTTAAAGCAAAAGACATTATAAGACAGTTCTGGAAGTTTTAAAGGTTATACAGTTGCACATGTTGATCTTTGTGATATATCTTGTCGAAGAGAGAGGTTTTCAATAGTTTGCGGAAATTAGTCAATTCATAGACCGTTTTCAGGTTACGTGGCAGCACGTTCCATAGCTGCGTGCTCGTATAGGAAAAGGTAGATGCATGCATTGGTTTGTATTTCAAACCCTTGCACTTGGGAGGATGAAGATTAAGGAATGATTTAGTTTGTGAATGGTAGTGAAATATTAATTTACTTGTCTTCCCGGCTAGTTAAGAAAAGTGGGTTATGCTCCACAACCAGCAAGAAAGAGGCAAAGAATACTGACATTTTGGTGATCATCATTACCAGAGTAAGGGGTGGTGCAGCCCTGGAACTTGCTTGTATTTCACTTCCTCCAGCACATGGTGCAGATGTACTGGTGCAGCAGGATGAAGTCATTTCAATGGGCCTGACTCCCAGGATCACAGTAAATAACTTGTACCCTTTGGTCACGTCCTTGGCCGGAGGAACTTTCAGGGATTGTTCTACATATCTTTGCCAAGCCAAGAAGGATCAGGGGCTTTAAGCCTCATCAGAGTCTTGGCTTGTTGAGGCTGTGGCTTGCAGTGGGTCCCACAGGGCAACTTCCAGCAGGGGTGAGTAGAAGTTGGCCTCTCTCCACCCACTTATCGTCTCCTTGCTCCCTCCCCTCTCTTTAAGTTTGAGGAGGATTTCATAAGATCACTTAACTTTTTATTATAATTTTTTTTAGCTGGCATTCAAGGGTGTGACAAAGAACAAGGGAAAGGGCATGGGACTATATACACTGCCTTTCTGTGGAGGAGGTAGCTAGGTTCTGGTTCACCAGTGGCAACTTACCGTGCTCTGTTGCCCTGCAGGAGAGCTGCACAAGGGAAGTAGCTCCAGTGTGGCTGTTGGGGAAGAGTAGCAGCAACTAGCGATTTTATTTGTGATTTTTAGCCACCGGAACAGCATTTTCTGCCATGGCTGAAAGAGGAAGGGCATCATAATTTGTAGCAACAGCTCTGTGAGGGTGCAGTTCTCTGTTGTGGTTGCTGCGGCCAGTGGCAACAAGAGACGTGGACTGGGCCGCATTCCAGATGGCCTTCTGTGTCACTGTGTGTAGAGCGTGGCTCTTTTGCAACTCTTGTTTTCGATCAGAGCTGCAGCGAGGCAAACTGTGGAGATTAGCTGACTCCTTCACAGTCAAGTACGTGCTTGGTACTTGTGTTTGATCATGTTTCCGCATGTGGGAGTGTCAGCCATTTTAAGCCAGTTGGTACATTATACTATATATATATATATATACCATTTATCTTTTCCCTTGTTTATACTGTATACAGTAACATTACAGGAACTGGCTTGCAATTCATTCTGGTTCCCCAGATTGGTGTGGGACATGTAGGGTTCGCATGGGGGGGAAAAAACATTTGTGGGGGTAATTCCTTGATTCTATTCCATTGTTTTGGTGAAATTGGCAGCCCTTTTAGGCTATTTTACATCAAAACTTCAGTAACTGAAGCTTTTATTGTCCCTTTTAGTCATTTGGGGAAGTCTGTGAAGGCAATGTTTCTGTTCTCAGGCTTGGTGGAGCTTGTGCCGTTCCAGGTCTCTAAAATTTCAGCAGCAGATTTCATATGCATGTTGGAGCTCCTCTTTCTCTCCCTCTCAGCCAGAGGAGCGATGGCAAGAACAGCCTGCTCCCCAAGATGGTAGACAAAGCCAGAAGGATGCTATGCTGCATAGAGAGAGAGAGAGGCATAACCAGCAGAAGGGAGAAGGTGATAAGGCCCTGGAGTACTGTGTTCAGTTTTGGAGGCCATATTTTTCTAAAGATATAAAAAGACTTGAAGCAGTTCAGAAGAAAGTGACCAAAATGTTTTTAGTTATAGTGATGTGGAAAAGTATTTACCCCCATCCTGATTTCCCTTATTGCATGTATGTTACAGTGAATGATTTCTGATCTTTAAACAAAATGTAGTATTAGACAAAGGGAAACTGAGTAAACACGTAATAATAATTAAAAAAAAACTATTGTATTATTTATGTAAGGAACAAAGTTATCCCAACACCCATATCACCCATTTGAAAAAGTAACTGCCTTTGAATTACTCAGCCAATTGACCAATTTAATTGGCAATTAGATTCAGCTGATTGAATATAGCCTTGCTTGATTGCAGCCATCCCTGTTGAGTCTAAACCTCACTATATATTGAACCTTACTATGGTGAAGTAGTCACCACAAAGTTTCACAACATTGTTTCACACCATGATCAAATTCCAGAAGAGATGAGAAAACATTGTTGAAATATATCAATCTGGAAAGAGTTTCAAATCAATTCTAACTCTCAGAGACTCCACCGAACCAGTGTGAGAGCCATTATTGAAACGGAGAAGACTTGGAATATTGGTGAATCTTCCCAGGAGTGGCTGGCCTACCAAAATTACTTCAAGAGTACAGTGACAACTCATCTTGGAAGTCACAAAACATACCAGCAATAGGAACTCAGCTGCTAAATAACTCAAAAACTCCATCAATACCTTGAACGATATATCCTACGGAGCGTAGCACGGTTTGAAGTTGGATCTGTTCATAGCTTGAGGGGAGAAGGGGGGGGGGAGAGGGGTTGGGAAGAGGAGGGGGGGGGGCAAACAGTAAAATGTTAACAAGCTGATTTGAAGTAACACATTGATATTTGGTTGGATACCTTTCATTGTATAACATGTACAATTGTTGCTGTTCTCAATAAAAAAGATTTAAACATAACTCAAAAACTCCAGTTCAATTGCAGCTTCTAAGTGGCTAGAAACAATATAAATTAAACGAAATAAGTGGAGAAAAAAAATACCTCGGAAGAAACTCTGCTCAGCATACTCAACAACCAAATGCCAATCTCGTGCTGAGGTCAAACAACTGGTCGGGAAAAAACTCCATTTAAGCTGATGAACAAAATGTCCAAATGTGTAGAAATGATGGGTACAAAGCCACCTAAAGGTTAAAAGTTTAAATAAAGCCTCTCATCAGGGAAAAATTGTCCACACACTGCCAAAGAAGACCTGTTTATCCACAAAGTTCCTTCTTGATAAATCAACTCCCAGGTGAAGACAAAAGTTATTCTTGCTCTCGGAGGCCCTGTTTCTCCAAATGGCAGCCATCATCCAACCTTGAATTCTTCGAATAATCAGTCGTACATCTTTAAAATACCACATCCAGGTTACCTTTATAAGGGAGAAAAAAGATAACATCTTCAGCTTATAAATGATAAGTTCACGCAACAAAGTACACGGGGGAACCATGTAGATATTAAACAAAACAACAAAGTTGACCCCTGGTGTACTTCAGTGAATACTGGGTGAAAACCCATTTGATGAATTTTCAACTATAAACCTCTGAGACCTGCCATAGAAATAAGATTGGAACCACTTAAAGACAGCTTCTCCTATTCCAGTGACTAGAAGGTTCTGCAACAGAATGTCAAGATTCACGTATTAAAAGCAGCTGTGATGATCAAGTATAAGAAAATAGCGACATTCCTATTGAGCCACAACTGAATAGCATTCGCTGTAGATAGCAGAAATGATCCTGTACTGTGTTTTCTCCTAAATCCATGTTGACGGTCATCCAAGACATGATTAGTATTCACAAAATCCAACAACTGATTCAGTATGGAAGAGATCAGTCAGAAATTGGAAACATTATCCAAACCAACACCCTCCCTCCCCCTTTACCTTTTTGGAACAGATGGAAAGACTTTGCAGGTTTTAATTGAGATGGTACCAGACTCGTCTTAATGATTCATTCACCAATTCTATAAATACAGAGCACTCTCCCCTTGCATAGCTTTCAGTTTAGATGGAGAGCAGAAGAGAGTTTTTGGAATTCAACAATTTTAGAAGGAAAGACAAATCATCCTCAGACAAAGAAAATTCCAGCCAATTCCCTTCCAACAACACAGTCTCAGAATTAGGAATTGGCGACTGGACTGCAAATGCAGAACAAATCCTAGAAACCTTCGCAACACAAGCATCCACATCCATCTTATGCTCCTTAGGAGTCCTTTTACTAAGCTGGGGTGAAAAGTGGCTTTATTGTTCCAATACGCAGTTTTTCCCCATGCACTATGGCCATTTTTACCACAGCTGGAAAATAGCTGATTTTCTATTTTTTGCATTAATGACCATGCACTAATTTTGCCATCAGCACAGACCATTAAAAAGTATTAGCGTATGAGCACTTGCTGACACCCGTTTTGTAGGCGGTAAGGGCTCGAGTGCTAATCAGTTAATGCGTAATGTAGATTCGCTAACAGATTAGTGTGGAAACGCCAACTGTCCACCCCCCAGAGACAACCCCTCTGCACTAAAAAAAAATAAAACACTTTTTAATGTGTGGCTTGTAGACACAGATACAAAAATTACTGTATGATGCCAGAACGAGTCCCGTGGTAAGGTCATCTTAGGTTTAAGTAAGCTTTTGCTAGCGCTTACCACAGCTTAGTAAAGGAACCCCTTAGTGATTAATGATTCAACAGTGTTGAAAAGCTGGTAGTGCAAGTGCTCTGTATTTTACTAGACAAATTTCTGAGTCTTTAACTCACCCCTATCAACCGCTTGCCTATACCCTTGTTACAGAACCCTTACCTTCTGTCTATCCCCATCAAGATTCCTCAAACAACGTTTGGCATTACACATAACACGTTTCTGAGTTTGTAACTCTGCAGTTAACCAAGGAGTAATATGCAATCTCCTTTAAAAAAAAATAAATAAATAAAAATATATATATCTAACAGCCCAAGGGCTCAATCTGTTCAAGGGATTGGTGCAAAGCAGTATTCCGCTTATCTGTAAATTCTTAAAGAACAAAATTTGTAAAGTGGAAGCCATACTTCCTTAAGAGCCTGATTCTCATAAGATTTACGGCAAGAGAAATGTCTCTCTACCGAGGTGTTAGAAAAACAAGGCTCACTCGACAATCAATATGATAGCCTAAAATGGTCTGTCCAGGAAATAGACTGTCGTGGACAGGATGCTGGGCTCAATGGACCCTTGGTCTTTTCCCAGTGTGGCATTACTTATGTACTATATCGTCAAGTTCCCAATCCCACCATATTTAAAAGCCTGCAAAAGCCTGAGGGGGTGGTACAATTCAGGGTTAAACTTTTGTTCACAAAAGAGGAGCGAGATTTGGGTGCGATTGTATGTGATGATCTTAAGGTGGCCAAACAGGTAGAAAAGGCAATGACAAAAGCCAGGAGTATTCTTGGGTGCATAGAGAGAAGGTGTTGGTGCCTCTGTACAAGACTCTGATGAGACCTTATTTAGATTATTGTGTACAATTCTGGAGACTTCACCTTCAAAAGGATATAAACAAGATGGAGTCGGTCTAGAGAGTGGCTACTAAAATGGTCAGTGGTCTTTGTCGTAAAGCGTATGGGGACAGACTTAAAGATTACAATATGTACTCTTCGGAATAAAGGTGGGAGAGACATTTATATACTTATGCAACATAAATGCACAGGAGGCAAGTCTTTCAGATGGAAGGAAACTCTGGAACGAGGAAACATATAGGATGAAGGTGAAAGGGGACAGACTCAGAAGTAACCTGAGGAAATACTTCTTCACAGAAAGGGTAGTGAATTCATGGAATGGTGTCCTGGTGGAGGTGGTAGAGACAAAAAGTGTATCCGAATTCAAGCAAGCTTGGGACAAGTACATAGGATCTCTAAAGGAGTGAAAGGAAGAGTAGATGGCATGGATGGGCATGGGTAGGGAAAGGGAATGGGGCTTGATATACCGCCTTTCTTTGGTTTTTGTAACTACATTCAAAGCGGTTTACATAGTAAATCAGAGAAAGAATACATTTTAAAGTCCACACTCTGATTCATAAGATCATATATGGAGAATCCCCTAACTACATGAATAACCTCATCGACCTCCCAACCAGAAATAGATCATCGTCTTCTCGTACTTACCTCAATTTACACCTTCCAAACTGCAAAGGTATTAAATACAAGACCTCCTATGCATCCAGTTTCTCCTTTTTGGGCAGCCAGCTTTGGAACGCTCTGCCAAGATCCATCTGAACAATCAACGACCATCTACCATTCAGAAAAATGTTGAAGACCCATCTCTTCAAGAAAGCTTACCCTAATGACCCAACTTAACTTTTTAAGCCCACCCACATGATTCCTGCCCCGACGATTATTATACCTTTGACCGTGTCTCACAATCTCCTTATGCTCATTCCTCAATCTCTTCCTCTCCATCCTTCCTACTCCTCCCAATCTCTTCTCCTTTTGCTCATCCTATCTTTGTTTACCGCTCCATGCTCAATTTACATATCCTCAAAACCCCACTACTACTATGTTTACTACAACTTGTAACATTCTCCTACAAGACTTTGTAATTCTATTTACTATGTAAGCCGCATTGAACCTGCTATGTATGGGAAAGCGCAGGGTACAAATGTAATTAATAATAATAGTATATACAGGTACTTATTCGTACTTGGGGCAATGGAGGGTTAAGTGACTTGCCATTTGGGGTCTTTATCTGCTACCATTTTTCAGTTTCTGTCTCTTTTCAGAGGTTTCCATTTGCTTTCATAGTAAACGATGGCAGTTAAAGACCTGAACGGTCTAGACTGCCCAACAGTCACACTCCTGATCAAGTCATGATTAAACCAGCAATGAATGCGATATAAAATGCTTGATCATTGTCTCTCTTTGGCATTTCTGGGACATTAGATCATTGAAGTCTGCCCGGCCTTGTCCTTAGTTTCTAACTACTGAAGTTGCCATCGAAGCACCCTTTCACCAGCACCCTGTGTTCAAAGTCAGAATGACGTTATGTTATGTTACACCAGTTCTTGTATTTCACCTATACCTATTTAGTTCAGGAACGGATTCCATAAAACAAGAACCAGACCAATTTGTTCAGGAATTACAAATACAAATTTTCTCAACATTCAACAGATCCAATTAATTAAGCAGCAGATAAACCAACTTTATGAAATAAAAAAAAAAAGATTTCAGATTCTTTCTAAACATAAGATAATGAGTACATGATTTTAAACAAAATGGAAGTCGATTCCACAAATAGCCAACTGATCAGGATTGCAGATTGGATTTTACAGGAGATTTATTGATATTATTGAAGAAAGCTTTAAATATTGTTCCTTGAGAGGGTTACATATTGGTAATGTTTTCAAAGGTATATTTTATTCTATTTTGATTTTATGGTTTGTAGATGTAATTTTAAATATTTTTCAGTGAGCATTAGAAAGGGGTGTGTGTGTGTGACAAGCCCCCAAAAGGATATTGTTACCTGTAATCAGTGGTGTGCTGGAGCAGGCTCTCACAGGCTCGCAAGAGCCGTTTAAGTTTTTAAGAATTTTGGAAGCCGGTTGTTAAAGTAGGCCTCCCCATGGCTACTTTAACAACTGACTCCCAAAATGTGGGCTTGGGCCCCCTCCTGAATTTTCTTTTACTTTGCTGGCAGTGATGCTGGCCCCCACCAGCCAAGTAAATAGACTGCTGCTGCTCCCTGCTCCTTGTTTCTGACTCTGAGCATCAGGCTGGGACTTTTCATGCAAGCGCAAGAAGGTTCCATCATGCTGCTCAGAGCCAGAAACAAGCAGCAGAGAATGGTGGCTGTTCATTTATTGGCTGGTGGGGCTTGGCAAAGGTATGCCTAGCGTGCCAGCAGAAGGGAGGGGAGAGAGAGGCATGTATTCCCCGTCCCCTCAAAAACAATTCAGGGCTGGCTATGCCCGGAGAGAGAGCCCGTTGTTAAAAATTTACCAGCACACCCCTGCCTGTAATTGTTAATCTTCAAAGGTATCTTATATATTTGCATTTGTAACAGAGACCTAAACTTCCTGTGCCTCCTGCAAATGAAGAGGAGTCTGCTCTTTCACTTCCAAAGCCTCCTTTGGACCCAGTGGAAGTGAGAAGAATCAGCAGTTCCCGTGCACGATTATTTAAAACTGCTACTAAGGGAAACTTTCTTCCTGACAAACTAACTCAACCAGATGCAGGTAAGAACCTGCAGTAGCTACTTTTTTCTTGTGATAAGCATATATTTTGAAAATATTGTAGTATAATTGGTTCTAACTAAATTTTGTGCGTAATCAAAATAAGTCTCTGAAAAATAAAAACTTGTTTCTTCTGTGGATTTTCTTGTGCCCATCCACTGTGTAGTTCGTTCCCTTAGAACAGTATGTAGTATGATGCTTCTCTTTAAATGGGAATACATAAAAAATCAAACTTAATCGAAAGCCATTTCGTATTAATTGTTCAAAGCAAAGGATTAGACATCTGGACATAAGGAAGATCTCAGACTGAGCAACAGTTCATCATCTTGGAAACTTCTGGTTCCATTGCCATCTTCAATCTTGTTAGTGGCACTTTCAAATGTCTTCTTAATCGCTGTCTTCTTAACTTGATCCCACATTGAACTTTTAAGAAATAAAGGCCTAAAGGAGAGAGAGGGGATATGGCAGACCAGTGGCATAGCCACGAGTGGGTCTGGGTCCGGGTGGACCTGAAGTTCTGGCACCCTTGTTATGGCTGACGGGGATCCCCAAGCACCCACCAGTTGAAGAGGTTCTCCGGTAGCCAGAACGGCGCATTCCCCTATTTGCTTCAGCCAGCAGCACTGTCCAGGCTCTGCCAAGCCCCCCCCTCCCCCGGTGCATGCGCGGGTGGGGTGGGGGGAATAGCGGCGTGTAGACAGTGCTGTCTGCTGCAGCGAATAGGGGAATGAGTTGTTCTGGCCGCCACAGGACCTCTTTAGAAACATAGAAACATGACGGCAGATAAAGGCCACATGACCCATCCGGTCTGCCCATCCTCTGTAACCCCTAATTCTTCCTGTTCCATGCTTATCCCATGCCTTTTTAAATTCTGGAACAGTCCTTGACTCCACCACCTCCACCGGGAGACCATTACCTGTCGGGGGCTTGGGGATCCCCACCATCTAAGGTATTTATTGGGAGTTGCTGGTGCTGAGGTAAGCAGGGATGGAAGGTGGGGGGAGTTGTGTGCCACCCACTTTGTTCTCTGGCCCACCCAAAATAGAATGGCTATGCCCTATGATAGACTTTCAGATGTTTTAAGTATATAAATAGATGCAGCAGTGGCTTTTTGAGAAATTAGTGGGTTGTCTCTGATTCTGAGTTTAGGTTATCTGTGAAAGTGGGTTTGGGAGATCCCTTAAACTACTTTATAAGGCTCACAGTGAGGCCAAGCTCTGTACGCTAAGGCTAGGCCTGGCATGGACTGGGATGCATCTATGAATCAGGAGCTGCACTTATAAATGGAGACCTAGCACTTGTAAGCTACAAGAGCTGGAGTGGAAGTGGCATTGTCAAGCAAGTGAGTAGGTTGAAGCAAGTGCTAAAAGTGAACTGGAACTGCAGGCCTGGAACTAGAATTGGAAACCGGTCACAGAGCTGGAGCAGGAATGAATATTGGTGGACTAGAATGGGAAGCTTTAGTGAAAAGAAACTTAGCAATAGGGATTCTTCTTGCTAACTGGTTAGCCTTCGATTTGCTGTAAACAGCTTTCTTCTTCCCAGTGGCTCCTTTTAACTGAGCTCCAGCTAGTCCTTGCTGCATCGGATTGTAACTTGGGGGGGGGGGGGGGGGGGGGGCTTTATGATGCAGCACTGTTCTCTGCTGCGCCCCTTTGCTGTAGGCCAGACCAGTGGTTCTCAACTTTTCTTCTTTTGTGACACGCCTGACTGACGACGATCATGTATGTGACATACCAAACACTAAAATTCACAGCTGAATAAAGCATACGTTTTTAGTATGAATATGCCTATCCCTTATCAAAGAGCCCCTCATCAGTCTCAGGTTTCTCACTTGCAATATAACTATATATGTGTATGTATATATATATATATATATATATATATCTACTAAAATATGCAACATTCCGGTTGCAGATATGCTAGAATCTATACTTAACACGCAACAAAATCTGCTGCTCAAAAATGACTATGATTAACTTATATGCACTGCAGTCTGCTGTTTAACAGGAAAAAAGGCCTCAAAGAGCTTACAGATCTTTGGTATATCTGTTAAAGCTAGAACGGCTCAAAGGATCCTGCCTTCATCATTGGCCAAAAACCTTCTGATGCAACGTATTTCCTGCCAGTATAGCTTATCACAGTTCTGCTGTTTTAATAGAATTTTCAATATACAGTAACAAAAATAGCACCGTCACTTATCTTTCAAGTAGGTGCATCTAGATTGGGTTGCTCTAAGTAATCCTGTGCTGCTGCTCTCCTCTATTCGTGGGCCGAGCTGACGGTGGCCAGCGTTTCCCAAGGCTGCTTCAGGGTCTCGGTGTCGCACTGTAGAAAAAAACATTCAGTCAGCAAAGACTAAACAAACTCCGACATACTGTATATAGTAGAACTAGGCTACATGCATTAAGTACCGTACTGAAAGAATAGCCAGCACGGCTTCACAACGCTCATACTGTCATCTGACCAACAGCTGATCATCGATGTAATATAGTTGTACTGACGTCAGACGCTGTCAGTATCTCAGCCTATCAGGGACCTAGAAGAAATGACACTATTCAACACGGGTGTTTAAACCTATTGGGTGAAGAGAGCAGAGTTTAAAAATCCATTTCTGTTCTTGTTGAAGAATTCTCTGGTAAACTCCTCCCCTCCTTGTGTGGCGGATTGTTTGCAATACTTGGTAATAATTTAAATAAATAAATTTTATTGCATTTGTATCCCACATTTTCCCACCTCTTTGCAGGCTCAATGTGGCTTACAATACATCATGAGTGGTGGAAATACATTAGAAAATAGAAAATAGACATCCAGTGTTACAGTAGGATCCTGGGCAACAAGATAATGAAAAGACATATGATAGTAGTGTAACAAGAAGGATCTTAGGCAACATGATAATGAAAAAAACGTGATGGTAGTATAGCAAGCAGATAATGTAAGACAGTTCTGAATGTATGTGGAGGACTTGTGTACGTTCACATTGGTTGATCTTTGTGGTATGCCTTGTTAAAGAGATGGGTCTTTAGTAGTTTTCGGAAGTTCGTTAATTCGTAGATTGTTTTTAAGTTGCGCGGCAGTGCATTCCAAAACTGTGTGCTCAGGTAAGTAAAGTTTGATGCGTGCGTTAATCTGTATTTTAGACCTTTGCAGCTAGGGAAGTGCAGATCAAGGAATGTGCGGGATGATCTTTTGGCATTCCTGGGTGGTAAGTCTATCAGGTCTGACATGTAGGCTGGTGCATCTCCATGAATGATTTTGTGAACTAGGGAGCAAACCTTGAACGTGATGTGTTCTTTGAGCGGGAGCCAGTGCAGCTTTTCTCGTAGGGGCTTAGCACTTTCATATTTTGTTTTGCCGAATATGAGTCTAGCTGCTGTGTTCTGGGCTGTCTGAAGTTTCTTGATTATCTGTTCTTTACAGCCGGCGTAGAATGCGTTGCAGTAATCTAGATGACTGAGCACCATTGATTGTACCAGGTTACGGAAAACATTTCTTGGGAAGAAAGGTCTTACTCTTTTTAATTTCCACATTGAGTGGAACATCTTCTTGGTTGTGTTTTTCGCATGGTTCTCGAGTGTTAGATGTTGATCGATGGTAACTCCAAGAATTTTTAGGGTGTCCGAAATTGGAAGGTTCAGATTTGGTGTGTTAATGGCTGTGAATTTGTTCTTATGTTGAGAGGTGAGTATTAGGCATTGGGTTTTTTCTGCATTAAGTTTCAGCCGAAATGCATCCGCCCATGAGTGCATGATGTGGAGACTTTGGTTGATGTCATTTGAAATTTCCTTTAGATCTTGTTTAAATGGGATGTAGATCGTTACGTTGTCTGCGTATATGTATGGGTTGAGGTTTTGGTTTGATAGTAGTTTGGCCAAGGGTATCATCATTAAATTGAATAGAGTCGGCGAGAGGGGGGATCCCTGTGGGACTCCACATTCAGGTGTCCATGTGGCTGAGGTAGTCGAGTTAGATGTCACTTGGTATGATCGTGTAGTTAGGAATCCCTTAAACCAATTGAGAACGTTACCTCCAATTCCGAAGTACTCAAGGATATGTAGTAGTATTCCATGAACAACCATGTCGAAGGCGCTTGACATGTCAAATTGTAGGAGTAGAATGTTCTTTCCAGTTGCAATCATTTGTTTGAATTTAGTCATGAGAGCGACTAGTACTGTTTCACTCTCCCCTTTAAATGGTTCCATCCCCTTAATCTACAGTCAGCTTTTAGCAGGATACATAAATGCAGTCACACAATCCCATCCATCCCCTGATCGCCAAACTTCTATCACCCTTACAGATTAAACAAAAAAAAAAAAACAGGCCCCCAGGACAGCCCTGAGCATCTGCATTCAAGCAGGTACACTTTTAGGCTAAAGCGAGGAGCCAGCACCAATAGCAGTGTATAGTTCTAGGTACATAGTGCTTGCTTTAGACTCCAATTGACAACACAGAAAACCCATTGGTGATAAGACTAGCAGCTGAGCCACCCCAATACCAAAAGCAGCACAGTAGAATAAGGTAAAAGTAATTTCCTGGGTTGCCAGGCTCGGGCAACAGGTCCATGAGCCTTCAGAGTCCCATCCAGTCTAGTGCACGCCGTCCAAAAGGAGAGCAATTAATTTGCTACTGAAGTCATGACGCCATCGGGTATCCAATAACATATTGCAACCCCAGTCCTCAGCGATCTTCAGATTCTGTTCCCTCCAAACATGCCAAAAACTCCTGGGCTGCCTCCGCCGATTCATAAAACTATGTAACTCCATTGTGGGTAACTCGCAGTCTTTCCGGGTATTGCAGAGCAAATCTAATTTTCTTATTGAATAATTTGGAGCACACCTCTGAGAGAGTGTGGTGCTTTGCTGCCACCCTGGCTGAATAATCCTGAAAGCAATGAGCTTGCACTCCTTCATATTTTAAATGCTTGCCTGATCTGGTTGCCTGCAACACTTCCTGTTTGTGGGCATAATTCAAGAACCGCAGAATTACTACTTGTGGTTTGATTGCTCCTGCCTGTCATGGACCCAACCGTTGAGTCTGTTCAATATGCAGGGTCCCTAAGCATTTTGGGAACTGTAGTTCTTTTGTAATCCAACGCAACAGAAATGTCCCAAGGTCCTTGTCCAAAACAGACTCAGGCAGCCCCACCATGCGAATATTATTCCTTCGGGACCTATTTTCAAGGTCCTCTACTTTCTCCTCCAAGGCAAGCAGTTTCTTCTTTAGGGAATCCTGTGATTCTTCCACCACTGACCTTTCTCGCACGCATCTGAAAGGCCACACAGTCCCGAGACAGCTCTGTAAGTTGCGTTTGTACCTTTTCTAATTTTGAGTCAATGGGGGACAATCTGCGTTCTAACATCCTCAAGAACAGCAGACATTCCTGCGGTAATTTCGGCGATCCATGCTGACGATACTGTTGGGCTGGGTGGGTTTGCAGGCGGTGCCATTTTGTCCTCCACACCCTTGCCGCGAAGCTTTTCTTTTTGTGTGCTTCTCGCTGCCATGCCAGTGGCACTGGGCTGTGGATCGCTTGCCCTATCACTTAGACACGTCCTGAGTCTGGGAAAAACCAATTTAAGGTTCGGAGGCTAGAAAAAAACGAGATGAAGGAGGTGACGGGAGCCGAAGAAGCCTGTTCTAACAGCCTCTCTCGGTCATGGCGTCACGTGATCCATTGCTTAGACTATTTAGGTAACAACAGGGTTCAATTTGGTAAATTATTGAAGACCAATTTATTTGAACATGTGTGGAATTGAAGTGTTTGTGTTATTTTTCTGCTATGTGTTTTGTTATTGTGTGTGTTGATTTGTGATCCGCCAAGGTGTAGGCGGAATAGAAAATTTTTAATAAATAATAAACTAGAAGGGAAGCAGAACATGGACTGGTTGTGGGAATTTCAAGAACCTGACTCTCAAGATTGCTGGTCTACTCAGCTTGCAGGCACTGATGGTTGTAAATGAAACACAGGCTTGCTGTCCACACCAAATGTTTTTGTGACTCGCCTCTCATCCCTTGGCGACACGCCAGTGTGTCCCGACAAACTGGTTGAGAATCACTGGGCTAGACACTAGTTCTAAACTCCCAGGCCAATAGAAAAAGATAAGAGTTGCCATAATGGGTCAGAACAAATGTCCATCTAGTTTGCTGTCTCTAACAGTGGCCAGTCCAGGTCAAAAGAACCTGGCAGAATCCCGAGAAGCAGCAAGATGTAGCCGAGGATAAAAAGTGGGGTAAGCACAGAGGAATCTTAGCTGTGGGGAGAGTGAGATTTAAACCCTGGCATAACCACACAGAGGATCCTTAGCTATGAGTGTTAAAGCCTGGGATAAGCACAGAGGGTCACTTAGACATGGAGGAATCAAAGGTATAACCTGGTATAAGCACAGAGAATCCTTAGCTGTGGAGGAAGTGAGGGGTAAAAGTTGGGATAAGCACAGAGGATCCCTTAGACGTGGAGGAATCGAGGGTAAAGCCTGGGATAAGCACAGAGGATCCTTAGCTGTGGAGGAAGTGAGGGGTAAAAGTTGGGATAAGCACAGAGGAACCTTGCTGTGGAGGAATTTTTCTGAAGCAGAGGCTTACCACAGGAAAGGAAAATGGCCAACTAAGATCTTACCGTTATTATCTCAGTGAAGCAGGAGGTGGACCTGTGGAGACTTTTTTTTCCAGCTGAGAGGCATGGAGCCCAATCTAGAGCTAGTAACCCAGGACCCAGCAAACAGGAGGCAGGATGGAGCGTCAACTAGAGAGGTAGTGTTAGCAGAGCTGCCCCTGCAAAAGGGAAGTACGAGGTGGATGCCCTATTCTTACACCTCTTATTTTAGGGCCTATAAGCCACCATTTAATCTAATTGAACATAAGAGGCAAAATTGTTATTACTGTGAGTATCTTTAGATTGAGTGTTTGTACATAACGTTATGTTTGATCATTCCAGTGAAGAAGAGATTGTGTTTAGAAGGACCACTTCTCAAGACTGGCTTTTCAGGTAGAAATGAAGACGGAGGCTCAGCTGAACTGAATGTGAACTGCCACTGTAAGAGCAGTGTTCAGCTAGAAGAACATGAGACTAAGCAAGTAGAGCAGATGAGCGGGAAAGGGACAGCTAGATCAGCTCCACCTCAGCACGTGAGTGAACAGTAAGTATTGCCTTGAGTAATTGTTCACCAAAATCATGGACTTTGTGTGTTGGATTCAGTGAATGCTTTACGCATAGGCAAAGAATGGGATAAAAGCCTCGCTCAAATCCATAGATCAGGTCTCTGCTTATACAAACTTGTCCAAAAATGTTCAGGTCAACTCCGTGGCCATGGCATGTCCAGACAGAACAGACAGGGCTGCCACTATCTGGATAGCGGTGATATTCAGTTCACTGTCCAGATAATAAGCAAGTTTTTCTTTACTCAGCGTGTAGTTAGACTCTGGAACTCATTGCCGGAGAATGTAGTGACAGCAGTTGGCCTTGCTGAGTTTAAAGGGGGTTTGGACAGATTCCTGAAGGAAAAGTCCATTGAACATTATTAATTTAAATTTTTGTTTTGTTTTTGGGTTTTTGCCGGGTTCTTGAGGCCTGGATTGGCCACTGTTGGAGACAGGATGCTGGGCTTGATGGACCCTTGGTCTTTTCCCAGTATGGCGGTGCTTATGTTCTTATGTCCACATAGAACAGACAGGGCTGCTGTTATCAGGATAGCAGTAATAATAGCCAGAAGGAGGACACTCAGAAGAGCACACCATGCTCCTTTGTCATGCACCTTTGGTGTGTTCGCCACGGGAGTAGAGGGTGCTAATTTAAAGAAAAAGTAAGTGTGGACAGATGCCTCACTTCCTGCGATGGTGTAGGGAGGCATGGTCTAGCCACCGCGCTCGTGGCACCAGGAGCAACAGTAGGAATTGATTCGGGTACAGGTGTATGACAAACAGCTCTCTGACTTCTTGGTTGGCTATGTTTTAGCCGTCTAAACAGTAACCAATTTTCAGTTAAATCTGAAGATTCAAAGTATCCGAACTTTAAGTTAGAAACATAGAAAATGGCGGCAGATAAAGACCATATAGCCTTTTCCGTCCATACCATCTGCGATCCTTTTCATCTCCTTTAGAGATCCTATGTACCTGTTCCAAGCTTTCTTGAATTCAGATAACAGTATTTGTCTCCACCATATATATGAATTCACCACCCTTTCCATGAAGAAGTATTTCCTTAGATTACTTCTGAGTTTGTCCCCTTTCACCTTCCTCCCTTGTCTCTTCATTCCAGAGCTTCCTTTCAGTTGAAAGAGACTCACCTCCTGTGCATTTATATCTTGGCAATATTTAAACATCTCTCTGATATTTTCCCTCTCCCGCCTTTTCTCCAAAGTATACATATTGAGATCTTTAAGTCTGTGCCCATATGCTTTATAATGACCACAGATCATTTTAGTAGCTGCCCTCTGGACCAACTCTATCCTGTTCAAATCTTTTTAAAGGTGTGGTCTCCAGAATTGTACACAATGCTCTAAATGAGGTCTCCAGCCAGAAATTAATACAGAGGTATTATCACCTCCTTTCTCCTGCTGGCCATTCCCCTCTATGTACCCAAGCATACTCCTAGCTTTTGTCATTGCCTTTTCTACTTGTTTGAGCACCATGAGATCATCACATACGATCACGTTCTTTTGTGCACAGAAGTATTTCACTGGGCTATACTGCAGTGCTTCCTTGGGTTTTTGCAGCACAAATTCACGACCCTGCATTTTTAAGTATTAAATCTTAGCTACCAAATTCTAGACTGTTGTTCATGCTTCCCTAGATCAGTGATGGCGAACCTTTTAGAGACCGAGTGCCCAAACAGCAACCCAAAATCGAATTATTTATCGCAAAGTGCCGGTACTCATTATGGGCGGGGTCACCACATATGACTCCACCCCTATGATAGCCACACCCCTTACACCAGCCATGGCGCATATAAACAGACATCTTTGAAAATATTATACTAGTATAGGAGAAAAAAATAACATGATTTTCTTCCATTATAAATCATTTCTGTAAGCTGTTACAGCTCCAGTATACCAAGTGCAAAATAAGACAGCAGATGTAAATTCTCAAATTGGACATATTCCAAACACTAAAATGACAATAAAATGATTTTTTCTACCTTTGTTGTCTGGTGATTTTGTTTTTCTATCCATATTGGTTCTAGTCGCTGATTCTGCTGCTCTCTATCTGTTCTCTTAACTCCGTTTCCAGGGCTTCCTTTCCATTGATTTCTTTACTTTTCTCCTTTCTTCTTCATTTCTTGCCCTCCATCCATGTCCAGCAACCCTCCTCTCCCCTCCAGCCACAAATGTCCAGCCACCCTCCTCTCCCCCCTGCCCTCCCTCTCAGCACCTGGCAGCACCCAGCACCAGGCTTCCCTCCCACCCAGAACCCACCATCAGGCTTCCCTCCCACCCAGCACCCACCATCAGGCCTCCCTCCCACCCAGCACCCACCATCAGGTCTCCCTCCCACCCAGCACCCACCATCTGGCTTCCCTCCCACCCAGCACTCACCATCGGGCCTCCCTTCCACACAGCACCCACCATCAGGCAGGCCTCCCTCCCTCCCTCCCACCCAGCACCCAACACCAGGCCTCCGTCCCACCCAGCACCCACCATCAGGCAAGCCTCCCTCCCACCCAGCACTCACCATCAGGCCTCCCTCCCACCCAGCACCCACCATCAGGCCTCACCCAGCACCCACCATCAGGCAGGCCTCCCTCCCAGCACCAGGAACCCCCCTCCTCTTAAAATTTAAAAAGCGTACCTCCTCGGCTCGGAGTCGGGGTTTAGGCGGCGTGCGTCCGTAGCGGCAGCGAAGTGTGTGTGCTTCGCTCGACGCGCCTTCGGCCTTCCCTGTCTCTCAAGCTCTAAACCCCGACTCCGAGCCGAGGAGGTACGCTTTTTAAATTTTAGGAGGAGGGGGGTTCCTGGTGCTGGGAGGGAGGGAGGACGGGCGGGGGCGGCCTGTTGCTCGTTGGGTTGAAGGGAGGGCGGGAGGAAGGCCGAACTGGGAGGGAGAGTGGGCGGACCAGTGATGGCGACAGCGCGCGTGCCAAGGGAGAGGGCTCTGCGTGCCCTCTCTGGCACGCGTGCCATAGGTTCGCCATCACTGCCCTAGATCCTTCAGAGAGTAGGGTTAAATGGTCAGTATTCTCAGTGAAGAAGGTAGATAGTGGGGTTCCCCAGGGGTCTGTGCTGGGACTGCTGCTTTTTAACATATTTATAAATGATCTAGAGAGTGGAATAACTAGTGAAGTAATTAAATTTGTCAGTGACACAAAGTTATTCAAAGTTGTTAAATCGCAAGAGGGTTGTGAAAAATTACAAGAGGACCTTACAAGACTGACTGGGGCATCCAAATGGCAGATGACGTTTAATGTGAGCAAGTGCAAAGTGATGCACGTGGGAAAGAGGAACCCGAATTATAGCAATGTAATGCAAGGTTCCATATTAATAGTCATCGACCAGGAAAAGGATCTAGGCGTCATCGTTGATGATAGTTGAAACCCTCTGCTTAGTGTGCAGCGGTATCTAGGAAAGCAAATAGAATGTTAGAAATTATTAGGAAAAGAATGGAAAACAAAACTGAGAATATTATAATGCCTTTGTATCGATCCATGGTGCGACTGCACCTCAAATACTGTATGCGGTTATGGTCACCGCATCTCAAAAAAGGTAAAGCAACTATTTGTAGATTAGTAGTACCAGATTTTTGTGCTTTCTGTCTTGAAAGCACAAGAGAGAGTATTTCACTGTTGCTGGCATTCTGGAATGGAATGCAATGCCATCGGAGATTCGGCATGACAAAAACCTGACAGCATTTGTCTTTGTTAAAACAGCGTATGGATTGTCTTGATTGGACTGACAGCCATCGTTTTGACTTAGTTTTTGTGACAAGTTTGTTTTTTCATTGTGTTGCTTTCATTTATGCTTATGCATGTTTTCTTTGTTCTCCGCTCTGGACAAGGGTAACATAGTAACATAGTAGATGACGGCAGAAAAAGACCTGCATGGTCCATCCAGTCTGCCCAAGACAAACTCATATGTGTACACCTTACCTTGAATTTGTACCTGTCCTTTTCAGGGCACAGACCATATAAGTCTGCCCAGCAGTATTTCCCGCCTCCCAACCACCAGTCCCGCCTCCCATCATCGGCTCTGGTACAGACCGTATAAGTCTGCCCTCCCCTATCCTAGCCTCTCAACCACCAACCCCTCTTCCCCCCACCTATATAAATCTAAATATAGTGGAATTAGAAAAGGTACAGAGAAGGGCAACGAAAATGATAAAGGGGATGGGACGACTTCCCTATGAGGAAAGGCTAAAGCGGCTAGGGCTCTTCAGCTTGGAGAGCAGACGGCTGAGGGCAGATATGATAGAGGTCTGTAAAATAATAAGTGAAATGGAACGGGTGGATGTGAATCGCTTGTTTACTCTTTCCAAAACTGCTAGGACTAGGGGGCATGCAATGACACTATTAAGTAGTAAATCTAAAACAAATTGGAGAAAGTATTTCTTCATGTAATGTTTAATTAAACTCTGGAATTCATTGCCAGAGAATGTGGTAAAAGCAGTTAGCAGGGTTTTAAAAAAATGG
The DNA here is from genome assembly GCF_901765095.1 of Microcaecilia unicolor. Lineage (NCBI taxonomy): Eukaryota > Metazoa > Chordata > Amphibia > Gymnophiona > Siphonopidae > Microcaecilia > Microcaecilia unicolor. The sequence goes on from NC_044033.1 coordinate 526,775,617, forward strand.
ATAATTTCCAAGAAAAGTCCATAAGCCATTATTAAGGTGGATGGGAAAATCCCTGCTTATTTCTAGGATACTGCCCAACAATTTACGGCCTCACACAGTATCAAACAAAATTGGAAAAACTGCTAACAGAGTGTGTTCAACGAGTCAGCTAGAGCCTCATATACACTGACATGGCTGTTTTCATTTCACTCTGAGGTGAATCACTTGCTCGTGTTCTCTTCTTAATCATAGACTCATCCCCCACCTCCTAATGTGTTCGCTATTTAAATGATGTGTCAATTTACTGCTGACAATTCAAAATCTTGACCATAGCCATTCTTTTAACTTATGTACATTGGTGTACAATGTACACCAGAAGAGAACACTACTCCACTACTGCCAACTCCAGACTTCGCGCCTTCTGTCTCGCTGCACCCTACGCCTGGAATAAACTTCCTGAGCCCCTACGTCTTGCCCCATCCTTGGTCACCTTTAAATCTAGACTGAAAGCCCACCTCTTTAACATTGCTTTTGACTCGTAACCACTCGCCTCCACCTACCCTCCTCTCCTCCTTCCTGTACACATTAATTGATTTGATTTGCTTACTTTATTTATTTTTTGTCTATTAGATTGTAAGCTCTTTGAGCAGGGACTGTCTTCCTTCTATGTTTGTGCAGCGCTGCGTATGCCTTGTAGCGCTATAGAAATGCTAAATAGTAGTAGTAGTAAGTGATTCACCTCAGAGTGAAATGAAAACAGCCGTGTCAGTGTATATGAGACTCTACCTCACCAACACTATATAGCTGACTCGTTGAACACACTCTGTTAGCAGTTTTTGCAATTTAGTTTCTAGGATAAGCAGCATAAAATCTGTTTTACTTAGGGTTACCATATGGGGTGACTATCCTGTTACAGATTTTGGTATCATCTGCAAAGAGGCAAACCTTAGCAGATATTCCTTCTACATTATTGCTCACAAAAACGTTAGCTACAGCTGGTCCAAGGACTGATTCCTATGGCACACTACTAGTAACTTTCTTTTCCTTGGAATGAGCTCCATTTCCTGCTATCCTCTGTCACTTTCCACTCAACCAGTTCCCCTAACCCAGTTGGTCAGTCTAGGCCTATACCAAGGGCACCTATTACTACTACTTAACATTTCTAGAGCGCTACTAGGGTTACGCAGCGCTGTACAATTTAACAAAGAGAGACAGTCCCTGCTCAAAGAGCTTACAATCTAATAGACAAGTGAACGGTCGGTCCGATAGGGGCAGTCAAATTGGGGCAGTCTGGATTCACTGAACGGTAAGGGTTAGGTGCCGAACGCAGCATTGAAGAGGTGGGCTTTAAGCAAAGACTTGAAGATGGGCAGGGAGGGGGCTTGGCGTAAGGGCTCAGGAAGGTTGTTCCAAGCATAGGGTGAGGCGAGGCAGAATGAGCGGAGCCTGGAGTTGGCGGTGGTGGAGAAGGGTACAGAGAGGAGGGATTTATCCTGTGAACGGAGGTTACGGGCGGGAACGTAAGGGGAGATGAGGGTAGAAAGATAGTGAGGGGCAGCAGACTGAGTGCATTTGTAGGTAAGAAGGAGAAGCTTGAATTGAATGCGGTATCTGATCGGAAGCCAGTGAAGTGACCTGAGGGCGATATGAGTATATCGGTTCTGATCGGAAGCCAGTGAACATAGCACCTCTGTTTATTTATCGGTCGCTATGTGGAACTGTGTCCAAAGCTTTGTTAAATATCTAGCACTCTCCCTTGATCCAACTGGCCACCTGTTGAAAGAAATTAATCAGATTTATCTGACAAGACCTGCCTGTAGTAAAACCATGCTATCTTGGATCCTGCAGTCGATTCCAGAAACCTCACTATTTTCTATTTTAACTTTCAACATTTTTTTATTAAGACAATGCAACTTGAACACTTGCAGAGTATATATATACAGTGCTCTACTAGAATACAATGCTCATTTAAGCCAGATCATATACATCAACAGCTGTACCTGACTTTCTTTATTACTTTTCCTGCCCCCTCCCCCCTATGAGTACAGATACCACTTAGAGATTTAAACATTCTCAATAAACCAATTGCAAACCACAACAACCTATATTGAAAACCGTGAACAAAAGACTAACCCTCCATATGAACTAGGTGACCTTCCCTTGAAGTCAACCCTCCCCCATCTCCTCTGAACTTACAAGTAGCTCTGGTTGAAAAGAGTCTGTGTCTTGTACTCTCTCCAACCTGCCATACTATTACTCCACCACTACACAACTAACAGTTTACCCTGCCCCCCCCTTCCCGCTTACACTCTGCGATTGCCCTTCCTCCCCCCTCCTTTTTTGGTTCCTACACATTATTCCAGATCTGCTATTCCAACCTTATTCAGCACTTGACTCCTTGCCCTTGGTGAGATATTATTTAGATAAGCTTCCCAAATTTGCATAAATCTCTGCCGTCTCTTAGGAGTGCAACGTGCCCCTCGTGACTCCCACAAAACGAGTTCATGTGTTTTATTCCTCCAATACCAGAGGGAGGGGGGGTGAATCCGAGACCCAATGGTTTAGGATGCATTTATTTCCCACAATGCACACCTTGCTAAGAAACATCTTCTCCCCCTTCAGGATCCTTTTTCCCACCCAGCCAGCGAACAAAACATCACCTGTTCAAACTTAAATACCTCCCGACTTCCTAGTATCCGACTAACATATGATGGGAGAGAGCTGACCAAAAAGTCCGAGCCATCCTGCACTGCCAAATGCCATGAAAATAAGAGGCTCCCGACATGGCACATTTTCTGTAGGTGTCCGTAGTTGTCGCTCCTGTGTACCATGCCTGCCTAGCAGAGAAGTATGCTGTATGTATTGTTCTAAAGTTACACTCCTTTAGTTCTGCACTATGCACAAGTCTAGCGTTCCCCTTAAGGGCTGCCAGGATCAGTCTTTCTGGTACTTGTCTCCCAACATCTCAGCTCCAGCGTGCCGATTCTTCCTTTATATTTCTAGGAGACTTATAGTTCTCTAAAGCCTTATAAAACCAGGATACTGAAATCTCTCCTACCGCATCCCCCTCTGAGCCTGTCTTTGGATTTTGGGAAGAAGCTATCTCTTGGAAGACTTTTCACGTAATGTGACAGCTGATAATAAGCCAGTGTTGCCAATATGCCCCCCTCACACCTCCTTATGAACTCTTCCCTTGATATCAAAGATCTATCTACCTGAACAAAACTCTCCAGAAGAGTTACCCCGTTTATCTAATGTTCTAAACACCCTATTTTCTTGTCCTGGAGTAAATTCCACATTCCCACTATTTTCTATTTTAGAAGTGTTTCCACTAATTTACTCATCGCACAGGTTAGTCAAACCACCCCATCATCCCTAACCTACTACTACTACTACTAACATAGTAGATGACGGCAGAAAAAGACCTGCACGGTCCATCCAGTCTGCCCAACGAGAACTCATATTTGCTGGTTTTTGTGTATACCCTATTCTCCGAGGACAAGCAGGCTGCTTGTTCTCACTGATGGGTGACGTCCACGGCAGCCCCTCCAATCGGAAACTTCACTAGCAAAGTCCTTTGCTAGCCCTCGCGCGCCCGCGCGCACCGCGCATGCGCGGCCGTCTTCCCGCCCGAAACCGGCTCGAGCCGGCCAGTCTTCTTTTGTCCGCACTCGGTACGGTCGTGTTTTCGCCGTGTCGAGCCCCGGAAAGTCGACCTCGCGCGTCCAATTTGTTTGAACGTGTTTTTTTCCTTCGGGAAAGCTTTGTCCTAGTCGGGAAGTGCTCCGCAAACCCCCCGCCGGGTTTCGTGTAAATCCTCCCCGTACTTCCAGCTTTTTTGCCCCGGTAAGTTTTCTTTCGTCGTCGGGGTAGGCCTTTTTTCGGCCTCGGTCGAGATTTTTTCTCCCTCTAAATTTGGTGCTTCGAATTTCGCCATTTCGGCTTTTGATTTCGCCGGCGTGATTTTTCCGCCCATGACATCGAAGCCTTCCAGCGGCTTCAAGAAGTGCACCCAGTGCGCCCGGGTTATCTCGCTCACTGATCGACACTCGTCGTGTCTTCAGTGTCTGGGGGCCGAGCACCGCCCTCAGAACTGCAGTCTGTGTTCCCTGCTTCAAAGGCGGACTCAGGTAGCGAGACTAGCCCAGTGGAACGTGTTGTTCTCGGGCTCTTCGGCGGCATCGGCACCGGGATCTTCGAGTGCATCGACGTCGTCAGCGTCCAGACCATCTTCCTCGGCCGCCCCTGCATCGAGTGCATCGAGGCATCGGGCCTCTGCATCGGCGCCGAGACATCGGATAGCTGCATCGACGTCGGTGGTACCAGGACCTCGTCTGCTGATGTCGTCGGACGGTGGTGCATCGGGTGGAGTGCAGGTGAGGGCTGTCCATTCCCCTGCTGGTGGCGGTGAGCCCTCGGGTGGGTCTCCGCCTACCCTGAGGGCTCCTGCGGTACAGCCCCCCCGAGATCGACCTTCTTCAGTCTCGGCCCCGAGGAAGCGACGGGTGGATTCGACGTCCTCCTCGTCGGTGCCGGGGAGCTCCGGTGACATGCTTCGGAAGAAATCGAAGAAGCATCGACACCGGTCTCCTCCCCGTGTCGGCACCGAGAGCTCTGGGTCGCCGAGGGATTCGGCACCCAGCAGGCATCGGCACCGAGAGGACCGCTCACCCTCTGTTCAGGAGGTGTCGATGCGCTCCGCTCTGGACAGCCCGGAACAGCCTCCACGCCCGGAACAGGTACTGACGTCGACGCCTGCATCGACCTCTCAGCCTTTCTCTACAGCCGCTCTAAACGAGAGCCTCCGGGCCGTTCTCCCAGAGATTCTGGGAGAGCTGTTGCGCCCTACCCCTCCGGTACCGGCGGTGCTTGCGCCACCGGTACCGTCGAGCGTGGCGCCGGCTGGCCCATCGCCCAGGTTGAGACTCCCTCGCCCGCATCGGCGAAGCCACCTCCCAGGAAGGCTCCCCGACTACGTCGGCGGAGGGAGCTTCGCCGATGCGGGCGAGGGAGTCTACCTCTCGACGCCCCCATCGTGGACAGGGTTCCACGGAGTCGAGCAGGGCGAGGTTGCAGACACAGGTCCGTGAACTTGTGTCTGACACCGAGGGTGAGGCCTCGTGGGAGGAAGAGGAAGATCCCAGATATTTCTCTGACGAGGAGTCTGGGGGTCTTCCGTCTGATCCCACTCCCTCTCCTGAGAGACAGCTTTCTCCTCCCGAGAGTCTGTCTTTTGCCTCCTTTGTCCGGGAGATGTCTACGGCCATCCCCTTCCCGGTGGTTGTGGAGGACGAGCCCAGGGCTGAGATGTTTGAGCTCCTGGACTATCCTTCTCCACCTAAGGAAGCGTCCACTGTTCCCTTGCACCATGTCCTGAAGAAGACATTGCTTGCGAACTGGACCAAACCATTAACTAATCCCCACATTCCCAAGAAGATCGAGTCCCAGTACCGGATCCATGGGGACCCAGAGCTGATGCGCACTCAGTTGCCTCATGACTCTGGAGTTGTGGATTTGGCCCTAAAGAAGGCTAAGAGTTCTAGGGAACATGCTTCGGCGCCCCCGGGCAAGGACGCTAGAACCTTAGACTCCTTTGGGAGGAAGGCCTACCATTCCTCTATGCTCGTGTCCAAGATCCAGTCTTACCAGCTCTACACGAGCATACACATGCGGAATAATGTGCGGCAGTTGGCGGGCTTGGTTGATGCTCTTCCCCCTGAGCAAGCCAAGCCTTTTCAGGAGGTGGTCAGGCAGCTGAAGGCGTGCAGAAAATTCCTGGCCAGAGGAGTTTATGACACTTTTGATGTTGCGTCCAGGGCCGCTGCTCAAGGTGTGGTGATGCGCAGGCTCTCATGGCTGCGTGCCGCCGACCTGGAGAATAGAGTCCAGCAGCGGATTACGGACTTGCCTTGCCGGGCGGATAACATTTTTGGCGAAAAAGTCGAGCAGGTGGTAGAGTCTCTCCACCAGCGGGACACCGCATTCGACAAGTTCGCCCGCCGGCAGCCTTCAGCTTCTACCTCTACAGGTAGACGATTTTTTCGGGGGAAGGAAGACTGTTCCCTATACTTCTGGCAAGCGTAGGTACAATCCTCCTTCCCGACAGCCTGCGGCCCAGGCTAAGCCCCAGCGCGCTCGCTCTCGTCAGCAGCGTGCGAATCAGCAAGGCCCCGCGGCTCCCCAGCAAAAGCAAGGGGCGAGCTTTTGACTGGCTCCAGCAGAGCATAGCCGACATCCAAGTGTCAGTGCCGGGCGACCTGCCTGTCGGAGGGAGGTTGAAAGCTTTTCACCAAAGGTGGCCTCTTATAACCTCCGATCAGTGGGTTCTCCAAATAGTCCGGCAAGGATACACCCTCAATTTGGCCTCTCAACCTCCAAATTGTCCACCGGGAGCTCAGTCCTACAGCTTCCAGCACAAGCAGGTACTTGCAGAGGAACTCTCCGCCCTTCTCAGCGCCAATGCGGTCGAGCCCGTGCCATCCGGGCAAGAAGGGCTGGGATTCTATTCCAGGTACTTCCTTGTGGAAAAGAAAACAGGGGGGATGCGTCCCATCCTAGACCTAAGGGCCCTGAACAAATATCTCGTAAAAGAAAAGTTCAGGATGCTTTCCCTGGGCACCCTTCTCCCCATGATTCAGCAAAACGATTGGCTATGCTCTCTGGACTTGAAGGATGCCTACACACACATCCCGATACTGCCAGCTCACAGACAGTATCTGCGATTTCAGCTGGGCGCACGCCACTTCCAGTACTGTGTGCTACCCTTTGGGCTCGCCTCTGCGCCCAGGGTGTTCACAAAGTGCCTAGCTGTGGTAGCAGCGGCGCTTCGCAGGCTGGGGGTGCACGTGTTCCCATATCTCGACGATTGGCTGGTGAAGAACACATCCGAGGCAGGAGCCCTGCAGTCCATGCAGATGACTATTCGCCTCCTGGAGCTACTGGGGTTTGTGATAAATTACCCAAAGTCCCATCTTCTCCCAGTGCAGAAACTCGAATTCATCGGAGCCCTGCTGGATTCTCGGACGGCTCGCGCCTATCTCCCAGAGGCGAGGGCCAACAACTTGTTGTCCCTCGTCTCGCGGGTGCGAGCGTCCCAGCAGATCACAGCTCGGCAGATGTTGAGATTGCTGGGCCACATGGCCTCCACAGTTCATGTGACTCCCATGGCCCGCCTTCACATGAGATCTGCTCAATGGACCCTAGCCTCCCAGTGGTATCAGGCCGCCGGGGGTCTAGAAGACGTGATCCACCTGTCCACGAGATTTCTCGAATCCCTGTATTGGTGGACGATTTGCTCCAATTTGACTCTGGGACGTCCCTTCCAAATTCCTCAGCCTCAAAAAGTGCTGACCACGGATGCGTCTCTCCTGGGATGGGGAGCTCATGTCGATGGGCTTCACACCCAAGGAAGGTGGTCCCTCCAAGAAAGCGATCTACAGATCAATCTTCTGGAGTTGCGAGCGATCTGGAACGCTCTGAAGGCTTTCAGAGATCGGCTGTCCCACCAAATTATCCAAATTCAGACAGACAATCAGGTTGCCATGTACTATGTCAACAAGCAGGGGGGCACCGGATCTCGCCCCCTGTGTCAGGAAGCCGTCAGCATGTGGCTTTGGGCTCGCCGTCAAGGCATGGTGCTCCAAGCCACATATCTGGCAGGCGGTAAACAACAGTCTGGCCGACAGGTTGAGCAGGATTATGCAACCTCACGAGTGGTCGCTCAATTCCCGTGTGGTGCGACAGATCTTCCAGGCGTGGGGCACCCCCCTGGTGGATCTCTTCGCATCTCAGGTGAACCACAAGGTCCCTCAGTTCTGTTCCAGGCTTCAGGCCCACGGCAGACTGGCGTCGGATGCCTTCCTCCTGGATTGGGGGGAAGGTCTGCTGTATGCTTATCCTCCCATTCCTCTGGTGGGGAAGACTTTGTTGAAACTCAAGCAAGACCGAGGCACCATGATTCTGATTGCTCCCTTTTGGCCGCGTCAGATCTGGTTCCCTCTTCTTCTGGAGTTATCCTCCGAAGAACCGTGGAGATTGGAGTGTTTTCCGACCCTCATCACGCAGGACGAAGGGGCTCTTCTGCATCCCAACCTCCAGTCCCTGGCTCTCACGGCCTGGATGTTGAGGGCGTAGACTTTGCCTCTTTGGGTCTGCCAGAGGGTGTCTCCCGCATCTTGCTTGCTTCCAGGAAAGACTCCACTAAGAGAAGTTACTTCTTTCATTGGAGGAGGTTTGCCGTCTGGTGTGACAGCAAGGCCCTAGATCCTCGCTCTTGTCCTACACAGACCCTGCTTGAATACCTTCTCCACTTGTCTGAGTCTGGTCTGAAGACCAACTCCGTAAGGGTTCACCTTAGTGCAATCAGTGCATACCATTACCAAGTGGAAGGTAAGCCGATCTCAGGACAGCCTTTAGTTGTTCGCTTCATGAGAGGTTTGCTTTTGTCAAAGCCCCCTGTCAAGCCTCCTACAGTGTCATGGGATCTCAATGTCGTTCTCACCCAGCTGATGAAACCTCCTTTCGAGCCACTGAATTCCTGCCATCCGAAGTACTTGACCTGGAAGGTCATTTTCTTGGTGGCAGTTACCTCGGCTCGTAGAGTCAGTGAGCTTCAGGCCCTGGTAGCCCAGGCCCCTTACACCAAATTTCATCACAACAGAGTAGTCCTCCGCACTCACCCTAAGTTTCTGCCAAAGGTTGTGTCGGAGTTCCATCTGAACCAGTCAATTGTCTTGCCAACATTCTTTCCCCGTCCTCATTCCTGCCCTGCTGAACGTCAGCTGCACACATTGGACTGCAAGAGAGCATTGGCCTTCTATCTGGAGCGGACACAGCCCCACAGACAGTCCGCCCAATTGTTTGTTTCTTTTGATCCCAACAAGAGGGGAGTGGCTGTAGGGAAACGCACCATATCCAATTGGCTAGCAGATTGCATTTCCTTCACTTACGCCCAGGCTGGGCTGGCTCTTGAGGGTCATGTCACGGCTCATAATGTTAGAGCCATGGCAGCGTCGGTAGCCCACTTGAAGTCAGCCACCATGGAGGAAATTTGCAAAGCTGCGACGTGGTCATCTGTCCACACATTCACATCTCATTACTGCCTGCAGCAGGATACCCGACGTGACAGTCGGTTCGGGCAGTCAGTTCTTCAGAACCTGTTTGGGCTTTAGGATCCAACTCCACCCCCCGAGGGCCCTGTTTGTTCTGTTCCAGGCTACACTCTCAGTTAGTTGGTAAATTTTTTAGGTCAATCTCAGTTATGTCCTCGCCGTTGCGAGGCCCAATTGACCAATGTTGTTGTTTTGAGTGAGCCTGGGGGCTAGGGATACCCCATCAGTGAGAACAAGCAGCCTGCTTGTCCTCGGAGAAAGCGAATGCTACATACCTGTAGAAGGTATTCTCCGAGGACAGCAGGCTGATTGTTCTCACCAACCCGCCCGCCTCCCCTTTGGAGTTGTGTCTTCCCTTGAACTGTATTGTCTTGCTACATACTGGACTGGCCGGCTCGAGCCGGTTTCGGGCGGGAAGACGGCCGCGCATGCGCGGTGCGCGCGGGCGCGCGAGGGCTAGCAAAGGACTTTGCTAGTGAAGTTTCCGATTGGAGGGGCTGCCGTGGACGTCACCCATCAGTGAGAACAATCAGCCTGCTGTCCTCGGAGAATACCTTCTACAGGTATGTAGCATTCGCTCTTTGATTTGTACCTGTGCTCTTCAGGGCACAGACCGTATAAGTCTGCCCAGCACTATCCCCGCCTCTCAACCACCAGCCCCTCCTCCCAACCACCAGCTCTGGCACAGACCGTATAAGTCTGCCCAGCACTATCCTCACCTCCCAACCACCAGCCCTGCCTCCCAACCACCGGCTCTGGCACAGACCGTACAAGTCTGTCCAGCACTATCCCCGCCTCCCAACCACCGGCTCTGGCACAGACCGTAAAAGTCTGCCCAGCACTATCCCTGCCTCCCAACCACCAGTCCCGCTTCCCACCACCGGCTCTGGCACAGACCGTATAAGTCTGCCCAGCACTATCCCCACCTCCCAACCACCAGCCCCGGCTCCCACCACTGGCTCTGGCACAGACCTTATAAGTCTGCCCAGCACTATCCCCACCTCCCAACCCCCATCCCCGCCTCCCGATCTTGACTAAGCTCCTGAGGATCCATTCCTTCGGTACAGGATTCCTTTATGCTTATTCCACGCATGTTTGAATTCCGTTACCGTTTTCATTTCCACCACCTCCCGCGGGAGGGCATTCCAAGCATCCACTACTCTCTCCGTGAAAAAATACTTCCTGACATTTTTCTTGAGTCTGCCCCCCTTCAATACTACTACTTAACATTTCTAGAGCGCTACTAGGGTTACGCAGCGCTGTACAATTTAGCAAAGAAGGACAGTCCCTGCTCAAAGGAGCTTACAATCTAATGGGCGAAATGTCAAGTAGGGGCAGTCTAGATTTCCTGAATAGAGGTAGGTGGTTAGGTGCTGAAGGCGACATTGAAGAGGTGGGCTTTGAGCAAGGATTTGAAGATGGGCAGGGAGGGGGCCTGGCGTATGGGCTCAGGGAGTTTATTCCAAGCATGCGGTGAGGTGAGGCAGAAAGGGCGGAGCCTGTGGTCCCTTTTGTGGAGAAGGGACCACATCTACCCTTCTTCAGTCCTCCAGGACCACTCCAGAAAGAAGCACTGAAAAGGTCAGACAGCAGAGCTGCCAAAATTAAGTCCTGTGGGTTAACTTCCTTAACTTATCAGGTTAAGTTATTGCTGACCAGCTGACTAAAAATTCGGCAGAATTAATCATAGAGCTGGCTTCAACTCTCCCACCTATCCATGAAGTCAATATGAGGAAACCAGATTCCACTGTTAGCCACTGGGCAGCTAATCTACCTCCCAGCACCTGAAGCCCGGATGGGGAAAACATATCCCCTGACCCTACTGCCAGCTTCTGCCAGCTTCTGTCTTTTACCCCAAGTGCCAGCACCAAAACGCCTGTCCTCCTGGGGACCACCTGCTGCCTTTCTTTCTTACTCCGAAGTACCTGTAGAAAATCTCAGATATTTCTGGACTTGCTACTGTGCTGCTTTCCCCTCTGCCATGAGCTGAACTTTCTGCTGGTACATTGCAGGAAGCAAGCTGTCCAAGACTCAATTTGTTTTTTTTTTTTTTTTTTGTTACATTTGTACCCCGCGCTTTCCCACTCATGGCAGGCTCAATGCTGCTTACATGGGGCAATGGAGGGTTAAGTGACTTGCCCAGAGTCACAAGGAGCTGCCTGTGCCTGAAGTGGGAATCAAACTCAGTTCCTCAGTTCCCCAGGACCAAAGTCCACCACCCTAACCACTAGGCCACTCCTGTTGGGATTTTGGGGTGTGAAAGAGATGGTGGCTCCCCAGTGGATGGGTGGGAGGGTTTACCCCTTGGGGTTTGGGAGATGGAGTGGGTGGCTGCAGAATGGAATGTTCTTTTTCTAAACTGGAGTTTCAGTGGATGAGAAGGGAATGTTGAGTATTTTGGATTCAGGGGCACATGGTTAAAGGTTTTAGCGTGTCATTTAACAGCAAGGTCACTATCTCGTGCATAGTCATCTGAATTCATCCCAAGATCTAAAACAACATTTTTACAAGTCACCAAACACAAGTATCTAAATCTGAGCTTCCTGTTAACCACAGGGCTAGTCTGAATATCCAAGTGTTAAATATTTAGTAACACCCACAGCATCTCGGGTATCAAACAACGTTAGCTTATTCCGGCTCACTTGCTTAAACAAGATTTGATCAAATATTTTAGCGATAAAAATGTTGATAATGCTAAGCTGCTACAAGCGGTGTGATGCAGTCACTTCATTTTGTAGTTGTGACCATACCTTTTGTAATATGAAAAGCTGATTAGGTTAAATAGATACAGAAAGCAAATAATGTGTCCTTTCGGGCTGTAGAGTGCTGCGAAGGGTACTTTAAAGTTCAAGTTTTTAAATTGCTCAGGCAATTCGGAAGATTTTCTCTCACCTGCCTTGTGTTCCCAAACACAGCCATTGTGCTCCACATACTTGCCCTTACTACTACTATTTAGCATTTATATAGCGCTACAAAGCGTACGCAGTTCTGCACAAACATAGAAGAAAGACAGTCCCTTGTGCTATCTGTACACTTGCCCATTTATGTGGACATCTGATTATCTTACAGGCATGATTCAGGCATCTTTTCCTACTTGAGCACACAATTCTGGAATGCGCTGCCGCGCAACTTAAAAACGATCTATGAACTAACTAACTTCCGCAAACTACTGAAGACCCATCTCTTTAACAAGGCATACCACAAAGACCAACAAACGTGAACTCCTCCACATATTACTGCTACTACTACTATTTAGCATTTCTATAGCGCTACAAGGCGTACGCAGCGCTGCACAAACATAGAAGAAAGACAGTCCCTGCTCAAAGAGTTTACAATCTAATAGACAAAAAATAAAGTAAGCAAATCAAATCAATTAATGTGAACGGGAAGGAAGAGAGGAGGGTAGGTGGAGGCGAGTGGTTACAAGTGGTTACGAGTCAAAAGCAATGTTAAAGAGGTGGGCTTTCAGTCTAGATTTAAAGGTGGCCAAGGATGGGGCAAGACGTAGGGGCTCAGGAAGTTTATTCCAAGCGTAGGGTGCAGCGAGACAAAAGGCGCGAAGTCTGGAGTTGGCAGTAGTGGAGAAGGGAACAGATAAGAAGGATTTATCCATGGAGCGGAGTGCACAGGAAGGGGTGTAGGGAAGGACGAGTGTGGAGAGATACTGGGGAGCAGCAGAGTGAATACATTTATAGGTTAGTAGAAGAAGTTTGAACAAGATGTGAAAACGGATAGGGAGCCAATGAAGGGTCTTGAGGAGAGGGGTAGTATGAGTAAAGTGACCCTGGCGGAAGATGAGATGGGCAGCAGAGTTTTGAACCGACTGGAGAGGGAAGAGGTGACTAAGTGGGAGGCCAGCAAGAAGCAGATTGCAGTAGTCTAAACGAGAGGTGACAAGGGTGTGGATGAGGGTTTTGGTGGAGTGCTCGGAAAGAAAGGGGCGGATTTTACGGTTGTTGTAAAGAAAGAAACGACAGGTCTTGGCAATCTGCTGGATATGAGCAGAGAAGGAGAGAGAAGAGTAAAAAATGACCCCAAGGTTTCGAGCTGAGGAGACAGGGAGAATGAGAGAGCCATCAACAGAAATAGAAAACGGGGGGAGTGGGGAGGTGGGTTTGGGGGAAAAATGAGAAGCTCGGTTTTGGTCATATTTAATTTCAGGTGGCGTTGAGACATCCAGAAGTGTCTTTTAAATATTTGCTTGTTATACTTCTTTCATGATTTACCATTATCATGTTACCCAAGATCCTCTGTAATACTACATGTTTATTTCTTATATATCTCCACCATTCATGAAGCCTGCAAAGAGGTGGGAAAATGTGGGCTACAAATGCAATAAATAATAATAATAATCTTTAGAAAGATTTTTTAAAAATGCAGTTTTGCTCAAGGCAGTTTTAAGGAACGGTCGGAGGTGCACAGTCTAAAATGTAGAAAAGTCTATTTGTTGGATATCACAGTGGGCTGCAGTCGATATTCAGTTCTCAGGGTGTCGGGGTAATACGTGATTGATGAGCAACCTTGCTTGCTTCCTGCCCCCGTCGAGCAGAATTGTGTGCTCAGACTTGTGAGATCATCGTGTTGCAGCTTTGTTGCTTAGACATGTAGCTGCTTCTGCAGTTGGCTCTCGATATGCAGAGCTTTTGTTTAATAAAAAGTCTGATAATCTTCTGTGTGTCCTGGCTTGGACATAGCAGGATAACGTTTCCTCACTCTTCTCAGCTGCTGGTTCCTTTGTCTAACCCTCTTGTATCAACAAGTGAGCACACTTCCACAAACATGAAATAATCTTTTGTTTTTAACATTGAAAGCTTTGCCATTTGAAATTAGATCTCAAGTTGACTTTATGACTCTTCAGAAAAAAAGATGAAGACATTTGTTTAAGAAATTTTCTGGTATTTACTGTTTTATATTGACTTTGTATTAGTATCCTAATCTGCATTAGACTTAGACGGTATCTTGATTTTATTTGTATTGTACCTGCTGAATGCAAGGCAGTTGTGAAATATAATATAGCCAAGACCTGTCGCTTCTTTCTCTACAACATCAGCAAAATTCGCCCCTTCCTCTCTGAGCACACCACACGAACACTCGTCCACTCTCTCATTACCTCTCGCCTTGACTACTGCAACCTACTCCTCACTGGCCTCCCACTTAGCCATCTATCCCCCCTTCAATCCGTTCAGAACTCTGCTGCACGTCTTATATTTCACCAGAACCGATATACTCATATCACCCCTCTCCTCAAGTCACTTCACTGGCTCCCGATCAGGTACCGCATACAGTTCAAGCTTCTCCTACTTACCTACAAATGCACTCGATCTGCAGCCCCTCATCTCCCCTTACGTTCCTACTCGAAACCTTCACTCTCAGGTCAAATCCCTCCTCTCAGTACCCCTCTCCACCACCACCAACTCCAGGCTCCGCCCTTTCTGCCTCGCCTCACCCTATGTCTGGAATAAACTACCTGAACCCATATGCCAAGCCCCCTCCCTGCCCATCTTCAAATCCTTACTCAAAGCCCACCTCTTCAATGTCGCCTTCGGCACATAACCGCTATACCTCCATTCAGGATATCTAGACTGCCCCAACTTGACATTTCATCCTTTAGATTGTAAGCTCCTGTGAGCAGGGGGGACTGGCCTTTTTTGTGAAACTGTACAGCGCTGCGTAACCCTAGTAGCGCTTTAGAAATGTTAAGAAGTAGTAGTAGTTGTGAAATATAATGTAAAAGTTCTCCAATGCAGGGTTAAGAGTATTGTTACCATAAAATCCTATTCAAATTCGCTCGGTAATCATTTTGGGTACTTGGTTAGAAGGCAGTGTACCGAACAGCACTAAGAGACATGTAGCGCATTGTCTGGTCTCTGCCATGAGCAAGTTGTTATAGTAGAGAACTAGATTTTTCAAGGTGGTTTTATGACGGAAGACGGCATGAGCCTATCTCGCCCTTTCTGTGGGCTGTAGCCAGTGGGCGGAGCTTGCTGCCATATTGTGTGACCCTAATTATTTCTAGATAGTTTCGAAAACAATAGCAAGCATGAGGTTTGACTACCCATGTGTGTATGCTTTTAATTTGAAAGCGTCCGATATGTAACCCGTTTTTTTTTTTTTTTCCAAACCTTAGGAGGGTGGGTCCTGGGGCTTCAGCTGCAGTTCGCAGGTGCGGGCGTTCGGAGCAGCAGACTTTTTGTAAAGCTTTAAGCAAGGCCCTGGCT